>NC_045960.1:63498493-63818493 GCF_010909765.2 Amblyraja radiata
TGGCGGTCGGTGTTGCCTTCCGGTCGCTAGGGGGGCCCCCGGTGGGGGTCCCTATACGCAGGGATTCTCCCCCTCTACATTGGGGACCTGGGGTGGAGGGTACTGCATCGAGGTGTACTCTGCAACCTGTTTCTCTCGCGGTTCACAGACTCGCCAGCCGCCTGCCACTTTTGCGGGCTGGAAGAGTCTGTGTACCACGTGTACATGGAGTGCGTGAGGCTGCAGCCACTGTTTCAATACCTAAAGGGGCTGCTCCTTGCCTTCTGGCTGCATTTCTCACCCACCATCCTCATCTTTGGACACCCTGTGCGTAGGGGAGAGGGTAGGGCTGAAGATGTCCTGGTTGGGTTGCTCCTGGGCCTGGCCAAGCTGGCCATCCGCGAGTCACGGCGCCAGACGGTGGAGGGCTCTACCCGAGCCAGCTGCCTGCCCCTTTTCCGGGGATACGTCCGTGCCCGGGTGCGGATGGAAAGGGAATACGCCCTGTCTACGGGCACCCTGAGGGAGTTCCGGGACCGCTGGGCACCGAGGGGGGTTGAATGTATCCTTGACAAGGATTGCAATATAATTGTTTAGCTCGTCTTGTATTATGGTGGTGTTTTGTTTTATTGTATTGTCAATACTATTTTAATATGTGAATAAATATTTTTGATTTAAAAAAAAAAAAAAAAAAAAAAAAAAAAAAAAAGCTGGTTACCAAGCTCACGGAACTGGGCCTCTGCGCATCCCTCTGCAATTGGATCCTCGACTTCCTCATCCCCAGACCACAGTCTGTTCGAATTGGAGGAACCACTTCATCCTCAATAACAATTAGAACGGGAGCACCTCAAGGCTGCGTGCTCAGCCCTCTGCTTTACTCACTCTATACCCATGACTGCATAGCCGGTTATACTGCGAACTTCATCATCAAGTTCGCCGATGACACCACTGTGGTTGGACGAATCACAGATGGGGACGAGTCAGAGTATAGAAGTGAGATCGACTGACTGACCAAATGGTGCCAGCACAACAACCTGGCTCTCAACATCAGTAAGACCAAGGAACCGATTGTGGACTTTAGTAGGTGAAGGATGAGGACCCACAATCCTGTTTATATCAACGGGACGATGGTGGAGAGGGTCAATAACTTCAAATTCCTGGGCGTGCATATATCAAAAGATCTTTCCTGGACCCAGCACACCGATGCAATTGTAAAGAAGGCACATTAGCGACTCTACTTTCTGAGAAGATTACGGAGATTCAGCATGTCGAAGAGGATTCTCCTAAACGTCTACAGGTGCACGGTAGAGAGCATTCTGACGGGTTGCATCGTGGCCTGGTTCGACAACTTAAACGTCCAGGCGCAAAAAAGACTACAATAAGTTGTGACCACTGCCCAGTCCATCACCGGCTTTGACCTCCCCACCGTCGAAGGGATCCGTCGTATTCGCTGCCTCAAAAAGGCAGCCAAAATCATCAAGGACCCACACCATTCTGGTCACACACTTATCTCACCACTGCCATCAGGAAGAAGGTACAGAAGCCCGAAGACTGCAACGTCCAGGTTCAGGAACAGTTTCTTCCCCACAGCCATCAGGCTATTAAACACAACAAATAAGCTCTGAGCTCTGCAAAATACTATATTATTGATATAAAAGACTATACTACTGCTGCGCCACTGTGTTGCCCCAGTGATCTCTTTTTGAACCTTGGGATATAGATTCTTATAGGTATGTTGCAAAGCCTACCTGAAGCGTCGCTGAAAATCTGTCGCTGAGGGTGTGTGCGATTTTGGCGCCGTTTAGAGGGGGGCGGGTTTAAAACGCGATTTTCTCTAGGCTGTTCAAATCGAGGATGTTCAGCCTAGTTAATTATTAACGAAAAATCGCTGAAAGACCCCGTCGCAAAAGCTATTATTAGTTTTAAAGGCCTCGTAAAATAGTTATAGTAGTTTAAAAATCAACCTCTAAACCTGCGAACACCAGCAACCGCAGGGTCTCATAAAGCAAACAGCTGAAGGTATGCTGTATATTTTTACATTAAAAAGGGCTTCTAAAGATCCCTTTATACAAAGTTTAATATTGCGAGTAGCTCATTTTGGGCCCATTATATCCCGCAGTATTTTTCTCGGCATTTGGGGGCACAAATCTACCGCAATGTGAACGTTCTAAACCAGCGCGTTCCACAGGAACCCACTAGAAAGCTGATTTAAATGGGCATTTATTTACAGCAATTAAACACTAAATTCCTTCCATTTGGTCTATAAATTAATGTAAATGAGATTTAAAAATCATGTTTTATTGTGAATTATTTGTGAATATTATTTGGACATTTAGGCTATTTAAAAATGTTAATCATTTATTAAGAAATGGATAGATGTTTAGATCTAGTAATTGAAGTCTGAAATTAGCTACAATTGGGTAACTAACTAATTATATGCTTTAATTTCAGGTCATCCAAGTAAGATTATTTTATATTTGTTTCAGAATGCTTCAATCTATGATAACTGAAAATTTCATTCAGTTCTCTTAATTTTTAAGAAAGTTATGGGCTTTTGACTGTTCACGATCACAGCTTTTTTGTTATGTCCATAGAAAATCAATAGGGAACAAGATGCTCATTTCCCAGTATGAAAATGGCCATAACTTTTTAAATACTTGAGATATGAAAGTGAATTAGGTGTCAAATTAAACTTATGTTTATGCTTTATCTGATGGGATAAATTGCAGACTTGATTTTTTAAATCTCAAAATTTTGTAACATTGCTAATTCTTACATTCAGTTTTAGACCAGAATTTGTACGTTCTCCCCATGACCTGCGTGGGTTTTCTCCAAGATCTTCTGTTTCCTCCCACACCACACTCCAAAGATGTACAAGTTTGTAGGTTAATTGGCTTGGTAATTGTAAAAAAATAAATTGTCCCTCGTGGGTGTAGGATAGTGTTAATGTGCGAGGATCGCTGGTCGGCGCGGATCCGGTGGGCCGAAGGGCTGTTTCCATGCTGTATCTGTTGTACTTTATCTATTTATTTATGTGTATATATATATATATGGTCTATGCTATATAGACACACTGAACTCTTCTGTATTTAGACTTACAATACTCTGTTGTGCTGCAGCAAGCAAGAATTTCATTGTCCTATCTGGGATACATAACAATAAACTCTCTTGACGAACTAAACTAAACACCCTGATTTTTCTGGTACTTTCGTTTTTATAGTAATGATTTATAGTACCTTTATTTGTTACATATATTGTGTTTTCTGCAGTGAATAAAATAACTATTACCTCATCTATTTAAAACAATTCCTCATTATATTTCCTGTCAACGTCTCTGTGTTACATATTTATTTTTGTTAATCTTCCATTTTTATATCATTAGATTGATCGATCGAGAGATCTAGCTCACTACTGTAACCCACAGCTTACACTTTTCATTGGAAATAGGGAATTTTGTTTTAAATACTGTATATAATGCCTTTAAGGCCCCAACATGGAAAGGGACATGCAAATAGATAAACATGAAAATGTAACAATAATCTCTATTAGTAAACTGCAAGCTATTTGTTAGCTAAACCCCATCAGAACATCTGTACACAGTAAACAGCTGTACACAATAAACCTCGCCTACCCTCTCCAGACTACAGCAAAGTGAAATCCCGCACACTTTTTGCCAATCTAACCACCATTCAGCTCATTCCACTCAGTGATAGACTTACCATTCTTCTCCAATTTTATAAACATAAATGATACTGTCTGTCTGTCCAATGGCTATTTTGGTGGAGTCTGGTGAAAAGGCCATACCTTTGACCACATAGCTTTTCTTGCCATACTGAAATAAAAAATAATAATTTATAAAAATTTATGTGAAAAGACAATAATATACCAAAAGCTTTTCAGAAATCTCAACTGATCTTATTTCACACTAGAAAGTAAACTATGTTTAAAAAACTATGTTTATATTGAACAGTTTGCAGATCTGTGATTAACCAGTCCTCTTTAAGTTATAAATTCAGAAGACTAATATTAGACCTGGTCATAACTCTGCAGTAAGCACAGGTTGTAGAATGCAAACCAATAAATCAGTTATAATACTTGTGTTAAATAATCAGGTGCAATTTATACTAATTTGGAGCTTTATTTTTGATATTATAAATGCAAGAAAATATTTTAATTAACAAGAAGAAACAATGATTGTTAACAAAATAATTATTTGCGATCTTTCCAAATAAAATTGGGGATGATCAGCCATGATCACATTGAATGGCAGTGCTGGCTCAAAGGGCCGAATTACCTACTCCTGCATCTATTGTCTATTGTCTATTGTAAAATTTACCTCCCATTCATCAATCTAAATAGCTTGTGATGAGAATCCTAGCTACTAGCAGCAACTGAACCAAGTTGGGTCTCGTTCTCTCAACATGCGGTTGCGGGCAGGGCCGGACTTATGTATAAGCTTGACAAGCTTAAACTTAGGGCCTCATCATCTAGGGGGGCCTCGCAGAGCCGGATTTACCACTAGGCTTCATAGGTTGAAGCCTATGGTTTCGAAATCTAGGGGGCCTCCGGCCATGGCCAGACACCTGCCGTTCAACTCTGGGCGGGCCCACCTCTCTCTCTCTCTGTCTGTCACTCTCCGTCTCCGCCCGCCATCCGTATCCGTGTCTGGGCTGCCGGGCTCCGCTCATCACTCGCTCCTCATCCCGCGGCACGGCAGGCCGCCTTGCACGTGCACTGCTACGGCCAGCACATCCTCCCCCTGCACATGCGCACAACCACGGCCAGCACATCATCGGTCGCCCCGCGCGTGCGCACTGCCAAGACAACTGGTCGGCGCTGGGCACTTTCTCCCTCGCATTGAATTGTGGGAGATCTGGCCGTCATTGTTGTTCGGTCGCCACCTCGCTGCGACTGCTGAAAACCAACGCAGAATCATTCCCTGACCCTGGATCTGGAGTAACTCCCTGGAGTAACTCTTGCTTCTGGTTTCCTGGTCCTCCGTAAATATTCTAAATGGAATTTAAACTGGAGGTGGTGGAGGGTCCATCACCAAACTCCAAACTGAACAATAACAGCCTATTGCATTTTATCTGTTTATTTATTGTGTATATATATGGTCTATGGTATAGAAACACACTGAACTTTTATCTCCTGTTCTGTATTATGTTTACATATTCTGTTATGCTGCAGCAAGCAAGAATTTCATTGTCCTATCTGGGACACATGACAATAAAACTTTCTTGACTCTTGACTTGGAATTAACCAAAAAAGGGTTCTTGGGGAAAAAAGGGGTACCTTAAATTTAGTTGCGTCTGGTTGGGTAACTATGGAAGGGTGAAGACTATTCCATGCTTTAATTGTGCGGGGGAACTCCATGGAGCAGCCAGCAACTCTGGATAGAAGAAATTGGATGACGTTTCGGGTAGAGACTCTTGGTGAGACCAAGCGTAGGCTTGGCGATCGTTTCGCCGAACACCTCCGCTCGGTCTGCATTAACCAACCTGATCTCCCTGTGGTTCAGAACTTCAACTCCCCCTCCCATTGCGAATCCGACCTTTCTGTCCTGGGCCTCCTCCATTGCCAGAGTGAGCACCACCAGAAACTGGAGGAGCAGCACCTCATATTCCGATTGGGCAGTCTGCATCCCAGTGGTCTGAACATTGACTTCTCCAATTTCCGGTAGCCCTTGCTGTCTCCCCCCCTTCTCAGCTCTCTCCCAGCCCTCTGGCTCCTCCTCTTCCTTTCTTCTTCCCGCCCCCCACCCCCCTGCAACAGTCTGAAGAAGGGTTTCAGCCCAAAACGTTGCCTATTTCCTTCGCTCCATGGATATACTGCCGCACCCGCTGAGTTGCTCCAGCATTTTTGTCTCCCTTCTTTAGACTCCCTCTGGTTTTAGTGTTTTTAGTTTAATTTAATTTAATTTAATACAGCATGGAAACAGGCCCTTCGGCCCACCGAGTCCACGCCGACCACCGATCACCCGTACACTATTTCTTTCCCACACATTAGCGGAGTAAGTCAAGAGTGTTTTATTCTCTCACGTCCCAGTTAGAACAATACATCAAAGTCCCTCACCCTGAGCACAGGATCGCCCCAGGGTTGCGTCCTCAGCCCCCTATTGTACTCCCTGTACACACATGACTGTGTGGCTAGGTTCAGCTCCAACTCATTAATTAAGTTTGCTGATGACACTGTGGTGGTGGGCCTGATCTCAGACAACAACGAGAAGGCCTACCGGGAGGAGGTGGCTGGTCTAGCACTCTGGTGCCAGGATAACAGCCTCCTCTTGAACATCAAAAAAACGAAGGAGCTGATCATGGACTTTAGGAGGGCACATCATCCGAGGACGTACACTCCATTGAGGATAAATGGGGATCCTGTGGATAGGGTGAACTGTTTTAAATATCTGGGAGTCCACATCTCCGAGGATATGACGGGCATCACACGCCTCAGCACTCGTGAGTAAGGCAAGGCAGCGCCTTTACCACCTCAGGCAATTGAGAAAATTCAGAGTGTCTCCAAGGATCCTCCAGTGCTTCTACGCAGCGGCGGTGGAAAGCATCTTGTCCGGGAACATTACCATCTGGTTTGGGAATTGCTCTGCCAAGGACAAGAAGGCTCTGCAGAGAGTAGTGCGTTCGGCCGAACGCACTATGGGAACTTCACTTGCCCCCCTGCAGGAACTATACATCAGGAGGTGCAACTCCAGAGCCAACAATATCATGAGAGACCCCTTCCACCCCTGCAACGGACTGTTCCAGCTGCTACGGTCAGGCAAACGCCTCCGTTGCCATGCGGTGAGAACGGAGAGGTTGAGAAGGAGTTTCTTCCCAGAGGCCATTCGGACTGTAAACGCCTATCTCACCAGGGACTAACTCTACTGAACGTTTTTCCTTCCATTATTTATTATGTAAAAGAATATGTGTGTTATGATTGTGTTTATAGTTTGTTTGGTTGTTTGTCTTTTGCACAAAAGTCCGCGAGCATTGCCACTTTCATTTCACTGCACATCTCGTATGTGTATGTGACAAATAAACTTGACTTGACTTGACTTGAAATCCTTACTTGCAGCAGCACAACTGAAAATGTAAACATAGTACTCTGCAAACAATGTTATAGACAAGAAAACAAATCACTTCACACATCTATATCCTTCTGCAAGCGCTTTATGTCCTATTTACATCTTTGCTACAGTACAATCTACTGTATAGTCTACTGATGATGGAACTTCCCTAGAAATAAACATTAGCACTGAACATTATTACATTTATTTAAAACTACAATTTTCTTTTACCTTGGAATCAGCAGGTTTAGTAGAGAATTTATCTCTTCTTTCTCCATTTTCATCATAGAGCAAAACAACTCTATCTACCGTGCAGACGGCAAACTTGGTGTTGTTGGGTGCCCATGACATACACGTAACTTTGGCAGCACCATCCTGAAAGAAAATGACATTAGCATGATGGATTATATTAGCATTGCATTTAATGCATGAGAAACATTCATCTCATTTGATATAGTGCTAAATTCTGGAAATATTTTTTTTTTAATAGAAGTTATCTGACAACTTAAGCACCCACCTCACCTTCTGATAATCTTCAGAATAACTACATTTTTTCATTTCTGATATGAAAAGAGTCAATTTTTTTTGTCATTTGTACTGAAACAGAACAATGAAATTCTTACTAGCTGCAGCACACCAGGTTTGTAAACAGTACTCGATAGATAATATAATAAACAAACATAAAGAAATAAGTTCAATAAATAATTTTAAAAACTATTTGTGCAAAAATAACAAAACAAAGCCCAAAGTCCCAAGTGCAATCAAGGCAGTTTGGAGTTTGCAGTTTGGTTGGAGTTGATGACATTCAATAGATTCAAGATTCAAGATTTGAAACTTTTTTGTCATTGTGCAGTGTACAAGTACAGAGACAACGCAATGCAGTTAGCATCTCACCCAGAAGTGCAAACACAGAATAATAGAACAGTAAATAAATATATGTATATACAGTAGCAGTAGTGCAATTTCCAGGGAGGGAGATCAGTCAATAGACAATAGACAATAGACAATAGGTGCAAGAGTAGGCCATTTGGCCCTTCGAGCCAGCACCGCCATTCAATGTGATCATGGTTGATCATCCCCAATCAGTTCCTGCCTTCTCCCCATCCCCTGACTCCGCCATTTTTAAGAGCCCTATCTAGCTCTCTCTTGAAAGTATCCAGAGAACCTGCCTTCACAGCCCTCTGAGGCAGAGAATTCCACAAACTCACCACTCTCTGTGACAAAAAGTGTTTCCTCGTCTCCGTTCTAAATGGCTTACTCCTTATTCTTAAACTGTGTCCCCTGGATTTGGACTCCCCCAACATCAGGAACATGTTTCCTGCCTCTAGCGTGTCCAAGCCTTTAACAATCTTATATGTTTCAATGAGATACCCTCTCATCCTTCTAAACTCCAGAGTGTACAAGCCCAGCTGCTCCATTCTCTTAGCATATGACAGTCCCGCCATCCCGGGAATTAACCTTGTAAACCTACGCTGCACTCCCTCAATAGCAAAAATGTCCTTCCTCAAATTAGGGGACCAAAACTGCACACAATACTCCAGGTGTGGTCTCACTAGGGCTCTGTACAACTGCAGAAGGACCTCTTTGCTCCTATATTCGATTCCTCTTGTTATGAAGGCCAACATGCCATTCGCTTTCTTCAGTGCCTGCCTTACCTGCATGCTTACTTTCATTCCGTTGTACTTCCCCTTTTTCCAACTTGACACCATTTAGATAGTAATCTGCCTTCCTGTTTTTGCTACCAAAGTGGATAACCTCACATTTATCCGCATTAAACTTCATCTGCCATGCATCTGCCCACTAACCCAACCTGTCCAAGTCACCCTGCATTCTCATAGCATCCTCCTCACAGTTCACACTGCCACCCAGCTTTGTGTCATCTGCAAATTGGCTAATGTTACTTTGAATCACTTCATCCAAATCATTGATGTATATTGTAAATAGCTGTGGTCCCAGCACCGAGCCTTGCGGTACCCCACTAGTCACTTCCTGCCATTCTGAAAGTGACCCGTTAATCCCTACTCTTTGTTTCCTGTCTGACAACTACTTCTCTATCCATGTCAGCACTCTACCCCCAATGCCATGTGCCCTAATTCTGCCCACTAATCTCCTATGTGGGACCTAATCAAATGCTTTCTGAAAGTCCAGGTACACTACATCCAATGTGCGGCTATCTCATCTTTTATAATTGACTCCAGAATCTTCCCCACCACCGATGTCAGGCAAACTGGTCTATAATTCCCCGTTTTCTCTCTCCCGCCTTTCTTAAAAAGTGGGATAACATTAGCTACACTCTAATCCACAGGAACTGATCCTGAGTCTATAGAACAATGGAAAATTATCACCAATGCATCCACGATTTCTAGAGCCATTTCCTTAAGTACCCTAGGATACAGACCATCAGGCCGTCACTGGGGGAAGGAGTGTCCGAGGGGGGGGGGGATGACTGACAATCACCAAGGCGTAGAGTTAAGTAGGGTAACAACCGCAGGGAAGAAGCTGTTCCTGAACCTGCTGGGCCAGGAGCGGAGAGACCTGTAACGCCTCCCAGATGGGAGGAGGGTAAACAATCTGTGGTTGGGGTGAGAGCAGTCCTCGACGATGCTGCGCGCCCTTCGCAGACATCGCCTGCTCTGGACAGACTCAAAGGAGGGGAGTGAGGAACCGGTGATGCGTTGGGCAGTTTTCACCACCCTCTGCAGTGCTTTCCGGTCGGAGACAGAGCAGTTGCCATACCATACTGTGATACAGTTGGTAAGGATGCTCTCGATGGCGCAGCTGTAGAAGTTCACCAGAATCTGAGGAGACAAATGGACCTTCTTTAGTCTCCTCAGGAAGAAGAGACGCTGGTGAAGCCTTCTTAATCAGTGTTAAGGTATTGTGGGTCCAAGAGAGGTCATCAGAGATGTTGACCCCCAGAAACCTGAAGCTGGAAACACGCTCCACCTCCGTCCCGTTAATATGGATGGGGGTGTGCGTGCCACCCCTAGACCTTCTGTAGTCCACAGTGAGCTCCTTGGTCTTCTTGGTGTTAAGGGCCAGGTTGTTGTCAGCACACCATGCTGCTAGGAGCTGGACCTCCTCCCTATATGCCGACTCATCGTTGTCGCTGATGAGGCCAATCACCGTTGTATCATCTGCATACTTGATGATGGTGTTAGTACCATGTACAGGTGTGCAGTCGTAGGTGAAGAGGGAGTAGAGGAGAGGGCTCAGCACACAGCCTTGTGTAATGCCTGTGTTCAGGGT
Source organism: Amblyraja radiata (assembly GCF_010909765.2). NCBI lineage: Eukaryota > Metazoa > Chordata > Chondrichthyes > Rajiformes > Rajidae > Amblyraja > Amblyraja radiata. The sequence continues at coordinate 63,508,785 of NC_045960.1, forward strand.
GAGGGTTAGGGAGGTGACATTGTCTAACTTAACAGACTGGGGTCTGTTGGTTAGAAAGTCCAATATCCAGTTGCAGAGGGAGGGGTCGATGCCCAGGTCGTTGAGTTTGGTGATCAGTTTGGAGGGGATAACGGTGTTGAATGCTGAGCTAAAGTCGATGAACAGCATTCTCACGTAGGTGTCTCTGTTGTCGAGGTGGGAGAGGGCGGAGTGAAGTGCCGTGGAGATGGCATCCTCTGTACTCCTGTTCAGGTGGTAGGCGAACTGATGGGGGTCCAGTGTGGGAGGTAGGCAGCCTTTGAGGTGTGCCAGGACCAGCCTCTCGAAGCACTTAATGATGATGGGAGTAAGTGCAACTGGGCGGAAGTCATTGAGGCTCGCTACAGTGGAGTGTTTTGGCACCAGCACGATGGAGGTGATTTTAAGGCATGTGGGGACAGCTGCTTGGGCAAGTGACAGGTTGAAGATTTCAGTCCAGATGTCTGTCAGCTGCGCAGCAATAGACTGATGGTACTTGGAAAGAAGGTGTTCCTGAAACTGGACGTTAGTTTTCAGACTACTTTACTTTCGTCCCAATGACAGGAATGAAATTAGATCGTGGCCAGGGTGGTGTGGGCCTTTGAAGAGGCTGGATGCCTTTTTGAGACAGCGCTTCCTGTAGATCCCATCGAAGGTGGAGAGGTCAGTGTCCGCGATGGACCTGGCAGTGTTCACTTTTTGTAATCTCCTTTGTTTCTGGCCATTCAAATTGCTGAACCAGGCCAAGATGCAACCAGTCAATATTCTCTCCACTGTACGTCTGCAGAAATTCAAGAGAGTATTTGTTGACATACCTAATCTCCTCAATCTTCCAAGGAAGTAGAGGCATTGATGGTCTTTCTTTACGATTGCATTAATGTGCTGAATCCAGGACAGATCTTCAGAGATATGTATGCCCAGGAACTTGAAGTTGTTGACTCTCTCCACCACCCATCCATCAATGAAGATGGGTGTGTGGACCCTCGACTTTCCTCTTTTTACTCTTCAATGAGTATGTTCAAGCCCTTCAAACGCTGCTTTTAAATTTCAAACTCCATGACTTTTTCTTTTAAATGTTATTCTTTAAAATGTTATTTACACTTATAAATGCAACATATCTAAATAAAAAAATGTCTGGTAAGTGATATGTGGAACCTAGGAGAGTGAAGATAGTGTAAGTAAAACTGACGGGGTCCTATGACCTGAGATCTGGAATAAATAAGCAGGGCATACTTGGGTGTGAGAATCGAAGTGGCATATTATTGCAATTGCCGTTTGGCGCTTTGACAGGAAGACGACGAACGCTGGTACAAAAGTGTGAGCTACTGAACTGATTCGTGCAGGGCCATCTTTATTAGACCCGAAATGGAGGTTGATCAGCAGAAAACACTGAATGAGAGTTAGGGACTTGCAAAGATCGAGTGTGATGCAGATCTTGCATCTGACCATATTGCAAACGTGGCTGCGTCAGTTCAGTAGCGGTAACGCGCTTTGCGACGGCACCGAAATCATGAAATAAAAGCAGGTATTTCTTCTGCTTTCGGAAGTCACGAAAATAGTCAACCCCATCCTTTGGTTAAAAGCCAAGTTATAGCTGACATCGGAGCCAGGAAAAAAATCCTCAAAACAATATGCAGGCCCAGGTCTCTCTCTCCATTCGGCCTACGAACCCGGGCTGGGTGGCGTGGCCTGGCCCTCCCTCCCACTCCCCAATCGTACCTGCGGTGTGAGCAGGGTTTTCAGGTGTTTCAGCTGCATCCTGCCGCCTCGCTGTGTTTCCTTGCGGTCGCGGTGCCGCCGCCGTTGCCCTAGTTACAAGCTTCCGTCGCATGTGCTCTCGGTCGCCAAGGTAACCGCTCCCTGCCTTCGGGTGCGGCGATGACGCGATTTGGGCCGGCGGCGCGATGTCCGGACCCGGACCAGGACCAGGACCAGGACAGGCCAAGGCCGACGCACCGGGCCGCACCGAGACCAAAGATACTAGAGCTCCTCTATAATCTTTGGTCGAGACCTTTCTTCAGACCGAGTCAGCGGAGAGGGAAACTAGAGATGTGGAAGAGTACAAAGAGTAATCACAGGGGGGAGCAGCGAGAGACACAACTGGAGAGTTTTGCAACGCCCTCTCTCGCTGCTCCGCTCTGTGATTGCTCTACACATTCATACCTGGTTTCCCTTTCACCTGACTCAGTCTGAAGGGTCTCGACCCGAAATGTCACCCATTCCTTCTCTCCAGAGATGCTACCACAGCTGCCCCGCGGAGTTACTCCATCTTATTGTGCCTATATCTTCGGTGTAAACCTGCATCTGCAGTTCTTTCTTACACAACCGGGCATTTAAATAATTTCAGAAAGCGAGGCATGATTTATTGAGGTATCCGATTCCTTTCCTGTGGTTTGGTTTTAACAAGCAATCGTTAAGAAACAATGGTTTTTAATAATTTTAGCGAATGAATGTAAAATGTGGAGATGCCGGGGATTGAACCCGGGGCCTCATACATGCAAAGCATGCGCTCTACCACTGAGCTACATCCCCATCACTGCTCAGCTCTTTACCGATGCGTCTTTGATATGTAGACGTTTCGGTCTTTCCTAATTTTTGTCTGTGATTTGTGTCCGTTTTCAGAAGTTACCAACTTTTTTTATTCTCTTCTGCAAGAGTCCCACCTTTTTTTGTAATCTCTCCTGTCCTCAAATCATCGCGCCAACTTCTAAAAGCACATATTCTAGCAATGTTACAAAATTTTGAGATTTTTAAAATCAAGTCTGCAATTTATCCCATCAGATAAAGCATAAAGGGAAGTTTAATTTGACACCTAATTCACTTTCATATCTTCAGTATTAAAAAAGTTATGGCCATTTTCATACTCGGAAATTAGCATCTTGTTCCCTATAGGGTGATTTCACGAAAGGTCACTGGTTCATAGATCCTCACCCACGTGACCGCAAAATCCAACTGGGGTACAAGCGTCACTTCCGGTACATGTTATTGATGCTGAAAACGCGCACTTTCAAACCCGTTAAAAACCGCGAAAACGGCCCGTTTTTGAGCTGTAAATAACTGCCAGTCGGGGTGACCGTGAGGCACAATTATCTTACTTTAGAGTCCAGAAGATAAAGACAAACGAAGGTAAATACAAGAGGGAGCTGAAGGGGCAAAAACAGCGGAAGTGTTTAGCAAACATTGGCCGTGGAGATATAAAGATAGAAAATATCGGGAATTATCGCGTTTGCTCACTGCATTTCATCAAAAGTAAGGCATTATGTTTTATCTTTATTCATTTGTTATATAAAAAGTTTTAAAAGTGAAAAATCCATCATTAAAATTGCAAAATCTTCCATGGTTCTCAGGTGGGTTTTAACATGCAAAAAGAAAATGCTTCTGAAGCTACATTTACCATTTAAATAATCGTAAACCATAAATGCGTTTTGAAATGAATTTTACTCAGATGCAAGCTAAGGAATGGGATAATTGTCAGCTGTTAATTGGACAAAATCAGGACATTTTATTATTATTATCCAATTAACAGCTGACAATTATCCCATTCCTTAGCTTGCATCTGAGTAAAATTCATTTCAAAACGCATTTATGGTTTACGATTATTTAAATGGTAAATGTAGCTTCAGAAGCATTTTCTTTTTGCATGTTAAAACCCACCTGAGAACCATGGAAGATTTTGCAATTTTAATGATGGATTTTTCACATTTAAAACTTTTTATATAACAAATGAATAAAGATAAAACATAATGCCTTACTTTTGATGAAATGCAGTGAGCAAACGCGATAATTCCCGATATTTTCTATCTTTATATCTCCACGGCCAATGTTTGCTAAACACTTCCGCTGTTTTTGCCCCTTCAGCTCCCTCTTGTATTTACCTTCGTTTTTCTTTATCTTCTGGACTCTAAAGTAAGATAATTGTGCCTCACGGTCACCCCGACTGGCAGTTATTTACAGCTCAAAAACGGGCCGTTTTCGCGGTTTTTAACGGGTTTGAAAGTGCGCGTTTTCAACATCAATAACATGTACCGGAAGTGACGCTTGTACCCCAGTTGGATTTTGCGGTCACGTGGGTGAGGATCTATGATCCAGTGACCTTTCGTGAAATCACCCTATTGCTTTTCCATTGACTTAACACAAAGGCTGTGATCGAGGACAGTCAAAAGCCCATAACTTTCTTAAAAATTAAGAGAACTGAATGAAATTTTCAGTTATTATAGATTGAAGCATTCTGAAACAAATATAAAACATCTTACTTAGATGACCTGAAATTAAAGCGTATAATTAGTTAATTACCTAATTGTAGTCATTTACAAAATTGACTGTTGTGATGGAAATAGTAATAAACACCCAGACTGCCTTGAAAATTCAAAAATGTGATATTCTCAAGATCAGAACTTTAATATTATTGTATTATATGCTGTAAGTCCGTAACAGATAGGTAAATAAATTACAATTTCTAGCAATAGACCAAGCCTTTATGGAGAAGATCAGTTGCTAGCTGGTACATTGGCATATCATAATCAGTAGCATCATCATACTCCTCAGATTGTAACCAATAAGCAACTCTGTACACATTGTTTTTCCTCAACTTTTCAAATTCGGCATTGTAAACTACAAGTTTTTGCTCTTCAAACCACGCATCACATGCCTTTCTGCCCACTACTTTCCCATTAAGAATGTCCTGTAGATTCCATTTTTTAAGAAAAGGATTTTTTTTTAAATAGCCTAAGTATCCAAATAACAAACTAATCCCATTCACACAAGAATTCACAATATAATATGATTTTTAAATCTCACTGTCATTAAAATATATGCCATATGGAAGGAATTTGATGTTTAATTCCCATAAATTAATCTAGAAACATCCACTCAATAACACAAAATATAGTCCTTGCAGATCAAAGGGAGGCTACAGATTTTTGGCTGTTGAGTAGAGCAAATACTCGTGGACAAAAACTGTTTTTATGTCTGGCTGTGGCAGCTTTGACAGTCCGGAGTCGCCTTCCAGAGGGAAGTGATTCAAAGAGTTTGTGGCCAGGGTGAGAGGGGTCAGAGGTGATCTTGCCCATTCGCTTCCTGGCCCTTGCAGTGTACAGTTTATCAATGGTGGGAAGGTTGCAGCCAATAACCTTCTCAGATGATCAGACGATTCGCTGCAGCCTCCAGGTGTCGTGCTTGGTGGCTGAGCCAAACCAGACCATGATGGAGAAGGTGAGAACAGACTACGATGGCCGTGTAGAATTGGACCATCATTGCTTGTGGCAGATTGTGCTTCCTCAGCTGCCGTAGGAAGTACATCCTCTGTTGTGCCTTTTTGACTGTGGCGTCGATGGTAGCCCCCCACTTAAGGTCCTCGGAGATGATAGTTCCCAGGAACTTAAAAGATTCCACAGATGTGACTGTGGTGTTGTTGAAGTGAGTGGGGTGAGGGGAGGGGGAGCTCTCCTAAAGTCTATGTGCTGTAGGATGAAGTGCAGGCCCAGGTTAACTGCATTATCCACAGATCTATTTGCCCGATATGCAAACTACAGAGGGTCCAGCAGGGGGATTGTGATATTTTTCAGCTTGGCCAGCACAGCCATTCAAGTGTCTTCATGACTACAGAAGTCAGAGCGACAGGTCTGTAGTCATTAAGACAAGTAATCCTTGCCTTTTTGGGCACAGGGACAATAGTGGAGACTTTGAAGCAGGCAGGGACAGTACACGTTTGCAGGCACTGGTTAAAAATGTCTGTATAGACCGGTGCCAGTTATTTGGCACAGAGCTTGAGAGTAGAGGGGTCAGGTCCTGGAGATTTCCGGCTTTTCTGTCTTCTGAAAAGTCTCTCCACCTCCTCTATTTTTATTGTTGATGAAGTGATGTTGTTCAGCAAGGAGGGTGTAGGTGATTGGGTGTGAAGTGGTGATTGGAGGGGATTGGGTGTAGAAGGGCCCAGTCTTTGCAGACTGAGGTCAGGCTGTGAGTGGGTGTGAAGTGTTGGTTGGGGTGGGAAATGGTCCAGTCTTTTCATAGAAACATAAACATAGAAAATAGGTGCAGGAGTAGGCCATTCAGCCCTTCGAGCCTGCAACGCCATTCAATATGATCATGGCTGATCATCCAACTCAGTATCCTGTACCTGCCTTCTCTCCATACCCCCTACTGCAGTCTTGCCTTAAGTAGGTGTGAAGTGATGAATGGGAAGGAGAGGTACTCAGAGAGTGGTAGTGGTGTGGAATGAGCTTCCAATGGTAGTGGTGGCGGCAGGTTCGTTGGTATCATTTAAAAATAAATTGGATAGGCATATGGATGAGAAGGGAATGGAGGGTTATGGTATGAGTGCAGGCAGGTGGGACTAAGGGAAAAAAGTTGTTCGGCACGGACTTGTAGGGCCGAGATGGCCTGTTTCCGCGCTGTAATTGTTATATGTTATATGGTTATATGGTGCAGGGTCCATTCTTTGTAGACTGGGGTCTGGCTATGTTGGTTGGGAGGGGGTACCAGGGTTTACATTTCTGATTTTCAAACCTGAAGTAAAACTCATTCAGGTTGTTGGTCAGCTGACGATTGTCCCAAGAGCGGTAGGCTTTCCTCTTGTGGCTGGTAATTTCTTGCAAGCCCTTCCAAACAGAAGAAGAGTCACTAGCTGAGAACCTGCTCCTCAACTTCTCAGAGTACCTTTCCTTGGCAGCTCTGACTCCTCTTCTCAGCTTGTACTTGGCCTGCCTGTAGAGGTCTGCATCCCCGCTCCTGTAGGCCCCCTCTTTAGACTGTCGGAGCTGTCTGAGTTCTGCAGTAAACCAGGGCTTGTTGTTGTTGAACCATGTCTGGGTCTTAGTTGGAATGCAACTGTCCTCGCAAAAGCTGACATATGTTGATACAGTGTCCGTATACTCATCGAGGCTTGTGGTTGCTTCCCTGAACACATTCCAATCCGTGCAGTCAAAGCAGGATTGTAGGTTCTCAATGCCCTCGCTTGTCCACCTTTTCGTTGTTCTGACCACAGGCTTAGCAAGTTTTAGTTTCTGCCAGTAGGTTGGAATAAGGTGAAGTAGACAACGATCAGAGACCCAGACCCACCCGGGGAATAGAGCAATATGTGTTCTTGATTGCCGTATAACAGTGATCGAGTGTTCTCTCCCCTCTGGTAGGGCAGGTAACATGAAGTCTGTATTTTGGAAGGTCACGGCTGAGCTTAGCTTTGTTAAAGTCCCCCAAAACAATGACCATGGGGGAAGTTACTCTACCCTCATTACCTGGTCAGCGAGTTGCGTTTGCTCCTCACGTACGCAGGCTTGGGAGGGAATGTAAACTCCAACTAGAATAAAGGAGTTAAATTCCCTCAGAGAGTAGAAGGGTTTGCAGTTGATAAAGAGGGATTCTAGGTTGGGAGAGCAGAAATTTGACATGTCACTGCACCAGTGATGTCGCTGCACCAGTCCTGGTTGGTATAGAAGCATATTCCACCGCCTCTTGATTTCCCCGCTGCCTCCACTTCGCGATCCGCTCTGTGAAGTTTGGAAACCAGCCAGTTGCAGCGCGCTGTCGACTCACACAGCCAGGTCTCGGTGAAACACAGGGCAGCAGCTCGAGAGAAGTCCTTGTTTGCCCGATGCAGGAGTTGCAGTTCGTCCACTTTGTTCTTGAGAGAACGTACATTTGCCAGGAATATGCTCGGGAGTGGTGTGCGTGATCCTCTCCGCCAGAGTCAGGTGATTGCTCCAGAACGCTTCCCACAGGTCGTCCTCCATCTCAAGACCTTGAACGCAGCCACAGCCCCGCCGACGAGTATGTCCAAATAATCCAGCAAGTGAGAGAAATCCGGAACGATGTTTGGAGGTACCGTATGTCCGATGTTTATGAGTACCTCTCTCGTGAAAGTAATCTTTGTAGGGTTTTCACAGATGACACAAACGAACAAACACATACAAAACAGCAAGGAGCAGTACACCGTGGCCGCCATCGTCGGCGCCAGCAGCAGCAAGCAGCAGCAGCTACACTGCAAGCAGCTACACTGCAAACAGCTACGAGGATGTAGCACAATCACATTTCCAACTACTGTACCTTACCACCGCGGGTTCGATCCCTGTATCTGCCTGATCAAGCCCTCTTGGCCTCGCTCAAACAGAGACACTCCAGTGGGTCACGCGGTCCAAAGTGCTCTCCCAGAAGATAGATGTGGCAGCGGACTTTTATATGTCCCCGGACCTCGAGGGGCTGAACCACATGGAGGTGGTATCTTTACAATCCAATTACAAATATCGATTAACCCCATACATGATGGACATTTCCCTAACGCAATAAAACAGTGGCTAATACATTGTATTCAAACAATGTTTCTCAGAGTAAACGAACATCGCCCTGATATGCAAGAAAACCAGACAAGGCTCAATACTTAATCCAATCAACATCCAGCAAAGTAAAGCTTTGCAACATTATTTACAATGTGCATATCTGCTTTTGCATTCATCCAATCTATTCTATGCATTTTGCACCTAATTGTCAGGGTCTGCAGATGTTCCCATTCTCTTCCTGCAGCATTGATCTAGGTTCTAGACAAACTGGCACCATTCTGCAGCTTGTCCCATTTCTACAGAAAGCACTTTTATAAAGCCTTTACTCGATTTTAGGGTCCTGGCCTCTCCAATTTGGCCAGGATTAACATTCCTTCCTTCTTTCATATATGATAAACCATCATTTATGATAACTAAGTAGTCAGATAACCATATGTACATATATGTGTCCATTACATTTTCCATCTATCAACAACCACAAGATGATGATGTTTCTTCCCAGAATCGTGTCAAGCTTCCTGAGTTTTCGTGGGCATAGCTTCACAATTTCTGTCTAACATGCTGACCTACTACGACTAAACCTATAAAAAGTATCGATTTTATCCATGGCGACCTTTTTTTACTTATTTTTTTCAAATATTGAAAAAAAAGCCACAACCTAGCTGAGGCCTCAAGTACGCGGAGACCACTCTCAAGCAGGACTGTATCGTTTCCTCCTGCTTGTTGATTCCTGTTTTTGGGGAGCAGGGCCGGCCTTAGGAGGTGCGGGGCCCAATTGGAAACAATTTTCAAATAAATATAAATAAATAATTATAAATGAGTCACGTGTCGTGAGTAATATGACAGTCAGTCGGCTTAAAAAAAATCTTAAACCGCGCATGTGCAGATTGTTCTCCTCTCCATAAAAATAAAAATAAATAAAGTAACAATACAATTTGCCCAAGGCTTCCAAATTTCCGTCTTTCTGAATTACTGAATGGGTGGGGGGTGGAGGGTGATGGCAGGTGGAAAGATGGTGGGTAATACGAGAGCACACCGGGCCAACATGAATCAGTTGTCATTTAATTGAATGACTATACTAGTTCAAGGGACCAATTGGGGGGAGAGTTCCTTTCACAGCATGTGGGGATGCTATCCAGCAGTAAAGTTGCGGGGAGGGCGGGAGCATTGAGAAGGGGGTCGGGGTTCATGCCAGTAACCCATTCACTCACCGCTGCTGCGGCGTTCCGGGCGCGGAGCCACCACATTGTGGCCAGGGATGGAAGCAGCTCGTGTGGCTACGAGCGGCCGCCATCACCGGACAGCGGAACCGACTGCCATCTCAGTGCATTCTGCCGGCCCACTCACCGGCCCGGTAGTGCTCTCCGTCTGAACAGTGAGGGGACCAGCTCAAGAGCAAAGATCATAGAGCGTAGTGGGTCAGCGGGTGATGGATAACATCACAGTGGGTGGTGGAGCTCACTCCTGTGTCAGCGCGAACAAGGGATCAATTGAGGTTACTCGCACTGACATATGGAGTAAGCTCCACCGCCCGCTGTCCTATTATCCATCGCCCGCTGACCCGCTCTTGAGCTGGTTGCTGGCATGATCCCCGACCACCTCCTTCTCAACGCTCCTGCCCTCCCCACAACTTTACCCCTGGACAGACTACCTACAAGCTGTGAAAGGAACTCTTCACCCCTCCCCCCCCCCCCCCCCCCCCCCCCCCCAGCAGCGTTGTCCTTTTGCAGCCGCTTCCCACTTTACAGCTGCTTCCCATCAGCTGCTGGCAATGAGGGATAGGCTAGGCTATCCCTCAGTACAGCAACATCGTTCTTGATGTTGCTGTACTGAGGGATAATTAAGTCTATCTTTCTTGGCTAACAACCTAACCTTCGGCCTCCAAGATTCAGGTACATTTTCTAGCAATGTTACAAAATTTTAACATTTAATAAATCAAGTCTGCAATTTATCCCATCAGATAAATCATAAAAGGAAGTTTAATTTGACACCTAATTCACTTTCATATCTTCAGTATTAAAAACGTTATGGCCATTTTTCATACTCGGAAATTAGCATCTTGTTCCCTTTTGCTTTTCCATTGACTTAACACAAAAGCTGTGATCAAGGACAGTCAAAAGCCCATAACCTTCTTAGAAAAGTTTATGTGGTTTATCGGCAAATTCAAAGTTTTCCTGTTTTGTGATTTGAAATAGTCTTATTAGTCTTGCCGATAATATTTTATTTAGCTTAAATTTCAATATTGTTATCTTATTATGTTTGTGTTATTGTGTTTTGAACAAGTATTAATGACGCCACGTGAATTTTATTCAAAGGACAATGAAATGTTGCGTCATTAATACTTTTTAAAAACACAATTACATTTACTAAGGAATGTGGATCGATGCATTGATGACACATTTTATAACTACTTGTTAACTACTGGCTGTTAACAAGTTTTACAGTAGTAGTTAACAAATCGTTTGTGTCTGATGGTCGTGCAGCGGTTGTTATCCATGTTCGTTTTGTAAAAAAATCCGTATGGTGAATGTTTTTTTTAAATCTTTATTTAACAAAGCGAATTTGTATTTCCGTACGAAATACGGAAAATTAACGCGGGGCCCCCCTTAGGCGCGGGGCCCAATTGGGAGATATCAGTCCACTCGGCTTAAGGCTGGCCCTGCTGGGGAGCTACATTACCTTAGATGTCTTCTGCCCGTTCTCAAGGGGTATATTCTTTACCTCACTCCCCATATAACGTTGTCAATTATACTGTCCTGTAGGTACAAACTCAGTAACAAGTTAGTATAAGCTACAAAGGTTCACCTGTATCTCCTCCAACCTCATCTACTGCATCCGCTGCTCTAGATGTCAGCTAATTTACATCGGTGAGACCAAGCGTAGGTTGGGCGACCGTTTCGCCGAACACCTCCGCTCAGTCCGCCTTAACCTACCTGACCTCCCGGTGACTCAGCACTTCAACTCCCCCTCCCATTCCCAATCCGACCTCTCTGTCCTGGGTCTCCTCCATTGCCAGAGTGAGCAACAGCGGAAATTGGAGGAACAGCACCTCATATTCCGTCTGGGCTCCTTGCGCCCTTATAGCATCAACATTGAATTCCCCCAATTTGGCTAGCCTGTGCTGTCCCCTCCCCTTCCTTCACCCTCTAGCTGTCTCCTCCCACCCTCCCATCCGCCCGCCCTCGGGCTCCTCCTCCTCCCTTTTTCCTTCTTTCTTTCCCCACCCCCCATCAGTCTGAAGAAGGGTTTCGGCCCGAAACGTCGCCTATTTCCTTCGCTCCATAGATGCTGCTGCACCCGCTGAGTTCCTCCAGCAATTTTGTGTACCTAGTATAATAGTTCCTTTCCCTACTCCCGTACTTCCTGCACAATAAGTTTGTTTCTTCTCTCTCTAGTGCCATTTCTTCTCCTTAGTTGCCATTCCTTCTCACACCAGCTACTATGTTTCCCTTTCCCATAGTCCTTTCTTCGCTGTGAGTTCTCGATAATTGGATTCTTTGTGTACTCTCCCAGAATTTGGAAAGGGGTGATGTTCTTTCTGGTTTTTATTGCTGTTTATGGACCATGTGAGGACACCTTCAGATTTAATAGATGGTATATAACTGGCAGGTTAGGGATAAAGAAATGGGTTCAATTGCCAAAATGTCCTTGCTCTCTGATCACCTTGCCAGTGTCCTCGTCCCCTACCCTCGGGGTCCCAAGTGTCCCTGTACCCTCTTGGAAGCCACTGGTTTCTGAAACCCCGTGGCCCTCTTCTTTGCGCCCTTCATTCTTGGTAGTACTCCCTCACAGGACACGATCGACACCAATGCCCCAATTCCCCACAGTTGTAGCACTGATCAGGCTGGACAACCCTATATCCTCTCCAGCCAAACCGAGGAAAAGTTGGCTCTCGGAATGGCAGATCTATCCAAGCTTTGAAATCTTCCTCCTCCTTGTCTTCCTCCGCAGTTATTTCTCTTTTTTGAATCTATATTACTAAAAGTCTGATCTTGACCACTTCACGTTGTTCTGTATATTGATTTTAGAAAAAACGCTGCCACTTACGGCTGTGATTTCTGGCCATCTTGCTCAGAGTCCCCCTCCGCTGGACAAGAGGATTTTTCCCATCGATGAAAAATAAAAGAGTTATTAGTGTTTAAAAAATGTTGAGATTTTCTCTCCTGAAGGCCACACCCCTTCCGGAGGTACCATAAAACCCGGAAGTGTGGTGCCTCAGTTCCTCTGCAAGATGGGGGAGCGAGAGGTCGCAATTCTCAGTCTGAGCTGTGAATAACACAGAACACATGTCTACTAAACTGTGAATGGTTTTACTGACCTGTCAGTGCCCTTAATGTGGTTTGAAAATGTAGTTTGAAAATGCAAAAGTGTGTTTTGGTTTGAAAGCGCTAAAGTGTGCTGCCTTTGGTTTTGAAAGTGCTAAATCAAGCTGCCTTGCCTTTGGTTTTGAAAGTGCAAAAGCAAGCTGCCCTGCCTTTGGTTTTGAAAGTGCTAAAGCAAGCTGCCTTGCCTTTGGTTTTGAAAGTGCTAAAGCAAGCTGCCTTGCCTTTGGTTTTGAAAGTACTAAAGCAAGCTGACTTGCCTTTGGTTTTGAAAGTGCTAAAGCAAGCTGCATTGCCTAATTAGAGCTGCCTTGCCCAATTAGAGTTGCCTTGCCCTCTATATAATTAAAAGTCTAATCTTGACCACTTCCTGTTTGCGCTTTATATTGATGTTAGAAAAAACGCTACTACGTACGGCTGTGATTTTTGGCCATCTTACTCAGAGTCCCCCTCCGCTCATCAGGTGCCGAGGATTTTTCCCATCAATTAAAAATAAAAGGGTTATTAGTGTTTAAAACATGTTGAGATTCTCTCACCTGTCAATCACGCCATGAAGGCCATGCCCCTTCTGGTGGGAGGGAGGGAGGGACTATAAAACCCGGAAGTGTGGGCGTGGTTCAGCCTCTGAAAGATGGGGAAGGGAGAGTCACGACTCGCTGTCTTTAGTGGCCTTGCACCCTGCTTGAAATGGTATGAAACTGCACTTGAATTTGGTGCCCTTGCACCCTGCTTGAATTGGAATTTCAAGGAATAGCCGTGAGTCAACTGCGAGCCCACCAGCCGTGAGCTGCCAGCAGAACAGGCCTGAGTGACTGAGCCGCCAGCCCAAGAATCCATTCGGCCCACAATGTCCATACTAGCCCTCTGGAAACCAGTCCCTTCAGCGCACAACACCCATACTAGTGCTCCAGAAAGCCCCCCCCCCCCCCCCACCCCACTGGCCACCAATATTGGAATTGATGGAGAGATGGAATATTGTGTTGGGGGACCAGCCCTCCCATGTGATGCTGGGACCCAATGGATCCCACTTCATCTAGTATGTCAATAGAACACTCTTGACTCATGGTAACATGGCTAAACCCATCCTTTGTAACTTCAGGGACAGATATAACCTCAGCTCAGTGACACTTGATCTTTATGTACCCCATGCCCACACACAGCTGTATGTAGGGGAAGTCCAGAACCAGGGGTCACAGTTTAAGAATAAGGGATAGGCCATTTAGGACTGAGATGAGGAAAAATATTTTCACCCAGAGAGTTGTGAATCTGTGGAATTTTATGGCACAGAAGGCAGTTGAGGCTAATTCACTGGATGGTTTCAAGAGAGAGTTAGATCTAGCTCTTAGAATTTGAATTTGAATTCCCTTTGTCATTCAGACCTTTCGGTCTGAACGAAATTTCGTGCCTGCAGTCATACATATAATAAAAATAACAAAACACACAATAAACACAAAATTTAACATCCACCACAGTGAGTTCACCAGGCACCTCCTCACTGTGATGGAAGGCAAAAATCTTAAAGTCTTTGTCTCTTGCCTCCTTGTTCTACCTCTGCGTTGAGGCGATCCAGGCCTCCGATGTTGTGACCCCGCCGGGTGATGGTAAGTAAGTCTGTCCCGCTGCTGAATCCAGCTCCGCGAACGGGCCGGTTCAAACTCCGCGGCCCGGGGTGGTCGAAGCTGCCGCCCTCCAGTCCAGCGGACGAAGCTGTTGTTGCGGGAGCTATGGAAAAACAGGTCACCAACCTGTGACCTGCGAGCTCCCGACGATGTCGTCCACTGGCCCGCGGCCGAGCCTCTACAGTCGAGCCGCCGCCGCCGGAACGCCGCCACAGCTCCAAGTCGGGCCGCCGCTGGAACGCCACCACAGCTTCAAATCAGGCCGCCGCTGGAACGCCGGATCGTCGGAACACCGCCACAGCCCCGAGGCCGCCAGCTCCGCCATTAGGCCTCAACGCAGACGGAGACGGAGAAGGGGACACGACAAGAAAAAGTCACACCCCCCCCGAAGGAAGAGACTAAAACCATGTTTCTCCCCCCCCACACTTACACAACCTAATAAACTAAACTAAACTAAAACTAAAAAAGAAAACAAAAAAAAAAAGGAAAAACAGACGAACTGCAGGCGAGCCGCAGCTGCGAGGCAGCGCCGCCACTTCCAGACTAGAGCTAATGGAATCAAGGGATATGGGACAAGGCAGGAACGGGGTACTGATTTTGGATGATCAGCCATGATCATATTGAATGGCGGTTCTGGCTTGAAGGGCCAAATGGCCTACTCGCCTATTGTCTACGTTTCTATGTAGCCTCGCACAAAAGTAGTCAACACGAGGGCCACATTGGGTATGTTCTTTCATACTTTCTCAGGAGATTTGCATATTGCGCCTTTGCAGATTATCTAATTTCATTGTGCAATGACATGTCACATGTCACAGGTGACTGCAGCAGTGCAAGAGTCCAATATTGGTATGATTTGCCTGCGTAGCATGCAAAACATAGCTTTTCACTGTATCTCAGTATATGTCACAATAATAAATCAATACCAATAGCATAACCAAGATGGATCATGGCTCCAATAATCTTAATTTTGCTTTTCTTTCACTATACAATGCACGAGTTCTTAGTGAGATGAACAAAGGATCGGTTGCCAAAAAATATAGCAATTAACTGTGGACCTTGAAACCACTTTAAACAGGTTGCAGAAACTCGTCAATCTAAGGACCAACTATTGATCTGAGGAGAATGTTATCCAGCAATCATTATTTAATTGCTACAAGGTTTGAGATATCGATCGAGTGCTGCAGCGATAGTGATAACACTCTTTAAAGAAATATTACACTGAAGCTGTTTACCCTCCAAGATGGATATAAAAAACCCCATAGAATTTAAGTATTGGTGGTTCAGGGGTAGAATTCTTGACTCTCACATGGGAAACCAGGCTTCAATTATCAGCCAATGTAAAACACACTCATCCTTTGCTTTGTGCCTGCTTTCACTCATGGGTATATGGAATGACCTGCCAGAAAAAGCAGTAGGTGGGTACAATTATCTACCTAAATACTATTAAAAGTCTCGTCTTGTTTGTCTGTCTGTGAGATCAACGAACTATGCCAAAACGGTACACAGCAGCGCAAACATTTTTGCAGAATCTTACTCAGGTTTTTCCCGTGGTCATTAGTATCAAGTTTCTTCACATTTCAAAGGTCACATTCACATATACCTAGGTGTAGTGAAGTGAAATGCTTCTTGCCATTTTGCAGCACATAAAGAAGGAATACAGACATAACATTAATAAGAGTTTTAAACATAAAGAACATCCCCCCACAATGGTTCCCATTATGAGGGAAGGCACAAAGTCCAGTCCCCAACCCCAGTTCACCCATAGTCAGGCCTATTGAGGCCTCCACAGTTGCCTCTACGGAGGCCCGATGTTCCAAGCCGTTCTCGCCGGGTGATGTTGCTCCGGCGTCGGGAGAGTCCTCTCAGCGGCTTGGGAACCCTGGAATGGCCGCTTCCGTACTGGAGGCCGCGGCTTCCAAAGCCAACAAGGCCGCGGCCGGTTGGAGCTCCACAACTGGTGATCTCATCTAGAGATCCCAGGCTCCCGGTGTAAAGTACAGCGCCGCCGCCCGCAGCTGGTCGCTCCACAGTCCCGCAGCTCCGCGATGTTTATCCCGGCGGTCTTCAGCTCACCAGAGCTCCAGCGCGGCGACCCAGGCAAGGCATCGCCCGCTCCGCGATAGCGCTCCAGCGCTGTGCCGCCGCCGAAGCCGAGGTTCTGGGCGGTCCCCGACAGGAAACGCCGCTCCAGGCCCGCTGGTAGGCCGCGAGGACGGGTCGAAGCTGCAGCCCGGAGAAAAGCTGCCTCTCCGACCAGGAAAGGTAGTTTCCCCCTTCTCCCCCACCCACATAAAAAAGTCTAGACCTCCAAACAAAACACTTAACTAACTAAAATAAAAAATAAAAAGATGAAAAGACAGACAGCTGCTGGCTGGGCAGCCGTGCACAGGACAGTGCCCCCTACATTTGATGTAAAATTTCAAAAGTTATTGATATTTAAAGGTTTAAAAAAAGCCAGCTTTGCAAAATGTATCTGCCTGTGAGAGGGGGACGATTCTGGCAGCTGCCAGTGATGATGTCACAATGGCATCTCAGTCGCCCAATCACAATGGGATCTAATTTACCCAAGCTGCCGTGAAGATTCCGACAACCGAAAATGACATCACAATGTGATCTCTGCTGCCAATGCACAAGCTATGAGAGTTGACGGAGTGGGAGAGGGGAGGAGAAGAAATGTTATTTAAACATTGTCTTTAGTGGGGGAGTGCGAAAGGGGAGAGGCGAGGGAGGGAGTGACTGAGGGTAGGGAAAAGGAGAGGGAGGGAGAGGTGACAGAGACAATGGGATCAGCAGCTTCAAAGGGAGTAAGGTGAGAGTGAGATTTTTGCCCCCCCCCCCATGTGGGAAGGATTGATTGTCTCAATGGAGTGTCAACGCTCTCAAAAGTCGGGTCCATTAATTGACACCGACCTAAATGTCGAGTCAATTCATTGGCTCCGGGTCACGCCAAATGGCCACCCCCCCCCCCCCCCCCCCCCCCCCATTGGGAAGGATTGATTAGCTCAAGTGAGCACCGACGTTGACCCAAAAGTCGAGTCCATTCATTGGCTCCGATAAGTGCCGACTGTCCCCCCCCCCTCCACATGGGAAGGATTGATTGCATTGGGAGAACGGGTTGCGATGGGGGAAGGGGTGAGTGGTGGAAACGGGTTGCGTTGGGGAAACAGGGTCCAACGGGTCAGGCGGGGAAGGGAGGGGAGAGGGGTTATGGAAGGTGGGAGGGAGTGACTGAGGGTAAGGAGTGCGTGAGGGTAGGGGAAATGAGAGGGAGGGAGAGGTGAAGGGGGGAGTGGAGGAGGGGAGGAGGTGAGGGGAGAGAAGAGCGAGTGTGAAGAGGAGGGGGAGGGAGTGTTGGGGGATGAGGGGAAATGAGCCGCACCTATGCAGTTGGGGGCTATGGGTTAGTGGTGGAATATTACGTTGGGCGAACGGGTTACGTTGGGGGAACATGATGGGGTGATTGGCTCCAGGGGGTGCCTGCAGGTCCAGGGGGAGAGTGGTGGAGAGGAGGTCAGAGAGATGGTGGGGATCAATGGATTTTAGATTACGGAAGCTGATTTCTCGGAGGAAGCGGGGGCGAGGTGTCGGAGAATGGATGGTGAACCGTATAAGCTTATGATCAGAGAGGGGGAAGAGGCATGGATGGAGGTCGAGTACCGGTTGATTTGTGGAGCAGACCAGGTCAAGGATGTGACCTTTGTCATGGGTGGGTTCTATAGATTCAGGATCAGTTCCTGTGGATTGGAGGGTAGCTAATGTTATCCTACTTTTTATGAAAGGCGGGAGAGAGAAAACAGGGAATTATAGACCAGTTAGCCTGACATCGGTGGTGGGGAAGATGCTGGAGTCAATTATAAAAGATGAAATAGCGGCACATTTGGATAGCAGTAGCAGGACCGGTCCGAGTCAGCATGGATTTACAAAGGGGAAATAATGCTTGACTAATCTTCTGGAATTTATTGAAGATGTAACTAGGAAAATGGACAAGGGAGAGCCAGTGGATGTAGTGTACCTGGACTTTTAGAAAGCAATTGATAAGGTCCCACATAGGAGATTAGTGGGCAAAATTAGAGCACAAGGTATTGGGTGTAGGGTACTGACATGGATAGAAAATTGGTTGGCAGACAGGAAACAAAGAGTAGGGATTAACAGGTCCTTTTCAGAATGGCAGGCAGTGACTAGTGGGGTACCGCAAGGCTCGGTGCTGGGACCGCAGCTATTTATAATATACATTAATGATTTAGATGAAGGGATTGAAATTAACATTAGCAAATTTGCAGACGAGGATTTATCTACAGTTTTCTTCCAGTTCCTCGTGCTGGCGAGAGCAGGAACAGGGAGATACGGGACCTGAATGTGTGGCTGAGGAACTGGTGCATGGGGCAGGGATTTAGATTCTTAGATCACTGGGATCTGTTTTGGAGTAAGGGGGAACTGTACAAAAAGGACGGATTGCATCTTAACAGGTGGGGGACCAGCATTCTGGCAGGCAGGTTTGCCACTGCTACATGGGTGGTTTTAAACTGAATAAGAGGGGTGGGGTGTCAAATGGGATAGTCGAGGATGGAGTTAAAGGGAAAGGGTTTCTTAAATGTGTGAGCGGAGAGAAGAGGGGTGTAAAATGAGGGTAGAAGCAATAGGTAGCAAGGTGAAATGTGGCAGGCAGACAAATCCAGGGCAAAAATAAAAAAGGGCCACTTTTCAACATAATTGTATAAGGGGTAAGAATGTTGTAAAAACAAGCCTGAAGGCTTTGTGTCTCAATGCAAGGAGCATTCGTAATAAGGTGGATGAGTTGAATGTGCAGATAGCTATTAATGACTATGATATAGTTGGGATCACGGAGACATGGCTCCAGGGTGACCAAGGCTGGGAGCTGAACATCCAGGGATATTCAATATTCAGGAGGGATAGACAGAAAGGAAAAGGAGGTGGGGTAGCATTGCTGGTTAGAGAGGAGATTAACGCAATAGAAAGGAAGGACATTAGCTTGGAGGATGTGGAATCGATATGGGTAGAGCTGCGAAACACCAAGGGGCAGAAAACGCTAGTGGGAGTGGTGTACAGGCCACCTAACAGTGGTAGTGGAGTTGGGGATGGCATCAAACAGGAAATTAGAAATGCGTGCAACAAAGGTAAAACAATTATAATGGGTGACTTCAATCTACATATAGATTGGGTGAATCAAATTGGCAGGGGTGCTGAGGAAGAGGATTTCTTGGAATGTATGCGGGATAGTTTTCTAA
Source organism: Amblyraja radiata (assembly GCF_010909765.2). Lineage (NCBI taxonomy): Eukaryota > Metazoa > Chordata > Chondrichthyes > Rajiformes > Rajidae > Amblyraja > Amblyraja radiata. Next base: position 63,528,263 of record NC_045960.1, read on the forward strand.
ACCAACATGTAGAGGAACCAACGAGAGAGCAGGTTATTCTAGACTGGGTATTGAGTAATGAGGAAGGGTTAGTTAGCAGTCTTGTTGTGCGTGGCCCCTTGGGCAAGGGTGATCATAATATGGTTGAGTTCTTCATTAGGATGGAGAGTGACATAATTAATTCAGAAACAAGGGTTCTGAACTTAAAGAAAGGTAACTTTGAGGGTATGAGACGTGAATTGGCCAAGATAGACTGGCAATTGATTCTTAAAGGGTTGACGGCGGATATGCAATGGAAGGCATTTAAAGACTGCATGGATGAACTACAACAATTGTTCATCACAGTTTGGCAAAATAATAAATCAGGGAAGGTAGTGCATCCGTGGATAACAAGGGAAATCAGGGATAGTATCAAAACAAAAGATGAAGCATACAAATTAGCCAGAAAAAGCAGCCTACCAGAGGACTGGGAGAAATTCAGAGTCCAGCAGAGGAGGACAAAGGGGTTAATTAGGAAAGGGAAAATAGATTATGAAAGAAAACTGGCAGGGAACATAAAAACTGACTGCAAAAGTTTTTATAGATATGTGAAGAGAAAGAGATTAGTTAAAACAAATGTAGGTCCCTTGCAATCAGAAACAGGTGAATTGATCATGGGGAACAAGGACATGGCAGACCAATTGAATAACTACTTTGGTTCCGTCTTCACTAAGGAAGACATAAATAATCTGCCGGAAATAGCAGGGGACCGCAGGGTCAAATGAGATGGGGGAACTGAGTGAAATCCAAGTTAGCCGGGAAGTGGTGTTAGGTAAATTGAATGGATTAAAGGCTGATAAATCCCCAGGGCCGGATAGGCTGCATCCCAGAGTACTTAAGGAAGTAGCCTCAGAAATAGTGGTTGCATTAGTGATAATTTTCAAAACTCTTTAGATTCTGGAGTAGTTCCTGAGGATTGGAGGGTAGCTAATGTAACCCCACTTTTTAAAAAGGGAGGGAGAGAGAAAACGGGGAATTACAGACCAGTTAGTCTAACATCGGTAGTGGGGAAACTGCTAGAGTCAGTTATTAAAGATGGGATAGCAGCACATTTGGAAAGTGGTGAAATCATTGGACAAAGTCAGCATGGATTTATGAAAGGTAAATCATGTTTGACAAATCTTATAGAATTTTTCAAGGATGTAACTAGTAGAGTGGATAAGGGAGAACCAGTGGATGTGTTATATCTGGACTTTCAGAAGGCTTTCGACAAGGCCCCACATAAGAGATTAGTATAACCATATAACCATATAACCATATAACAATTACAGCACGGAAACAGGCCATCTCGACCCTTCTAGTCCGTGCCGAACACGTATTCTCCCCTAGTCCCATATACCTGCGCTCAGACCATAACCCTCCATTCCTTTCCCGTCCATATAACTATCCAATTTATTTTTAAATGATAGAAACGAACCTGCCTCCACCACCTTCACTGGAAGCTCATTCCACACAGCCACCACTCTCTGAGTAAAGAAGTTTCCCCTCATGTTACCCCTAAACTTCTGTCCCTTAATTCTCAAGTCATGTCCCCTTGTTTGAATCTTCCCTACTCTCAGTGGGAAAAGCTTATCCACGTCAACTCTGTCTATCCCTTTCATAATTTTAAAGACCTCTATCAAGTCCCCCCTTAACCTTCTGCGCTCCAAAGAATAAAGCCCTAACTTGTTCAACCTTTCTCTGTAACTTAGTTGCTGAAACCCAGGCAACATTCTAGTAAATCTCCTCTGTACTCTCTCTATTTTGTTGACATCCTTCCTATAATTAGGCGACCAAAATTGTACCCCATACTCCAGAATTGGCCTCACCAATGCCTTGTACAATTTTAACATTACATCCCAACTTCTATACTCAATGCTCTGATTTATAAAGGCCAGCACACCAAAAGCTTTCTTTACCACCCTATCTACATGAGATTTCACTTTCAGGGAACTGTGCACAGTTATTCCCAGAACCCTCTGTTCACCTGCATTCTTCAATTCCCTACCATTTACCATGTACGTCCTATTTTGATTTGTCCTGCCAAGATGTAGCACCTCACACTTATCAGCATTAAACTCCATCTGCCATCTTTCAGTCCACTCTTCCAACTGGCATAAATCTCTCTGTAGACTTTGAAAATCTACTTCATTATCCACAACCCCACCTATCTTAGTATCATCTGCATACTTACTAATCCAATTTACCACACCATCATCCAGATCATTGATGTACATGACAAACAACAGTGGACCCAACACAGATCCCTGTGGCACCCCACTAGTCACTGGCCTCCAACCTGACAAACAACCATCCACCATTACTCTCTGGCATCTCCCATTCAGCCACTGTTGAATCCATCTTGCTACTCCACCATTAATACCCAACGATTGAACCTTCTTAACCAACCTTCCATGAGGAACCTTGTCAAAGGCCTTACTGAAGTCCATATATACAACATCCACTGCTTTACCCTCATCAATTTCCCGAGTAACCTCTTCAAAAAATTCAAGAAGATTAGTCAAACATGACCTTCCATGCACAAATCCATGTTGACTGTTCCTAATCAGACCCTGTTTATCCAGATGCTTATATATATTATCTCTAAGTATCCTTTCCATTAATTTGCCCACCACTGACGTCAAACTAACAGGTCTATAATTGCTAGGTTTACTCTTAGACCCCTTTTTAAACAATGGAACAACATGCGCAGTACGCCAATCCTCCGGCACTATTCCCGTTTCTAATGACATTTGAAATATTTCTGTCATAGCCCCTGCTATTTCTACACTAACTTCCCTCAATGTCCTAGGGAATATCCTGTCCGGACCTGGAGACTTATCCACTTTTATATTTCTCAAAAGTGTCAGTACATCCTCTTCTTTGAATCTCATAGTTTCCATAGCTACTCTACTTGTTTCCCTTACCTCACATAATTCAATATCCTTCTCCTTGGTGAATACCGAAGAAAAGAAATTGTCCAATATCTCCCCCATCTCTTTTGGCTCTGCAGATAGCTGTCCACTCTGACTCTCTAATGGACCAATTTTATCCCTCGTTATCCTTTTGCTATTAATATAGCTGTAGAAACCCTTTGAATTACTTTCACCTTACTTGCCAAAGCAACCTCATATCTTCTTTTAGCTTTTCTAATTTCTTTCTTAAGATTCTTTTTACATTCTTTATACTCCTCAAGCACCTCATTTACTCCATGCTGCCTATAATTATTGTAGATCTCCCTCTTTTTCCCAACCGTGTCCAATTTCCCTTGAAAACCATGGCTCTTTCCGATTTTTACTATTTCCTTTCAACCGAACAGGGACATAAAGATTCTGTACTCTTAAAATTTCACCTTTAAATGTACTCCATTTCTCTTCCACATCTTTCCCATAAAACAAAATGTCCTAATTTACTCCTTTTAAATCCTTTCGCATCTCCTCAAAGTTAGCCTTTCTCCAATCAAAAATCTCAACCCTAGGTCCAGTTCTGACCCTCTCCATAATTATATTGAAACTAATGGTATTGTGATCACTGGTCCCGAACTGTTCCCCAACGCATACCTCTGCCACCTGACCCGTCTCATTTCCTAACAGGAGGTCCAGCACCGCCCCTTCTCTAGTAGGTACTTCTATGTATTGCTGCAAAAAACTATCCTGCACACATTTTACAAACTCCAACCCATCCAGCCCATTTACAGAATGTGTTTCCCAGTCTATGTGTGGAAAATTGAAATCTCCCACAATCACTACCTTGCGCTTACTACTAATATCTGCAATCTCCTTACATATTTGCTCTTCCAATTCTCGCTCCCCATTTGGCGGTCTATAATACACCCCTATAAGTGTTGCTACCCCTTTCCCATTTCTCAGTTCCACCCAAATAGCCTCCCTAGACGAGCCCTCTAATCTATCCTGTCAAAGCACTGCTGTAATAACTTCCCTGATAAGCAATGCAACACCTCCACCTCTTGCCCCTCCAATTCTATCACAACTGAAGCAACGAAACCCTGGAATATTTAGTTTCCAATCATAGCCCTCCTGCAACCATGTTTCACTGATCGCCACAACATCATACTTCCAGGTGTCAATCCAGGCTCTAAGTTCATCCACCTTTCTTACAATGCTCCTAGCATTAAAATATACACATTTAAGAAACCCACCCTCTCTTATTCTCTGTTTATTGTCTTTTTCTTCTCTCTCCTCTACATTTTGGGTCAGAGTGCTACCATTCTCTGCCTCCTGCCTCACACACTGACTGCTAGCTTTCCCAATTTGAGTCCCTCCCCCCAACCATACTAGTTTAAAGTCTCCCCAGTAGCCTTTGCAAATCTCCCCGCCAGGATATTGGTCCCCCTCGAGTTCAAGTGCAACCCGTCCTTTCTGTACAGGTCGCACCTTCCCCAAAAGAGGTCCCAATGATCCAGAAACTTGAATCCATACCCACTGCACCAGTCCCTCATCCACTCATTTATCCTCCACCTCGCTCCATTCCTACTCTCACTGTCGCGTGGCACAGGCAGTAATCCTGAGATTGTTACCTTTGCAGTCCTTCTCCTTAACTCTCTACCTAACTCCCTAAATTCTTCTTTCAGGACCTCTTCTCTTTTTTTACCTATGTCGTTGGTACCTATATGTACCACAACTTCAGGCTCCTCTCCCTCCCATTTCAGGATTTCTTGGACCCGTTCAGACACATCCCTGACCCTGGCACCAGGGAGGCAAACTACCATCCGGGTCTCCTGTCTGCGTCCACCGAATCGCCTATCCGACCCCCTGACTATAGAGTCCCCTATTACAATTGCCCTCCTCTTCTTTTCCTTACCCTTCTGAGCAACAGGACCGGTCTTTATGCCAGAGGCCCGGCCGCTGTCGCTGCCCCCAGGTAGGCTGTCTCCCCCACCCTTACTCAAACATGAGTACTTATTTTCAAGGTGTACAGCCACCGGGGTACTCACCAGTCCCTGCCTCTGCCCGTTGCCCTTCCTAACTGTGACCCAGTTTTCTGTCTCCTGTGTTCTTGGAGTGACCACCTCCCTGTAACTCCTATCTATGACCTCCTCGCTCTCCCTGAGCAGACAGAGGTCATCGAGTTGCTGTTCCAGGTTCCTAACACGGTCCCTTAGGAGCCCCATCTCGACGCACCTGGCGCAGATGTGGACGTCTGGAGGGCACTCAGACTCCATGACTTCCCACATCTGACATCCAGAACAGTAAACTGCCCCGGTCCTCATTCTCCCCTTATCCCAATACAATAAAGCCTTACCCATGATACAAGCCAATCAGCTGCTTCCTCTAGTCCGATCGACCAATCAGATGCTTCCACCAGACTCCTTCTCTGGAAATGAGATCTGCGAATGGAACGTTGCAGATTTTGGTTCCTCCTCCCTCTGTAACGGCTCCTGGGCCTCTGTTGAGACAAGCCCCGCGATGGGTTTTTTAACTCACCACACGGAGGTCGCTCCTCCCTCTGTAACGGCGTCTGGGCCTCTGTTGAGACAAGCCCCGCGATGGGTTTTTTAACTCACCACACGAAGGTCGCTCCTCCCTCTGTAACGGCTCCTGGGCCTCTGTTGAGACAAGCCCCGCGATGGTTTTTTTAACTCACCACACGGAGGTCGCTCCTCCCTCTGTAACGGCTCCTGGGCCTCTGTTGAGACAAGCCCCGCGATGGGTTTTTTAACTCACCACACGAAGGTCGCTCCTCCCTCTGTAACGGCTCCTGGGCCTCTCAAAGCACATGGTATTGGGGGTTCAGAATTGATATGGATAGAGAACTGGCTGGCAGACAGGAAGCAAAGAGTAGGAGTAAACGGATCCTTTTCAGAATGGCAGGCAGTGACTAGTGGGTTACCGCAAGGCTCAGTGCTGGGACCCCAGCTATTTACAATATATATTAATGATTTGGACGAGGGAATTGAATGCAACATCTCCAAGTTTGCGGATGACACAAAGCTGGGGGGCAGTGTTAGCTGTGAGGAGGATGCTAGGAGGCTGCAAGGTGATTTGGATAGGCTGGGTGAGTGGGCAAATGCATGGCAGGTGCAGTATAATGTAGATAAATGTGAGGTTATCCACTTTGGTGGCAAAAACAGGAAAGTAGACTATTATCTGAATGGTGGTCGATTAGGAAAAGGGGAAATGCAACGAGACCTGGGTGTCATGGTACACCAGTCATTGAAAGTAGGCATGCAGGTGCAGCAAGCAGTGAAGAAAGCGAATGGTATGTTAGCATTCATAGCAAAAGGATTTGAGTATAGGAGCAGGGAGTTTCTACTGCAGTTGTACAGGGTCTTCGTGAGACCACACCTGGAGTATTGCGTAGAGTTTTGGTCTCCTAATCTGAGGAAAGACATTCTTCCCATAGAGGGAGTACAGAGAAGGTTCACCAGACTGATTCCTGGGATGTCAGGACTTTCATATGAAGAAAGACTGGATAGACTCGGCTTGTACTCGTTAGAATTTAGAAGATTGAGGGGGGATCTTATAGAAACTTACAAAATTCTTAAAGGGTTGGACAGGCTAGATGCAGGAAGATTGTTCCCGATGTTGGGGAAGTCCAGAACAAGGGGTCACAGTTTAAGGATAAGGGGGAAATCTTTTAGGACCGAGATGAGAAAAAAAATTTTCACACAGAGAGTGGTGAATCTCTGGAATTCTCTGCCACAGAAGGTAGTTGAGGCCAGTTCATTGGCTATATTTAAGAGGGAGTTAGATGTGGCCCTTGTGGCTAAAGGGATCAGGGGGTATGGAGAGAAGGCAGGTACGGGATATTGAGTTGGATGATCAGCCATGATCATATTGAATGGCGGTGCAGGCTCGAAGGGCTGAATGGCCTACTCCTGCACCTAATTTCTATGTTTCTAAGCTGGGCGGCAGTGTGAACTGTGAGAAGGATGCTATGAGGATGCAGGCTGACTTTGACAGGTTGGGTGAGTTGGCAGAAGCATGGCAGATGCGGTTAAATGTGGATAAATGTGAGGTTATCCACTTTGGTGGCAAAAACAGGAAGGCAGATTATTATCTGAATGGTGTCAAGCTGGGAAAAGGGGAAGTACAATGAGATATGGGGGTCCATCAGTGTTCATCAGTGACTGAAGGTAAACATGCAGGTACAGCAGTCAGTGAAGAAAGCTATTGGCATTGATAACAAGAGGAGTTGAGTATAGGAGCAAAGAGGTCCTTCTGTAGTTGTACAGGGCCCTAGTGAAACCACACCTGGAGTATTGTGTGCAGTTTTGGTCTCCACATTTGAGGAAGGACATTCTTGCTATTGAGGGAGTGCAGCATAGGTTCACAAAGTTAATTCCGGGATGGCGAGACTGTCATATGTTGATAGATTGGAGCGGCTGGGCTTGTATACTCTGGAATTTAGAAGGATGAGAGGGCATCTTATTGAAACATATAAGATTATTAAGGGTTTGGACACGCTAGAAGCAGGAAACATGTTCTAGATGTTGCGGGAGTCCAGAACCAGGGGCCACAGTTTAAGAATAAGAACGGAGATGAGGAAAAACTTTTTCACACAGAGAGTTGTGAATCTGTGGAATTCTCTGCCTCAGAAGGCAGTGGAGGCCAATTATCTGGATGCTTTCAAGAGATAGTTAGATAGAGCTCTTACAGATAGCGGAATCAAGGGATATGGGGAGAAGGCTGCAACGGGGTACTGATTGTGGATGATCAGCCATGATCACAGTGAATGGCGGTGCTGGCTCTAAGTACAGAATGGCCTACTCCTGCACCTATTGTCTATTCCATGGAGCGCAGGAGGATGAGAGTTAATCTTATAGAGATGTAAAAATCATGAGAGGAATAGATTGGGTCGATGCACAGAATCTCTTGCCCAGAGTAGGGGAATCGAGAACCAGAATACATACTTTTAACGTGAGGGGAGGAAAGATTTCATGGGAACCTGAGGGGTAATGTTTTCACGCAAAAGGTGGTAGGTGTATGGAACGATCTGTCGGAGGAGGTGGTTGAGGCAGGTCAATATCTCAATGTTTCAGAAACATTTAGACAGGTACATGCATAGGACAGGTTTAGAGGGATATATGTTAAACTGGATTATTTTCCCCTCGATCTTTCCTCAGTAAATATACTGAACCAACACACCGTTCTTGCTTCAACAAATTTATTCGTCACCCCAGGGGACTTAATCTGGTCCATGACCTGACAGTCTTCCCCAGAGCAAGTGATTTACAATAGGCATAGTTCAAGTATATAAGCAGTGGCAAGCAGAATTGAATTTCCTTTATTGTCATTCAGACCTTTCAGTCTGAACGAAATTTCGTGCCTGCAGTCATACATACAATAATACAATAATAGACAACAGAACAGACAGTAAACACAAATTAACATCCACCAAAGTGAGTCCACCAAGCACCTCCTCACTGTGATGGAGGCAAAAATCTTAGGGCTGCAGTCTCTTCCCTCCTCCTCTCCCTCTGCGCTGAGGCGATACCCCACCGGGCGATGGTAAATCAGTCCCGCGGCTCACCGAGCTCCGCGAACGGGCCGGTTCAAACACCACAGCCCGGGGTGGTCGAAGCTGCCGCCCTCCAGTCCAGCGGACGCAGCTGTTGACGACGTCGTCCACTGGCCCGCGGCCGAACCCCGGACTCAGGCCGCCAGAACGCCGTCTCAGCCACCGGAGCGCCGTTCCAGCCCCGAGCCGGGTCGCCCTCATGTGAGCACCGTTTCAGCCCCGAGCCGGGTCGTCCTCACGTGAGCGTCTCAGCCCCGAGCCGGGTCGCCCTCACGTGAGCACTGTTCCAGCCCCGAGCCGGGCCGCCCTCACGTGAGCACCGTTCCAGCCCCGAGCCTGGTCGCCCTCACGTGAGCACCGTTCCAGCCCCGAGCCGGGTAGCCCTCACGTGAGCGTCTCAGCCCCGCGCCAGGCTGCTCTCACGGGAGCGCAGTTACCCTTGAGCTAGGCCGCCCTCACGGGAGCGCCGTTACCCTCGAGCTGGGCCGCCCCGACGGGAGCGCCGTTACCCTCGAGCTGGGCCGCCCCCACGGGAGTGCCGTTACCCTCGGGCTGGGCCGCCCTCACGGGAGCGCCGTTTCCCTCGGGCTGGGCCACCCCGACAGGAGCGCCGTTACCTCGGGCTGGGCCGCCCACACGGGAGCGTCTCAGCCCCTCACGGGAGCACCGTTCCAGCCCCGAGCTGGGCCGCCCTCACGGGAGCGAGCCCAGGGCGAGTCCTGACAGGCTGCCTCCGGAGCCTCGAGGTCGCCAGCTCCGCCATTAGGCAGAGAAGGGGGATACGACAAAAAAGTCGCATTCCCCCGAAGGGAGAGACAGCAAGCCCTGTTTCAACCCCCCCCCCCCCCCCACCACACACATAAACACAATCTAAAAAACCAAAAACTTAGCTAGACAAAACGAAAAAAACAACACAAAAAAGTAAAAACAAACGGACTGCAGGCGAGCCGCAGCCGTTCACCAGCGCCGCCACTTCCGGACATTTGACATGCTTTCTTGGTCCTCCAATCATATCATGACACATTATGTGTGTGAAGGCAAAGGTCAGGTTCCTCAGGACAATTGACTCGCAAGCGCATGATCTCATTATCACCAATGATCAGGTTAAATGACTCAAACGATTGACCCGCACATTATCACCAATGATCAGGTTCCTGAAAATGAATGACTAACTTCATCATCACAGCTGCAACAGAACCCAGCATTTTCCCACTCAACGCTGTCATTTTCCACTAACTTACATAGCAAAAGCCAAACTCGTCATTTGGGCCAAATGCAGGCAGATGGTACATAGTGTATATGGGACACATTGGCTGGTGTGGGCAAGTTGGGCCGAATGGGCTGTTTCCACGCTGTAAGGCTCTATGGACTTGGGAGGGCATACATTAATGATCGGACTGTTTAAGGATCAGGAAGGAATTGATGCTGGAAAAAAGAGCAACTAAAATTCCAGGGTTGTGTATATAACATATATGGGTCAAAGGTAAAATTTGGGAAAATAGTCTTTAGACTGGAGTAACAGCCAAATGCTCACAAAAGAAAGTTTGAAATTCTACAAACCAGGTTCTTTTGACCCAGTCCACCTTGTTCAATAATTCAATACAAGTTTTTAGACGTCATTTCACTTCATATATCAACCAAACTGGATACAGCAAAATAAATTGTTACAACATTCTATGACTATGCAGAAACATTGCGCTCCAAGAGGAACTGCAAATCTGTCCAAGCTGTTCCAGTTTGGTTGCAATCTATCCAACAAAGGCAGTTAATAAATGGCAATAAACATTGGGCTTGCAACATAGGCCCACATATTTTGAATGAATAGTTTAAAATGTTCAATTTTTTGGTAGAAAATAGTATTTATCTCCCAACCGTACGAACTCCAGGCAGATTTATTCTCAAAGACATGATAACTGCTATTTTTGCTTTGGCTTTGTATCAAGTATCGCCTCATATTTAATTTACATCTTATTCTTGCTGATCCTACTCCTCTCTGTTAACCATTGTTCTTCTCCTAGTTCAAAATTATCCTTTATAACATACATATTATTCTTACCTTCCCTTCACCATGTCTTGAGGCCTTCCTGCATCCAGAAATGTAATCAGCACACTAACACTTCCTTCTTCTTTACTAATCACAGTCTCACCCTGCCTCAACTAATTGGCTATTAAAATATAACCTTTATATCTGCAATCTCAAATTTCTAGCACCCTTACCTAAAGGATTTGCATCTCTGGAACTGTTAGAATTACAGACAAGTGCAGCTCGGAAGATTCTCTGAGCAATGATCTCACTTTGCATAGTTCGATAAATGATTCCAATTGTTGATAAGCTTAATCACTCTATCACCTTTACCTGTGAATACCCATGTCAACAAAACTATCACGATCAGAAAAATCTGCTACTTGGTTCCCTCAAGTATAAGTAGTAGGCATTTGATTAAACACAATTCATAGCGGCTCAAGCCATCAACTGCAACTCCAGATAACCATATTGTCCTGCACCCTCTTTAGCCTAAACAGTCATAATTCCATATTCCCGTTTTTGGTAACTCATATCCCATCTTCTGATCCCTGGTATCTCACTTACCAATTCAAAGGAACTCATAGATTATTTTGATGTCAAGATCAAATTTAAGAAGAATCATCAATAGCAGACACTTTATAGATTTTTACATTTGCACATTAACAATTTATATGTATAGTTCTGCCAACATTCGTGGAACTTAAATGAAAATCTCGGTGGACAGTTGCAAACAAAAGGGATATGGCACGTTGGTAGTGTCAGCATCTTCCTAAAGTGAGGACAACAAGAGTGGTGTCACAGCAATTGAATTACCAGACTAATGGCCTGAACGAATTATCCTTTTATCTGAGCATATCCCACCATGATAGCTGTGGAATTTAATTTAAATTAATAATCTGGAATTTGCCACAACTAATCTTAGTCTTGCCACAAAAACTATAGTTTTTTCATAAGAACCCACATGGTTCACTGATGTCCTCCAGGGGACATCTACCTACTTTACTCAGCCTGAACTTTGTGCAACCTCAGACCTGCATCATATGGGAATACTCTTCGCAATAGCCCAGTATGCTACAAAGTTGTAGGTGGCTCATCTCTCTCTTCTCAAGGGGCTTTTAGCGATGGAAAATAAATAGTTGTATTGCAGCCTGGAAATGAATAAATTAGAAAGAAATGTAAACCAATGTCAGCCTTGAAGTGTGTAATGTTGAACGGTGAATGTGTCGAGATTACAATATCTTTAATCATGAGTGGTCCAATGCCGCCTTCGTAATGTGTACAATTGTTTTGTTCTATATAAACCTACTACAGTTTCTGATTAGAATTCTAATCATTGGGAAAGCTTATCTATGAAAATTAATTCGCCCTGCTTCTTTTGGTTAAAAAGATCACTGATTTTACAAAAACAAGATATTTTACTATCGGCAATTTCTGCTGGACAGCATTTTAACTGTTGCAGCATACTTGCACAAAGCAAATATTGCCTCACATTGTTTGATCACTTATCAGAACAACTACCTTATATCTGTCCAAATAGTACTTTTTATTGCTTCTTTTTGTTTGTAAATGCGTGTTCAAAAGAAAACCATAAGGTATGTATTGCTGCACAGTTTCTCTTATTTCTGAGAAGCTGTTTAACATACGCCAAGGCCTGCTGGAGAACAATTGCACTTGGCCTGCAAGATCTCCTGGTTGGTAACCATTTTAACTCCCTTTCCCATTTCCATACTGGCCTTTCTGTCCTGAGGACAGGACATAACCTTCTGTTCTGAGACCATACACAAACTGGAGGAAAACTTCATATTTCACATCTTTTCTCCTAATCTCATTATCTCCCCGCTCACCAGTATCCACCTATCACTTGCCGTCCACAGAGACCATTCCCTCCGCATCACTTTGGTATACTCATCCCTTCCTACTCAAACCACCTCCTTCCCAGGTATTTTTCCTTGCAACTGGAGGAGAAGTAACATCTGTCCCTATTTCTCCTCTCTCACCTCCACCTAGGGACCAGCAGTACTTCCAGATGAGACCAAAATTCAGTTGCTCCTCATGTAACCTCATCTACTGCATCCGGTGTTCCCGATGTGGCCTCCTGAACATAGTCGGCAAGACCAAGTGTAGACCATTTTGCCGAACATTGTCACTCGGTCCGCCAAGGCCTACAGGATCTCCCGGATGCTAACCATTTTGACTTCCCTTCCTATTCCCATACTGACCTTTCTGTCTTCGACCTCCTCCAATGTCAGAGTGAGGCCACACGCAAACTAGAGGAACAGCACCTCATATTCTGCTTGTGTAACAGTACTTCAAATGTCGTCTCAAGTCCTAGTGACATCTTCGTAAATCTTTTCTGCACTCTTTCCAGCTTGACAGCATCTTTCCTATAACTTGGTGACCAAAACGGACACAATACTCTAAATGTGGCTACACCAACATCTTATATAACTCAATATGACCTCCCAACTTCTATACTCAATATTCTGCTGTATCCTTTGACAGCTTTCTTCATGTCCACAACTCACTAGTTTTGGTGTCATCTCCAATCTATATTTACATCCAAGTTGTTTGTGTATATAACAAACAACAAAGATCCCAGCACAGATCCCTGCGGAACTTCACTGGTCACGGACTTCCAACCAGAATAACACACTTCCACCACTACCTTCAGTCTTCCGTGGGTAAGCCAAACTAAGTCAAAATTTCCAAGTCACTTTGCATCTTAATCTTTTGGAACAGCCTATCATGAGGGACTTTTTCAAATGCCTTACTAAAATAAATTCAGACAACATCCGTCGCTCTAACCTCACCAATCACCTTCATCACCTCCTCAAAAAAACACAATCAAGTTGTGTCGATAAGGGTATTTGCTCCTTCCAATGTTTATGCAAGACCAATGTATTCATCCAAAAGCTCTTTAGAGTCATAGTCAAAGAATGATACAGTGTGGAAACAGGCCCTTCGGCCCAACTCACCCACACTGCCAACAATGTCCCAGCTACAGTAATCACACTTGCCTGCGCTTGGTCCATATCGCTCCAAACATGTCCTATCCATGTACCTGTCAAGCTGTTTCCTAAACGATGGGATAGTCCCAGCCTCTGGCAGCTTGTTCCACACACCCACCACCCTTTGTATGAAAAAGTTACCCCTCGGATTCCTATTAAATCTTTTCCCCTTCACCTTGAACCTATGCCCTCTGGTCCTTGATTCCCCTATGGGAAAGGACTGTGCATCTACTCAATCTATTCCTCTCATTATTTTGTATACCTCTATAAGATCTCCCCTCATCCTCCTACACTCCATGGAATAGAGACCCAGCCTATTCTTGCTATTGAGGGAGTGCAGCGTAGGTTCACAAGGTTAATTCCGGAATGGCGGGACTGTCATATGTTGATAGAATGGAGTGGCTGGGTTTTTATACTCTGGAATTTAGGATGAGAGGGGATCTTATTGAAACATGTAAGATTATTAAGGGTCTGGACACGCTAGAGGCAGGAAACATGTTCCCGATGTTGGGGGAGTCCAGAACCAGTGGCCACAGTTTAAGAATAAGGGGTAAGCCATTTAGAATGGAGATGAGGAAGAGAGAGTGCCCAGAACTGAACACAATATTCTAAATGCCGTCTCACCAACGTCTTATACAACTGTAACATGACCTCCCAACTTTCTCCACTTTGAACAGACAATAGACAATAGACAATGGGTGCAGGAGTAGGCCATTCGACTCTTTGATAATTAGGGATTCTTACGAGTCAAGAGGATGTTGTATTTTTTAAGATGGCTTTGAATACATTGTTAAATATTTTCTTCTTCTGTTTACCTGTTGGTCTCTTCCGGTAACAGAGTGCGTCTGTCAGGTCTCGCGTTTGATCTAGTTTCTGTTTCTTATTGGTTTTTAGTATTAGAGTTTGCATTCTTGTTTTATTTTGGTGTCTCACATCTCCTCTTGTTTCAGGTCCCATTTCCTGTCAGGTCGTTTACCCTCATGTGATTGTTGGCCACGCCCTGATGTGTTTCACCTGTGTCTCGTTATCCCCTGCTAGTCTGTATTTAAGCCTTTTGTGTTTTAGTTCCCATTGCCAGTTCGTTGTGTATGCTACTTGGTATCACCTCGTTCCAGCTCTCGAAATCTTGTGACCTTGTGATCGCGACCTTTGCCTGTATTTTCGACCACTGGTTCTTGCCTGCTCCTATATGGTACTGTTGCCTCTGTTTTGCCTACCTGTGTACTGACTTGGACCGATTAAACGCCGAAGACTGATCTGCCCTGTGTCTGAGCCTGCATTTGTGTCCTCCTCCTCGTTCAGTTCTGACATTACGAACTGGCCAACAATGGACTCAGCGGGCTCTGATCCTTTTCGTGCAGCGCTCCAGAAGCAAGAGGAGCGCATCTCGCATTACGAGGGTCAACTCTCCTCGATCGTCGCCGGGTTTGAAGACCTGGTTACTCGGCTGAATTCTTTGTTTCCTGCTGCGGCTCCCGTGCCTGCCGAGTCTGTTTCCTTGTCTGTGTCTCCAGGAGCTCCGATGGCCGCGGCTGCTGCAGCATCTCCATTCGTCCACCTGGCAAGACCGGAACACTTTTCGGGGGAATCGGAGAAATGTAGACCTTTTTTGATTCAGTGTGGACTGCATTTCGAACTTCAAGCGGCTTCCTTTTCATCAGAACGCTCAAGGGTAGCCTTTATCATCACGCACCTGTCGGGTAGGGCGGAGGCTTGGGCCACGGCGGAGTGGTCTCGGAATTCTCCTGTTTGCCAGACATCGGTCCTGTTCATGGAAGCTCTGTCCCGCACGTTTGATCACTCCAATCCTGGCCGAGAGGCTTCACAGAACCTGGTCTCCATGAAGCAAGGTAATCGCTCTGTTATGGATTTTGCTATTGACTTTCGAACTGTTGCTGCTAAGGGTGGATGGAATGAGGCTGCTTTGTTGGATGCTTTTCGCAATGGATTGTCTGAAGCTATCAAAGATCAATTGGCTCCTCTAACCCTGCCTTCTGACGTCGAGTCTATGATTTCCCTGGCTATCCAAATTGACGCTAGGCTCAGAGAAAGAGAGCGAGAGAGGAGATCGGCTGCAGTTCGGTCCTCCTCCCAGCAGTGGCGGCAGCGTCGCCCTTCACCTTCCAGTCGGGACTTCTTCCCTCTCGGCCGGTCCAGTCAGCCTACAGCGCCACCTGCATCTTCGGAGGAGCCCATGCAGGTGGGACGAGCCAAACTCAGCCCGGAGGAACGGCAGCGCCGCCTAAGGGAGGGGAGGTGTTTTTACTGTGGTGAACTGGGACATTTGTTGAACAGCTGTTCAGTAAAAGACAAAGCTCACCAATGAAAGAGAGGACATTGGTGAGTTGTACCACTCCTATGAGCCGTTCCTCTCGTCCATTGTCGATGGTACAATTGTTGGTGCATTCCCAGTGGCACTCCCTGCAGGCTTTGGTTGATTCTGGGGCAGATGAGAACTTCATGGACATTCGCTTGGCTGATGAATTGAAGCTGGAACGTGAACAGCTTCAAGATCCTATGGAGGCTAGTGCACTGGATGGGCGCCTACTGTACAGGGTAATTCACCGAACTCAACCTGTTCAACTCATCGTGGCAGGTAATCACCTTGAGACCATCAGTTTTCATCTCCTCGACTGTCCTCTTCATCCTCTGGTTTTGGGGCTCCCTTGGCTGTCTTACCATAATCCTCACATGAACTGGGGTACTGGGGAAGTAATTTCTTGGGGGAATAACTGTAAACTCATCTATCTGCATGATTCTTCTCCTGAGTCTATGAAGGATCCGTCAAGGAGCAGTTTGCTGGGATCTTCCAGGACCACCCTCCGGCAGCCTCCCCGTTCAAGGGAGGAGGATTTTCCAGATCTCACCAAGGTTCCCTCATATTATCTAGACCTAAAGGAGGTGTTCAACAAGGCCAAGGCCACATCTCTTCCGCCGCATAGACCGTATGACTGCTGCATCGACCTTCTGCCAGGTACAGCGCCTCCTAAGGGCCATCTCTACTCCTTGTCTTCACCTGAGCGGCTCGCCATGGAAACGTACATTGACGATGCCCTTGCTGCTGGGATCATCAGACCTTCTTCTTCACCTGCAGGAGCTGGATTCTTCTTTGTGGATAAGAAGGATGGAACACTTCGGCCCTGCATTGACTACAGAGGACTCAATGACATTACTGTTAAGAACAGATACCCTCTTCCTCTTATCTCCTCTGCATTTGAACTGTTAAAAGACGCTGCAGTATTCACTAAGTTAGATCTTAGAAATGCGTATCATCTGGTGAGGATAAGGGACGGGGATGAATGGAAAACTGCGTTTAACACACCCAGTGGTCATTATGAATATCTGGTCATGCCGTTTGGTCTTACTAATGCTCCAGCAGTTTTTCAAGGCATGGTTAATGATGTA
Organism: Amblyraja radiata; assembly: GCF_010909765.2. NCBI lineage: Eukaryota > Metazoa > Chordata > Chondrichthyes > Rajiformes > Rajidae > Amblyraja > Amblyraja radiata. The sequence goes on from NC_045960.1 coordinate 63,545,180, forward strand.
TTACGGGACATGCTGAACCGATTTGTGTTTGTGTACCTTGATGACATTTTGATTTTTTCTCCAGACGAGACTTCCCATGTGCAGCATGTACACCAGGTGCTAGAACGTTTGCTCCTGAATGATCTGTTTGTGAAAGCTGAGAAATGTGAATTTCATGTTAACACTGTTCAATTCCTTGGTTTTGTTGTATCACCTGCTGGTATACAGATGGACCCGAGCAAGGTCAGTGCTGTGGCCACCTGGCCTACACCCTCCAGTCGTAAGGGACTTCAGGGGTTCCTTGGGTTTGCTAATTTTTATAGGAAGTTTATCCGGAACTTTAGTGTCACTGCTGCACCACTCCATGCTCTTACCTCACCCCACGTGCCTTTCTCTTGGTCCTCTCAAGCAGAAACTGCATTTATGAGACTCAAGAGGAGCTTCTCCTCAGCCCCCATCCTGGTTCACCCTGACCCATCACTCCAGTTCGTGGTTGAGGTGGACGCCTCGGGTGTGGGCATCGGGGCCGTACTCTCACAGAAATCCCCCACAGATGGTCGATTACATCCCTGCGCTTTCCTCTCAAAGAAGCTTTCACCTGCTGAGAGAAATTACGATGTGGGTAACCGTGAACTGTTAGCGGTTAAAACAGCCTTGGAGGAATGGAGACATTGGTTGGAGGGTACCAAGCAGCCGTTTCTAGTTTGGACAGACCACAAAAACCTGGAATACATCAGGTCAGCCAAACGCCTCAACTCGCGCCAAGCAAGGTGGGCTCTCTTCTTTAATCGATTTGGTTTTGTACTGTCTTACCGCCCTGGTGCCAAGAATGGCAAACCTGATGCTCTCTCCAGACAGTTTGATCCTGACCCATCCCCTAAGGTTTCAACTCCCATTCTGCCTGCTTCCTGTTTTGTTGGGGCGGTTACTTGGGAGATTGAGAAGAGAGTTTCCGAGGCAACTGCTGGTGTTCAGTCTCCGCTAGGGTGTCCTTCTAATCGTCTGTTTGTTCCCGAGTCTCTTCGTTCACAGGTGATTCACTGGGCTCATACGTCTCGGATCTCCTGTCATCCCGGTGTCCGCCGAACCCTGTTTGTGGCCAAACAGCGGTTTTGGTGGCCTTCCATGGAGAGGGGGATTAAGGAGTACGTCGCCGCCTGCAGTATTTGTGCTCGGAACAAGACCTCCCGTCGGGCCGCCTTTGGTCTCCTGAATCCGCTGCCTGTCCCCTCACGCCCCTGGTCAGACATCTCCATGGACTTTGTCACGGGCTTGCCCTCTTCTGAAGGTAACACCTCAGTCATTACTGTAGTGGACAGATTTTCGAAGATGGTCCATTTCATTCCGTTGCACAAGCTTCCCTCCGCCAAGAAGACGGCAGAGGTCATGCTGTCTCATGTTTTTCGCATTCATGGATTTCCCAGAGACATTGTGTCTGACCGGGGGCCTCAGTTCGTGTCCAGGTTTTGGAAGGAGTTTTGTTCTCTGTTGGACGCCACGGTCAGCCTTACATCTGGTTATCACCCGTAAATCCAATGGACAGCCTGAACGCCTTAACCAGGAATTGGAGACAGGACTGCGGTGCTTGGTGGCACAGAACCCTTCAACTTGGAGCAAACACCTTATTTGGGTGGAGTATGCACACAACACACTTCCTTGCTCATCCTCTGGTCTCTCTCCATTCCAGTGTGCCTATGGTTATCAACCGCCATTGTTCCCTGCTGTGGAGAAGGAGTCCAGTGTGCCCTCCGCTCAGGCTCTCGTCCGTCACTGTCGCAAGGTTTGGAATGGGGCTCGTCAGATGCTGTTGCGCAGTTCTGCGCGTTACAAGAGGATGGCTGATCGTGGAAGAACGCCGGCTCCAGTATACTCGCCTGGTCAAAGGGTGTGGCTCTCCACTCGAGACTTACCGCTGAGGGTGCAATCCCGGAAGCTGGCTCCTCGTTTTGTTGGTCCTTTCCCCATATCGAAGGTCATTAATCCTGTGGCGGTTCGTCTCAAACTCCCCCGTGCCATGAGGGTCCACCCTACTTTCCATGTCTCCCGTCTGAAGCCATTTAAGGAGAGTCCTCTGGTCCCTGCCTCCACACCCCCTCCGCCCCCCCGGTTCCTTGATGGGGGTCCAGTGTTTACGGTCAGCCGGTTGCTGGGGATGCGCCGGCGTGGTCGTGGTTGTCAGTATCTTGTGGATTGGGAGGGGTATGGACCTGAGGAGCGGTCTTGGGTGCCAGCTCGCAACATATGCGACCCGGAACTTATCAGGGACTATCGGCGCCAACATCCTGAAGATCCTGGGCTGTCAGGAGCCGGCCGTGGAGGGGGGGGTACTGTCAGGTCTCGCGTTTGATCTAGTTTCTGTTTCTTATTGGTTTTTAGTATTAGAGTTTGCATTCTTGTTTTATTTTGGTGTCTCACATCTCCTCTTGTTTCAGGTCCCATTTCCTGTCAGGTCGTTTACCCTCATGTGATTGTTGGCCACGCCCTGATGTGTTTCACCTGTGTCTCGTTATCCCCTGCTAGTCTGTTGGCCACGCCCTGATGTGTTTCACCTGTGTCTCGTTATCCCCTGCTAGTCTGTATTTAAGCCTTTTGTGTTTTAGTTCCCATTGCCAGTTCGTTGTGTATGCTACTTGGTATCACCTCGTTCCAGCTCTCGAAATCTTGTGACCTTGTGATCTTGACCTTTGCCTGTATTTTCGACCACTGGTTCTTGCCTGCTCCTATATGGTACGGTTGCCTCTGTTTTGCCTACCTGTGTACTGACTTGGACCGATTAAACGCCGAAGACTGATCTGCCCTGTGTCTGAGCCTGCATTTGTGTCCTCCTCCTCGTTCAGTTCTGACAGCGTCTTACAGGAGACAGGTTTCAGGTATGGATTATATCCGACTCAGTATAAGAAGGGCCATAATGTTGGGTATGTTGGTTTGGGAGAGGACAGTGATGCTTGCTTGCTTGTCCTTCCAGTGGAACAAGTCAGTAGCATGATGAATTACTGTGGTACTTGATTGGAAGCATGTTGCTCCAACATCTCTCGAGAATAAAAACACCAAATTCTGGAAATATACTGCATGTCAAGTCACATCTGTGAGAAAAGAAACAAAATTAACATTTGAAGTCGAAAACACTTCATCAGAACTGCCAGAACTTAGTCAGGATTCTCGATAAACTCAAAAGCATACAAAGCAAAGTGGCCCATGTTGTTGGAACCCCATCCCCATAAACACTCATTTACTCCACTACTGGTCTGCAGTGGGTATCATATACAGTAGAACAAATACTATAGTTATTCACCCAGGCTACGCTGACAGCACATTCCAAACTTTGCTGACTACACATCAAGAAAGACAAGGGCCACAGCCATGAAGAAACACTACTGCATGTAGAAAGACTACTGCAAAGTGCTGGAGAACTTTGTGGTTCACACAGCATCTGAAGGGTCTTTTCTTCCGAAACATCACATATCCATTCCTTCCAAAGATGCTGCCTGACCCACTGAGTTACTTCAGCACTTTGTATTTTGCTGAAGAGTACAACATCTGCAATTCTTTGTTTCTCCAGGGAACACTACTACCTTTGAGTTCCTGTCTGTAGATGGGTTATGCATGCAACCTATAATGTAGTTACCTCATCACCACTAACCACGCCCCATCATATTAGTATAACTGTAGTATCCTCCCTTTGTTCCTCCCACTAGGTTCCAGTACGCCTGAAGGCTGGATGCAGTCAGTGCTGGGACGTGTGTGCCATGTGCTATATTAAACTCACAGTAAAGCTTACAGTGTGTCAGTAAACACTCCTTTACATGGCGTCAGAAGTTTAAAACTCGCGTTTCCCGTTTACCGGTTTTCATTTATTTTGTCCCCGTTAGTGCCCAGTGTTGGGTTTCCCTTGACATGGCATCCTCATGCCGAAAGCCATCTCCCCTTGTCTTCGACGCTGACATTGCGGAGCGATGGTCGACTTTTGTGATGGACTACACTCACTACGTCAATATTGCGCACCGGAACGACCCAGCCGCGGTCAAAGCATCACTCTTGCTCAACCTGGCCGGTCCCGACGCAATGAAGAGAGCTCAAGCCTTTGTCTACGAACCAGCGGTCCTGGATGACAACGACCAACCGGTCGAGCCAGCTGAATCGGCCGACGACCCGGTATGTCTTTTGCGCAAATTCGCGGAGATATGTGACCTGCCCTCCAACCGTATACTGGAGCGGGCCAGGTTCTTCTCACGCAAGCAACAGCCGGATGAACCTGTTGAATGCTTCATCGCCGACCTGCGGCACCTTGCCCAGCGGTGCCGATTTGAAACCATGCGCGACCAGCTCACCAGAGACATTCTCGTCACCGGTATGATCGATCAGAAGCTGCGTGCCGACCTGCTGCAACGGCCTGACCTAACCCTGACTCAGGCAATGCATGCGTGCCGCATTGCCGAAGTGGTCACCCCTCCTCATGGACAGAGGGGGTCTGACAACCGAGCCATAAATTTAACTGGTGTTGCTGGACAACGACGGATGAAGGACAACTTTCGCACTCCACCGCGGCCCGTTCGTACACCCCGGGACCCGAGATCTCAAAAGTGTCCTAACTGCAACTACGTGCACTCCTCAGAATCACAGTGCCCAGCCCTTGGGAAGACCTGCAATTTCTGCGGGAGAAGAAACCATTTTGCAGCTGCCTGCCGGTCCCGTGGGAAAGTGCCCTCAGCTCCCAGACAACTCCTAAACAACCTTCTGCAAGTTGATAGCGAGATGGATTCTCAGCCCTCTGTTGACGCTGCCCCCGACTCTGAGCTCAGCTTTTCCACGGGAGATGTAAGTATTTACACTCTCCTCCACAGCCGATCTCGCCTCCCCGATCCTTCTGTGAACATAACTGTAAACAATAAGTCCTTCTCTGCTAAACTTGACACGGGGGCGAAAGTGAACGTAATGTCAACAAAGCTGTTCCACCAGATAAGGAATAATGAGCTGCTGATTGCAGACCGCTCTGTTTTGCGTGCCTATGGGGGAGAGGAACTAACACCTGTGGGGAGGGCGACTTTCCACTGCGTGCTGCAGAAATCTTCCCAGGACCTGTCTTTCTTCATTCTGGACAGTGACTGTGTGACGTTGCTTAGCAACCAGGCCTGCCAGGATCTTGGTCTGGTGTCGTTTGACCCTACGGTCCACGAGGTGCAAGCTGTGATGGATCCACTATCTGAATACCCAGACCTGTTTGACGACAAGTTGGGGAAGCTGCCGGTGGTGTACAAGATCGCGACTGACCCATCTGTGGTGCCTGTGATCCGTCCACCCCATAGAGTGTCGTTCGCCATGAAGGGCAAGGTGGAGAGTATGCTGAAAGACATGGTCAACATGGGAGTGCTGGAGGCTGTCAGCGATCCAACCGAATGGGTCTCCACCATGGTCGCCACATTGAAGAAAGGAAAAAATGAGATACGGGTATGCATCAACCCTAAGGACTTGAATATGGCGATTAAACGGCCCCACTACCCCATGAGGACTGTCGAAGATGTTGCCGCCCAGGTGGGACAAGCCACTGTGTTCTCCGTCCTCGATGCCAGAAGTTCGTTTTGGCAGATACCACTGGACAAACGCTCCACGGACCTGACCACGTTCAGCACGCCCTTCGGCAGGTTTAAGTTTTTACGGATGCCGTTCGGCATCAACTCTGCCAGCGAGGTATTTCAGCGTTCAATGGAACAATTATTTGCAGGTCTGCCCTGCGCGATTATTGTGGATGACATTCTGGTCTATGGGAGGGATGTGGCCGAACATGACCACAACCTCCGGCGGATTTTGGACCGTGCTCGGCAGATAAATTTGAAGCTCAATCGGTCAAAGTGCAAGTTCCGGGTGCCTGAGGTCACATACGTCGGCCACATTTTCACGGCCCAAGGGTTGAAGCCAGACCCGCAAAAGACCAGCGCCATCTCAGAGCTGCCCGCCCCGACAGACGTTGTCAGTCTGCAGCGTTTCCTGGGTATGGTGAATTACCTGGGGAAGTTTATCCCCGACCTCAGCGAGTTGAGCGCACCCCTGAGACAGCTCACAAAGAAGGACATTGCCTGGGCATGGTTTCCACACCACCAGCAGGCGTTTGACCGGCTAAAGACGAGGCTGGTCAGCACACCTACCCTGAAGTTTTTTGATCTGCTGCGTCCGATCGTGGTCACTTGCGACGCCTCTCGATTTGGTCTGGGTGCTGCCTGCCTGCAACCCCACGCGGATGACTTGCTGCTGCCTATCTCCTATGCCTCTCGGACCATGACGGACACAGAGCAGCGCTATGCTCAGATAGAGAAGGAGCTGCTGGCGGTGGTTTTCGCGTGTTCGAAGTTTAAGGACTTCTTATTTGGCACCAGGTTCACCGTTGAGACGGATCACCAGCCACTGGTAACGATACTTAACAAACCAATACACTGCGCTCCTGCCAGGCTCCAGCGGATGATGCTGCAGCTACAGCGCTTTGACTTTAAAATCGTATATAAGAGGGGCACCGAGATGCATGTGGCTGATGCACTGTCCCGGGCCCCCCGGGCCTCCTGCGTCCAGCACCCCTTCGAGCAGTCGGACTTACAGGTACTGAACGTTAACGTCGTCCCTTCTCATCAGCTGCAGTGCTTGGTTGAACATACCGCAAACGACCCCGACCTGCAGCAGCTTGCTGCTGTCATCAAGCGCGGGTGGCCCACCAAACGGAATTCGTTGCCTGCCAGCGTCCACCCCTATTTTTTGGTCCGCGATGAGTTAGTTCTCCGTGACGGTATTATTATCAAAGGACACAAAATTGTCATCCCGGCCTCGCTGCGTGGCTTGTATTTTGATGCCACCCACATGGGTCATCCCGGGGCAGATGCCACTATCTCACATGCCCAGGAACAGTACTACTGGCCGGCCATGGCTAAATACATCCAGGCCAGGGTGGATTCCTGTCCGGACTGTCACTCGCTTGCCCCGCATCAGCAAAGACAGCCACTTTTGCAGCAGCCTGCCCCTGACATGCCCTGGTCTTCTCTGGCGGCCGATATCTTCGACTGGCGTGGGAGGCAATACCTTGTGCTAGTAGACTCTTACTCGAATTGGTTCGAGGTGGACCTCCTCCCTGCCATCACCTCCGAGATGGTGATCAGCAAGCTTCGCCGCCACTTTGCCACGTTTGGTTCCCCTGTCCGGCTGCAGACAGACAACGGTCGCCAGTTCACCAGCGCCGAATTTCGAGCGTTTGCTGCAAAGTGGAACTTTAATCATTTCACTAGCAGCCCGGAGTACCCGCAAAGCAATGGTCTGGCTGAACGGGCGGTCCGCAGCGCTAAGCACCTGCTTGAACAAACCCGCCTCTCGAACGGGGATTTCTATCAGGGTCTCCTGAACCTTCGGAACATTTCCAGAGACAGTACCATGGGATCCCCTGCCCAGCGACTCATGTCCCGAGTTGTCCGCCCTCCGATGCCTATTGCCCAGCAGTCCCTGATGCCTAAAGTCCTGCAGCCTGCTGATGTCCAGAAACGTATTGCCCAGAAGCACGAGATCCAGCGACGATCGCATGATAAATCCTGCCGCCCTCTTTCGCCACTGATGCCTGGACAGGTCGTCCGTTTGCAGACGCCCACCGGCTATTCCCGACTTGCCACCGTCGTCGGGTTTGACAGCGCGCCACGGTCCTACCTCGTGGATTTCGAAGGGACTGTATACCGACGCAGCCGCCAGCACCTGTTGGCGGTTAACGAGCCCAAACCACCTCCTGCGATTCCGTATACCCCTCCATCGCGTGTCGAGCCTTCCTCCACTAACGTACCATCTGCTCCCTGCATGCCACGATCGGTCCTTTTGCCTCGGGTAGCCCCCCCTGCTCCTCCCGGGTTTGCTCCCCAGGCTCTGTTGTCCCCTGCAAGGTCTTCTCTCTCCAACTTCAGCTCGTTCTACCCCTTCATTCTCACCTGGCTCTCCTGTGCCTCTCCGTTCCCCCTTCAAGCTGGGTTCCCCACCCATCTTCTCTCCCTCTCCTGTTTCTGTTCCTGTCCCTCCTCCTATTCTTTCGGGCGGGGAGGGTGAAGGTGCTGTGCGCACTCGCTCGGGTCGGATTGTAAAACCTCCGGCTCGCTACGGAGAATATGCTTAGCTTTGCAGGTACTGTATAATAAACCTGCTACTGTAGTAACTTGTTTGAATTGTAAGGGAAAGGATGTAGATGGGTTATGCATGCAACCTATAATGTAGTTACCTCATCACCACTAACCACGCCCCATCATATTAGTATAACTGTAGTATCCTCCCTTTGTTCCTCCCACTAGGTTCCAGTACGCCTGAAGGCTGGATGCAGTCAGTGCTGGGACGTGTGTGCCATGTGCTATATTAAACTCACAGTAAAGCTTACAGTGTGTCAGTAAACACTCCTTTACACTGTCCAAGTCATACACTACCGTCATTTGGAAATATATTGCCAACCTGTCATTGTTATGTCTAATTCCTGGAACTCCCCCACCAAACTGCTTAGAGGGAGTATTTTCCCCGGAAAATGGCAGAATTTCAAGAAGATGACTCACCAGCACCTTCATAAGGCCATTAAATACAGGCACAAAATGCTGCCCTTGCTACTGCCGAGGTGAAGCAGCCATAGTGAGAGCAGTAATAGTGAGAGTGAACAGAGTAAGAGCGAGGCATTGAGGCTTTGGCTCACGAGGCTTCAGCGTGAGGAGGCTTCGGCAAGGGTGTTTTCGGCAAGGGTGTTTTGGTCTGTCACTTTCTGTCTGTGTCAGAGTGCAACTTGATCCTGGTGTAGGAGGGGTGGAAGTCATGGAATGCTCAGCTTGTGGGATGTCCCATTCAGGGCACAGCAGCAGCAGTGACGTCTGTGGCATTGGGCCTGGCTCTGAGGTAGGGTGAAATCAGGCAGAGTGATAGTGATAGGGGACATAAGAGTTAGCAGGACAGACAGTTAATGGCAAGACACTTAACAGCAGTGACGTGCAGTTGGATCTTGGAGTCCAAGTTCATAGTTCACTGAAGGTAGAGTACAAGTAGATAGGGTGGTAAAGAGGGCATATGGTGTACTTGCCTTCATTGTTAGTGGCATTGAATATAAGAGTCAGGAAGTCATGATGCAAGACTTTGGTTAGGCCGCATTTAGAGTTTTGCATTACGGGAAAGATGTGGGAGCTTTGGAGTAGCTGCAGAAGAGGACTATCAGAATGCTGCCGGGATTAAAGGGTTTCAGCTACATGGATGGATAGACGACCAGAATGCTGCCTGGATTAGAGGGTTTCAGCTACAGGGATTGTTTTCTCTGGATCTTTGGATGCTGAGGGAAGACTTGATAGAAGTATATAAAATTATGAGAGGCATAGATTGGGTAGACAAGCAGAGCCTTTTATGAATATTTATTACGTAATTTGAACCTCAGTGAGGCTCAAACGAAACTTAGTTTCTACAGCCATACAACCAGAGACAATTCTTACAAGACATACAAACAATTTAATTTACACAAACATCCATCACAGTGAATCTCCTCCTCACTGTGATGGAAGGCAAAGTATTTTCTCTCCCCTGCACCATTTCTCTCCCGATGTTGAAGCCCCAGGCGGGCGATGTTAAGTCCCACGGCCATTTTAGGCCGTGCCGGGCGATGTACGGCCCTACTCCAGGCCCAAAAGTCACAAAGTTGGAGCCCCCGTCGGGCGCTGGAATGTCCCGCGGCCATTAAAGCCGCGCCGGGCGATGTACGGCCCCGCTCCGGGTCGTTCCAACCCCGCAACACGGGCTGGAGAAGTCGCGTTGCGGGAGCTCCGGAAAGCGGTCTCTCACCCGAACCCGCGAGCTCCCGATGTCTCAGTCCACCGGACCTGCGGCTGCAGCTGGAGCCTCCGTGCTCTGGGGTCGGGCTGCAGCAGCGAGCCGCCACCGCTCCCCATGCTCCGAGGCCGGCCAGCCCCACGATGGTAAGTCCGCAGCTCCGCAGGCTCCGTGACTGGAGCCCCCAGGTCGTTCCGGTTGGAGGCCGCTCCATGGTGCTAGGCCCCAACGACAACTGAGACCCGACAGGGAAATGTCGGGTCTCCCGTGCAGGGAAGAGGTTTTTAACAGATTCCCCCTCCCCCCACATATACACAGTTAAAAACAGTATTAAAAAAAAACACAACTACATTTAACTCGACAAAAAAAAAAAAAAAGACAGACAGGCTGAAGGGGCCGCTGCAACACAGAGTCGCGCTGCCACACTTTTTCCCCAGGGTGGAAATATTAAACACTAGAGGCCATAGCTATAAGGTGAGAGGGGGAAAGTTTAATGGAGATAACCAGGGCAAGTTTTTTGCACACAGAGTTGTGGGGCATGGAATGCACTGCCAGGGGTAGGGTGGAGGCAGATACAATAGTGGTGTTTAAGAGGCTTTTAGATAGGCACATGGAAGTGCAGTGAATAGACGAATATGGATCATGTGCAGGCAGATGAAGATCAGTTTCTAGGCATCATGTTTAGCACAGACATTGTGGACTGAAATGCCCATTCCTGTGCTGTGCTGTTCTATGTTCTATGTACTGCCACCTGGAATATGATAAATCAATACATTTTAAAAATTGACCTCTTTAGGCAATGCAGTCAAGGTATACTTGCGAGGGTACACAAAGATGCTGGAGAAACTCAGCGGGTGCAGCAGCAACTATGGAGCGAAGGAAATAGGCAACGTTTCGGGCCAAAACCCTTCTTCAGACTGATGGGGGGTGGCGGGGAGAAGAAAGGAAAAAGGGAGGAGGAGGAGCCCGAGGGCTGAGGGATGGAAGGAGACAGCCCGAGGGCTGGGGAAGGGGAGGAGACAGCAAGGGCTAACAAAATTAGGAGAATTCAATGTTCATGCCCGCAGGATGCAGACTCCCCAAGTGGAATATGAGGTGCTGTTCCTCCAATTTCTGGTGTTGCTCGCTCTGGCAATGGAGGAGACCCAGGACAGAGAGGTCGGATGGGGAATGGGAGGGGGAGTTGAAGTGCTGAGCTTGGTCAGCTTGGTTATTGCGGACCGAGCGGAGGTGTTGGGCGAAGTGATCACCGGTCTCACCGATGTAGATCAGCGACTTGCGAGGTTGTGTTCAAGTTATGTCACAGTTTCAGAGGACGAACAATGCAGTTGTGTGATCACAGAACTTCAGGGCAAATGAGATGTCAAATTTGGTTATTCTATAAGTAAATCCGATTTGTTGTTCCTCAACATAGCGAGGTTGAGATGCACACTGGAGACATATTTTTGACTGCTGCAACATCTGAAACGCTTTTAGCTTCTGCATCTGAATTTTTAACATCACTCTGCAGTTTCCTTTTGAATTATGATTTTTTTTTTAAATATATTTTTATTAGAAGCAATGTACAGTAGTATAAACCGCAGCATATGACAAAATACATTTAATGTACATCTTCCATTTTAAATTTAACAAGAAAGAAAGAGAACAAGAGAGAAAGAGAGAGTGAAATAAATAGTGACGTGTAAACCCCTAGATAAACTACCAGATAATGCAGTCCAGGAGTGAATGAGTAAAAGCCTACAGAAGAATAAGACAAAAGCCAAAAATAATAAAGAACAATAAAAAAGGGACCTTTGCGAGTTGATATACCTGCTTCATTTATCACCACACCCATGACCATGTCCGTGAATCGGTTTATTTCCAGAGTTGTGTTGCACCATACTATACTTGTAATGAATCAATGAAAGGAGACCATATGTTAAAAAATGGCTGATTTTCGAATCATGATTTAAAAGTATTTCAAATTGATTCAGTTTCCCAGCCGATAAGAAGGGCATTCGGCTTGTTGTGTCCAGTTGAAAAAAAGGTTACACCTTCCAACAATTGATCTACAGCCCTGCCATTTACAATTCTCTAAGTACCAATGGATGGAATGTGATGAACATTTCTACCTCCACCACTTTTGCAGGCGGTCGGCTACTGTCACTACCAGCCTTTTACGGTGCAAATATTTTAAAGGCATTGACAGAATTGAAATGAGGATAATTTTGTTAAAAGGAGATGAACTTTTGGAATTCTCTTCTTTTGGGGGGCTGCAGAGCCAAGTTATTGATTTCATTCATAAGTGGTTGTTAGATCGTAGTGGAATCAAATTGTCTGCGGATAGGACAGGAAATGGTGTTGAGATAGAAGATTAATTAGACGTTGAATGGAAGAGCAAGCTCAGGCTGAATGGTCGGCAATTTCGTTAGATTGTTAAGAACATTTTGTTGCAATTTTACACGAAGGGGAAAATATGTCTCCAAAGTAGGGGATGCACTCAAGTTTCTCACTCCCTGACAAACCTTGCGATTTCTTCTTCTGATGTCTTGAATATTGTAATCAGAATAGTGCATATTACTGCTAAACTTTGCCTAAGCATTCTCGACAAATTAAAATATCAGAAATATTAGATTCCTCCTTCAAAGTTCACGGAGATCATCACCTGTAAGTGAATAGCACTAAACTCTGTTTAACTCGTGTTGTTCTGGCATCCCTCGAATTCACCTATTGAAGCGATGAGAGGCACGTCATTTCCTTCGTTCAGTAGCCGTGGGTAGCCGGCTGCAGCTGTGGAGTTGGGCTGTCGTTTGCTGCGGATGGGAAGGAGTAATATTTGCACAGTAAAGTTTGGAGGTTGCTGGCGATCATTGCGCTAGAATAAGGGGGTTTGGAGAGCGGCGGGTCTGATTGACGGCTAGCTGAGAGCGCTCCTTTGTCCCGGGCAGACGCGGTGTTGCGTTTGTGGGGCTCACGTGGCGGGCCCAGCTCAAGCGGCAGGCACTCGGCGCAGGGAGAAGTTGCACGCTGCACGACAGAGGATGCCAGGCAAAGTTGCAGTTGAGGAAATGGCTCGGCTTTATTTGGAAGACGGCACTTCGTTTGAAGGCAGGCTTTTCGGCGCAAGTGCCGACGTCTCCGGCGAAGTGGGTAAGTGCACCGAGAGCAATACGGCTTTGAATCCACGAACACCAACTTTAGCAACGTGGAGGACTTAAATCGGTGCTGCAGAGACGCAGATGTTACTGTACCCAGGGCAGGTTAGGTTAGGTGTTAAAGTTTTCCATGATATCTCTGCGCATTAGATTTAAGATCACTGTTTAGCTTAATAGGAATTTTAAATCTTTAAATTTAATGTCTATGTTAGATAGAGCCTATGTCTATGTTAGATAGAGCTCTAGAGGCTGATGGAATCAAGGGATATGGGGAGAAGGCAGGCACAGGGTACTGATTGGGGACGATCAGCCATGATCACAATGAATGGCGGTGCTGGCTCGAAGGGCCGAATGGCTTCCTCCTGCACCTATTTTCTATGTCTATGTAGTCTATAAATTGTAAATTGTTCTGTAGTATCAATCGATTTTGAATAACAAATATCGAAGCTGCAAGATAAGGGCGGCTCTGCATCTTAGAAATATATTGCTGTTGTTTTTGGAAAGGTCAGTGTGAAGCTGAAATACATTTTTGTGCTTCATGAAAATGATACATCAGCATTTTTCTTTAAACCTACAATATTAATAAAATCATGGGCATGCAATACGCAAACAAGCCCTCTGGCCCAACCTGTCCATGTCGCCCAAGATTCCCAATCTGAGCTATGGGGGGGGTTGCACGTAAGGCCATCGGGTCAAAGGGTGTCACGCACGGAGCAGCTCAATCCATGTGGAGGACATGGCAGCTTCCAGCACACACTGTTAATAGGGAGGTTGTGCGGCAGTCGTGTCACGACCCATGACCCGTACTGTTGCTACGCTATGCCAAGTGGAGTACACTCGATGAACTGCAGGTAAGCACTGACACTTACCTGTCAGCACTGACACTTACTTGTTTCCAGCGTAGTGGGCCCGTTAAAACCCGCCAAAATGGTCAATTTTCGCGCTGTAAATAATTATGGAAATCGGGATAAGCGTGAGAGACATTTAGCCTACTTCAGAATTCCAAAAGTGAGGAGAAATTATGGTAGATAGAAGCGAGAGCTGAAGGGACAACAACAGCCAGAGTGCTTGCCGAACATTGGCCGTTTGCTCACTGCATTTCATCAACTAAGGCATTATTTGTGTTTTTTTCTTGATTCCTTTGGCATCTAAAAAGTTTCAGAAGTGATAAATCTGGCTGTAAAATTTTAAAATCGCCCATGGCTCTCAAGTGGGTTTTTACATACAAAAAGAAAACGCCTCTGAAGCAAAATTTACAGCCAGATTTATCACTTCTGAGACTTTTTAGATACCAAAGGAATCAAGAAAAACCACAAATAATGCCTTACTGTTGATGAAATGCAGTGGGCAAACGCGATAATTCCCAATATTTTCAATTCCGATATCTGCAGGGCCAATGTTCGCCAAGCACTTTAGCTGCTGTTGTCCCTTCAGCTCTCGCTTGTCTTTACCTTCATTACGCTTCACTTTTGGAATTCTGAAGTTGGGTACATGTCTCTCACACTTACCCCGACTTCCACAATTTTTTACAGCGCAAACATTCAACATTTTGGCGGTTTTTAGCAGGTAGGAAGGTACACGTTTCTTGCATTAATAACATATACCGGAAGTTACGGATGTCCTCCAGATGGATTGAGCGGCTCCGTGCGTCAAGCCCTATGACCCAGTGATCTTACGTGCACACCCCCTATACACGGAATGCGTACCTTCTTACCTGTTAAAAACTGCCGAAATTGTAATTCTTTGTGCTATAAATATGTGTGGGTTCTGTCATTGAAAGCGGGAAGGTATGATCTGAACCCGAGCACCAAGGTGTAAGCGGCCGAAGGAGCACATCCCTCGGGACAGCCCCCACTCTCACCCCGGGTCAGCGCTGTCCGGCCACGGCCGCCCTCCACCCCGTCTCCCCCTGTGGGCCGCACTGTCACGGGTTGTGGGTCGGCAGCGCACATGTGGGGTTGGGGCGGATCGGGTCCCGGAGCGGGGCCGGGGCGGGCAAGGGGCTGGGGGGGCGAGGGGCCGGGGGGGGGCGAAGGTCGAAGGTCCGCGGCCGGGGGGAAGGAGGGTCCGGGGCCGGAGCGAAGGAGGGTCCGGGGCCGGGGCGAAGAAGGACCGGGGCCGGGGGGAGAGGGGCAGGGGCGAAGAAGGGCTGGGGGGGGGGAGGGGCGAGGGGCAGGGATCTTCCATCGCCCCACGGTCAAATTGCTGCGTTGAGGTGATCGAGGCTCCCGATGTTGAAGCCCCCACCGGGCGATGGAAGTTCCTGAGGCCGGTTTTATGCCGCGCAGGGCGATGAAAGGCCCCGCGAACGGGCTGATTGAAGCACCACGATTCGGGGCGGACGAAGCTGCTGTTGCTGCAGTTCGGAGTCGATCACCAACCAGGTCAGCTCCCAATGTTATCGTCCATAGGGCTGAAGCCTCGCGTGTGTGTGCGCGTGTGCGGCCACCACAAAATGGTGGTTCTCCCCCCTCCCCCCATGTTTTGATAATGATTTCTGCCCCTGGTCTGCTCTACAACACACCCCAGGGCTCTACTGTTCACTGAAGGTCCTGCCCTGGTTCAACATGGGACCTTGCAACACCTTACACTTATCTGAATTAAACCCCATTAGTCATTTCTCTGCCTACTTGTTCAGCTCCTGCTGCAATTTTTGATAACCACCTTCTTTACCTACTTTGGTGTCTTCTGCAAACTTGTTTCTTACCATGAAGTCAATTCCAAGTTCAGTTAGTTAGCTCTCCATAGATCCATGCAATTATAATCTTTCAGAGCAACCTACCATGCAAAAGTTTAGCAAAGGCCTTGCTGCAAATCATAAACACTGCATCTACACCCCTCCCCTCGTCAAGGGTGAAGTCTGTGATTCATGGACATCACCAGTTGCTAGGTATCTTCTTTGGTGATGCTCTGCCAGGCCTATAAATGATGGATCTTTGTACCAAACATTATGGAGGGCACTGTATATTTCTGCAGTATCTCTTAATAACCTTTCATGCTACCCACAACTCTTCCAATATTCTGGTCGTTAGAAAACTTACTAATCAGCCTACCTACATATATATCGTAAACAGAGGTCCCAACACTTGAGGAACTCGCTGATCAAAAACCTCTAGTCAAAGAATCATCCTTTCACCACTTCCCTCTGTTTTGGGATTGTAATGTCCTATTTATTCCAGAATAATTTTGTTTTAATGGTGCATTGTTTTTGCTGCTAAATAACCTCTCTGAATTTGGACCACAAATTTTACATATCTAATCTCATTCCGGCAGTTTTCCCCCCCCAAATTTTGGTGATTTCTAAATAAATATTAGTTTGGTTTTTAATGTTTTGTTTAGATATGTATGTTTCTTCCATGCCTTATCTTTATTTTGATCTGTGTAAGATTAATTAATATTCCTTTTTAAAAAATGTTTGTGCTCGTGTTTGAAAATTCTGTACAATTGATCCATTACCAACCTTATAGCTTGGATTCCATACGACCAAACTGAAAATGATATCTGTCCTAAAACCATTTCAGCAGCTATTTCTCACACAGAGAGTTGTGAGTGTGAAATTTTCTGCCTCAGAGGGCGGTGGAGACCGGTTCTCTGGATACTTTCAAGAGAGAGCTAGATAGGGCTCTTAAAGATAGCGGAGTCAGGGGATATGGGGAGAAGGCAGGAACGGGATATGATTGGGGATGATCAGCCATGATCACATTGAATGGCGGTGCTGGCTCGAAGGGCCGAATGGCCTACTCCTGCACCTATTGTCTATTGTCTATTTCTAGATTACCGGCAAATTATGATTTTGCCACTTTTAGCAATTGTAAGATCCTTATGCACTTTCATTAATAAATGATGAGTTTCTGGACCAAATACATTAAAGTATATTGAGCTGTATCATTGTTACATATTGGCAAACTCTGTTATGGAGGGGAAAGTAAGTTTCTCATCGCAATTATTTTGTCATTGTCATATATTAAACTCCGACAAGGTGCTTTCTTATGTGGGAAATTAAAGTTTAAAAGGTTGTGGCAGGAAATTGTCCAGCAAATACATTTGTAGAGCTGCAGATTTAGTGGAAAATTAAATGAAATTGAAATATGCCTGTTGATTAAATATGATTGTAACAGAATCAAGATATTTGACTGTAACACTTGTCATTTCATCCATTTATCCTTGACATATTTTGTTAGTTTTCCAGACGGGAATGGTTGGTTACCCTGAAGCTTTGACTGATCCATCTTATTATTCCCAAATACTTGTCCTTACCTATCCATTAATCGGGAACTATGGTGTACCAAAGGATGAAGTTGATGAACATGGGCTCAGTAAGGTATGCAACATGGGATAAGTTAATTTGCGCCCTGATGCTTAAATGAGTGTAATTATTGGTCTGTAATTATCCTAATCAATTTCCTTTGATATAGGTAATCTGATCATGAAATTGATGTTTTCTTTTACTCAATCATGTTGAAATGTACGACAGTGTTAAGGAATTGGTTTTGTATTATGCCTGAAATGTGGTTATTGCATCTATGTCAATATTTTAATCCCTTGTCCAAGAGGCAAAATGGAGTTCTCGTATTTGAATTCACTAGGTTTAATTGACCTTTTATTTTTAGTGGTTTGAATCTTCCAAAATTCATGTTGCTGCACTGGTGATCGGTGAACATTCACAGAATCCAAGTCACTGGAGTTCAGTTCGTTCATTGGGCCAGTGGCTGAAAGACCAAGGAATTCCAGCATTGGAGGGTAAGTATCCTATTTTTATGCTGCCATTGCTGAATGGCAGGCTGGATTGAACTGAGGTGAAGGAGAGGAGAGGAAAGGGACAGAAGTGGAGTGGGATCACAGGCACATAGATGCACAAAAAATCAAATTACGGGCAAATTACATACAATTCTTTCATAAATTAAAGATATTAGTGCAAAGACGAAATTAGAAGCAAAAACAAGTCTACAGTGGTGCAAGCGGTTTACAATAAAATACAATACAATACAATTTATTGTCATTTGAGCCTCAGTGAGGCTCAAACAAAATTCTGTTTCCACAGCCATACAAACAAAGACAATTTCCTAGACATACACACAATTTAATTCACACAAACATCCATCACAGTGGACCCACTGTGATGGAAGGCAAAGTCTTTTCCCTCCCCTGTTCTCCATGTGTCTCCCGATGTCCAAGGCAGGCGATGATAAGTCCCACGGCCATTTTAGGCCCTGCCGGGCGATTTACGGCCCCGCTCCCGGTCTAAATGTCACAAAGTTGGAGCCCCCGGCGGGCGCTGGAATGTAGTATTCTGTTGTCAAGGTTGAATTAGGGATAGTGTGAGGGTTGGTTCAAGAACTAGATAATTATAGGAAAGCAGCTCTTCCAAAACCTGGTGGTGTCGGACAATGGTAGCAGTGAGAAGAGGATATGGCCTTGACGATGGGGAATCTTGATAATAGTTACCACCTCCCTGAGGCAGCACCACATGTAGATATTTTGGAAGAAGGGGAGGGCTGTGCCTGTGAAGGACTAGGCTAACTCCACCGCCCTCTGCAGCCTCTTGCGTTCTTGTTCATTAGAATTGCCATCCCAGGCCATGATGCAACCAGTCAGGATATTTTGTCTGGACAAGGGTCTCGACCCGAAACGTCACCCATTCCTTCTCTGCAGAGATGCTGCTTGTCCTGCCGAGTCAGTCCAGCTTTTTGTGCCTTTATTCAGGATATTTTCTACAATACATCTGTAAATGTTTGTTAGAGTATTCTGAGACATATACCAAATCACTTAAATTCTAAGAAAGTAAACCTTCTTTGTAATTGCATCAATGTGCTTGGCCCTGGACAGGCAATCCAAGATGTTAACACTCTACGCCACTGACTCATCAATAAATACTTGTATGTGGTTTCCAGACTTTCCTTTTCTGAAATCAACAATCAGTTCCTTCATTGATGTTGAGCAAGAGGTTGTTGTGGCAGTATCACTCAACCAAGTGTCCAACTCCACTCCTGGACACTGACTCGTCATCATTAGAAATTCGGCCAACCACATTGGTGTTGTCGGGTATTTATATTTGGCATTGATACAGTGTTTAATCATGGGATATAACCATATAACAATTACAGCACGGAAACAGGCCATCTCGACCCCTCTAGTCCATGCCGAACACATAATCTCCCCTAGTCCCATCCTATAGGGCTGTGTTCTTAGCCACCTGGTCTGAGATGCATCTGTGTTGATAGTCAATGAGGAGATGTTGCTACTTATCTACACTGATTGAAGTCTGCCGATGAGGAAGTCGAAGATCCAACTGTAAAGTGTCGTGCAAAGCTCCAGAAGAGCAGTGATACAATGCCCCATTGAGTGATTGACGCGACAGGCCTGCAGGGGTAGCTCCAAAAAACATACAGTAACTCAAGATATGGGTATGATTTTAACATTTCTGCAAGAGGGTGAAACACTCATTGGCATTAAAAAAAATCATGTCACGACAAATTGGGGAGAAATCAATTTGTATTCTGACTGGAATACAATTTTAAATTTACTACCAGTGACTGAAAAGTTTTCTCTTGTCCTTTCTGCCCAAATACAGTTTTTGGGACCAATTGGAAGCCATAGTCCTTAGAACTTCAACTGATATGACTTTAGTTGCAAAGTTTCTTGTTCTCTTTGTGCAGATTATGTGTGCTATTAAAATTGCAGCTGCAGCTCAGGTTATCTGCCAACACTTCTTCTTCCTCTTAAGCCCTTTGCTCCTCTAGGGAGCATAGGCCATTGACAAATGTCCTCCATATCACTCAGTTGTTGGCAGTTCTTTCGAGATATCCCCAGTTGAGCCCACTCTCAGACATTTCTTTCTGGACCCCTCTTCTCCAGCTGTTCCAGGGGTGACCTCTTTTCCCTTTTTCCTTGGGGGTTCCATTTCAGGGCTTGCCGGGTGATGTTTGTGGCAGGTTTCCTGAGGGTGTGTCCAATCCAACTCCATTTTCTCCTTCGAATTTGTAAGTCAATGGACTCCTGGCTTGTTCTTTTCCACATTGCCTACTTTGTCTCTCCACCAGATGTTAAGTATTCTCCCAGGGCAGGTGTTAATGAATGTTTGCAGCCTGTTTGTAGTGTGTTTTGTTGTTTTCCATGTCTCTGATCAATACAGCATCACCTGTTTCACATTTGAGTTAAAGATGCGTATTTTTGGGGTTAATTGAGATATGTTTTGAGCTCCAGATCTTCCTGAGCACCCTAGCCTTATTGATTCTTCTTTTTATGTCTGCCTCTGCCCCTCCGGTGATATCCACAACACTGCCTAGGTTTATACTAGGCTGGACTAGCACTGGTAAACCTTCCTGCCAGGATATTGTTTCCTCTCTGTGTACCAATGCACGTCCTGTGTTGATCCACCTTACCTGACCTCTTGCATTGAAATAAATGTAATTTAATCCAACTGTACTTCCTGGCTCCTTGCTGTGCTATCATTCTCCAGGTTTAGAATCCCCGTCAATATAATGGAGTCCTTAGGGATCTGACTGATGTATTTCAGAGTGGTGGATTACCCAGTGTATTATGAGGAAATTGCTGCAAGACTTTCTCTGCCATTGGACTACCTGTGGAGATGAGTGAAGGAGCACAGTGACAGACTGTCATTTGACAGTCAGCTGGTCCTAGACTGACAGCAGATCTATGCAAGTCTCAGATCTACAGAGGAACAGCCGAATGCCAGTGGTTCCTTTTGGAATTATCAGTATAGGAACCACATTTTGTCTGTATATCTTTGCATAAGTACATTTTAAGACAGATAGTTACTTCAACCAGCTGGTTGTTGTGAGATGTGTAGAATTTTTTTGTTCAAGAATTTTGTTGATGGTGATTTTGGTAGTCTAATACATTTTCTCAATGTTTAGAATGTTAGTTCTTGTCGAGTCTAATTAGATATATAGACTACACTGACTTAATTCTGTGAGATTGCGGTGGTGGGAATGTACCCACATGATGCCCTCCAGGATATGACCTAAACTATATTATAAACTAATAATATAACTTTCTTAAACATACAGGAATAGATACTAGATGTCTAACAAAGAGGATTCGGGAGAAAGGCACAATGTTAGGGAAGATTGTGATAAATGGGACTGATCCGAATTCGCTTCCTTATCATGATCCGAACAAACAACATTTGGTGAAGGAGGTTTCTATCAAGGTAAATGTCAGAAATGTGATAGGTTGTTCAAGGCGTGTGCTTGCTATTTTTTATCTTCTTGGTGTACTAGCTCCAACTTTTTCCCGATGAATGCTAAATAAGTATTTTTTTTCAACTTAATTTTATTTCCTGAATTAGGCAAGACTTTACCAAAGTATAGCTGATATTTGCATGTCAACTTAAAAGTGGACAACATCCCATTTGTAATCAAATGGAAAAACAAATCTTATTTAATTGCTTTTGAGTTTATAACCATGCCCCTTATTGTGAACACAACTCTTTACAGCTTACACAACCTATTATGTCATTAATTCTGCTGCATTCTAAAATAACATTTCCATTCCTCTCTTCAAAGATGTTGTCAAACCTGCTGAGATTTTCTAGCATTTTATATTATTTCAAAAAATCACTTGCTGTATTTACTTTTTTGATCTGCTTATTTAAACCCATTTTCACCATTTTGTTCTCAGTCATCTGTACCAGGCTGGTTGTGAGCTGACTCTTCAAGTGCCAGTGAGATTTGGCAAGATGGGATGTGTACTGTCATAGATGCTAAGATGGGCACGGGTAGCTGATTTTCCGGACAGTGGAATATTAAAATTAGCTTTAATGAAGTTGTACATTTTGAACACAGTGAGTGGTAGTGACTTGGATCCTTTCAACATGATGAAATTGGAGATGAGGAATTATTTCAGAAGGCAGTTGAGTAGACACTTGAGAGAAATAAATGTGAATGCCCTGCTCTTATCTGTGATGCTTTCTCTGTGATAAGAGTAGGGGCATGGGGCAGATTAGTTTATGGTACAGGGAGCAGGGCATAAGCTGAGTGGTCTCCTATGTTGTGGTGTTCTCTAGGACATATATCTGTGCTCTCTGCTCTCAAGAGGTTCAAAAGAGCTGTGTATGCCGCCATAGTAAAAAAACAATGACTTATTGGAGCTTGTGGTGGTGGTTGGCGTGGTGGTTCTTGGGCAGGGGGAGGGGAAAGTGAGATAGAAATAATACAAAAATAGATGAAATCGTTTTTGGAATACCTGATGCTTTGATTATGCATGTGACTGAATTTCTGCCGCCCTCTTTTATCAGTATACACTTATGGAGGCTGTTTCCGTTGTAAAAAAAATGTTGAAACACAGTGAGTGATGTGTACAAAGTAGAATTTTTATTTCTTCTAAATTGTCCCAAATGTGGCACATCTATCTGTCTGTCTATCTGTCTGTTCTTGACCGGTTTTGGCCATCTGTGCTGCGATTTCCGAGAGAACGCCGCCACCTATGGCCGTCATTTTTGGCCACCTCGCTCAGAGCCCCACCCCCCTCCGCCGCATGTGTGCCGAGGATTTTTCCAGTCGATGAAAAATGACAAGAGATATTAATGATTTTACAAAATTCCCCATTCTCTCTGCTGCCCACGCTGGCGGCAGGGGGGATGGACTATAAAACCAGGAAGTGGTGTGCCTCAATTAGTCTGCAAGCTGGAGGAAGGCAGAGGGTCACGTTTCTCTGAGCTGTGAATAACACTGAACACATGTTCATACAATTGTGAGTAAGTACCCTTAATGTGGTTTGAAAATGAAAATATGGTTAAAGTAAAAAAGCACTTTAAGCACGGGGGGGGGGGCTCTGAGCGAGGTGGCCAAAAATGACGGCCATAGGTGGCGGCGTTCTCTCGGAAATCGCAGCACAGATGGCCAAAACCGGTCAAGAACAGACAGATAGACAGACAGACACAGACAGACAGATAGATGTGCCACATTTGGGACAATTTAGAAGAAATAAAAATTCTACTTTGTACACATCACTCACTGTGTTTCAACAATTTTTTTTACAACGGAAACAGCCTCCATAAGTGTATACTGATAAAAGAGGGCGGCAGAAATTCAGTCACATGCATAATCAAAGCATCAGGTATTCCAAAAACGATTTCATCTATTTTTGTATTATTTCTATCTCACTTTCCACTCCCCCTGCCCAAGAACCACCACGCCAACCACCACCACCACAAGCTCCAATAAGTAATTGTTTTTTTACTATGGCGGCAGACACAGCTCTTTTGAACCTCTTGAGAGCAGAGAGCACAGATATATGTCCTAGAGAACACCACAACATAGGAGACCACTCAGCTTATGCCCTGCTCCCTGCACCATAAACTAATCTGCCCCATGCCCCTATTCACATTCACATTTATTTCTCTCAAGTGTCTACCCCACCCCCTTCCCTCTCCCCCCGCCCCCTTCCCCCAACCCCTCTGTCCCTCTTCCACCACTCCCCCTACCCCTCCCTCCCCACTCTTCCACTTCTCTCCCCCCTTCCCCTCCACTCTCCCTCCCCACTCTTTCCCCTCTCTCCCCCCACCCCTCTCCCTCTCCCTCCCTCCCCATCCCCCCCTCCCCCACATCTCTCTTCCCATCCCCCTCTCTCACCCCCTACCCCGCTCACCTTTCCCTCCCAAATCTGTCCCGTTTCCTCCCCTCTTCTCACCCCCCCTCCCCCACCTGTGTGTTTGGGGGGTGGTTAATATGAGTGTGATGCCGCAGCACCCCACCCCCCCCCCCCCGCAAACGCCGTTGGGGAAACAGACCCAACGGGTCTGCACTTGGTCTAGTATATATATAAAACTGTGTGTGTGTGTGGCTGTGTGTGTTTCTGACTTGTGGCTGCCAGCCTTTGATTCGTTGCCACGACAACACCCGACCCACAAACGCCCTGATTTTTTCCATTACGGTAGAGATTTCACTTTTCATTCCAAGTATCCACGCCTCATTAAATTTTGTCGTGTTTATGTACACATTTTTAATCAAATCCTTCTCCCCCTCCCACTCACTCATTTTGTCGCCTCCTGCTGGCCAGCGACCATAACGGCTGCTGGCGCCCGCACCTCGCCTCAAAGATGCCATTTAAAAACAGCCGCACTGCTGATTCCTGAGAAGCTTGAGTTGGAGGACCACGTCTCCCGTGGGGGCTACGGGTAGGGAACGGCTGCGTTGGGGGAGCAGACCCAACGGGTCTGCACTTGGTCTAGTATTCACTAATACTTGCACATTTCTGCTGGTATTTCTTAACTTTATTTATGTAGATGTATGCAATGAAATTTCATCCAGGTTTTTATTATTGCGAGAAAATATTTTCATGGTTTTGTTAAAGTTATGCAAGTAAAAGAGAAAATACCAGTGAGCCAACATATTGTGTTTATAAAAGTGGATTACATTTTTTTCCCCTATCTCACCACCAGGAGCCCAAAGTTTACAATCCTTCTGGAAGTGTGAAAATTATGGCAGTGGACTGTGGGATGAAGTATAACCAAATCAGGTGCTTATGTAAGAGAGGAGCTTCTGTAATTGTGGTGCCATGGGATTATCCTTTTAATAGTAAAGGTGAGTGGAAGCTGAGAACAGTTTATGCCTTTAGAATTCGCGAGCATCAGGAAATGATTATTTTTCTAATGTTGTTGCAGCTTTATAAAGCATTCACTATTCAATTAGGAACTGAAAATCTAATTGTTAAATTGAAATATTTTTCATTGCATTTTCTGTGTTTCGTGAACATTTTTGTGGTTTGTTGAGATTGATTTTCAGACACCTGCAGAATTTTTTTTAATCTACAGAATTTTAATGATCATGAAGTTGATTTTTTTCCTTCTGTTTAATAAAGACCACGTACTCATTTTGTTCACCACTGCATAAGTTATAAACCATTAAAGTAAAAATCCACATCTCATAATCATACTTTATTGGCCAAGTATGTTTTGCAACATACGAAGAATTTGATTTGCCATAGAGTCATACCAATAAAAAGCAACAGAACACACAAAATACATTTTAACATGAACATCCACCACAGTGACTCCTCCGCATTCCTCACTGAGATGGAAAGCAAAAAGAGTTAAATCTCTCTGTTTTTTGTTCTGCCTGTCGGGGGCCTCTAAACTTCTGTTGATGGAACGATCTTACTCCCGTAACCGGCGGCGAGCCACCTCGTCGGGGCGATCAAGTTCCTGCATCGGGGAGGAAGAATTTCAGCTCCCCGCGCCAGGTGATCTCCCCTGGCTGGGGCTAGTCAAACGTCGTGTGGCTTTTGGAGCTTCCCGACGACTCTCAACCCGAGACTGAGCTCCTTGATGTTAAAGCCTGCAGGCCGCGGTTGGAGCGACGATCCCAGGCAAGGATTCGGCTCCGATGGCAAGTCCACACCCCACTGTGGGGCTCAAAGTCGGTCCTGAGCAAGGCCTCCAGCTCCACGATGTTAGGCCGCAGAGCGACCGGAGGTACGATCCAGAAAACAATCGTATCTCAGGCAAGGTAAGAGATTGAAAAAAAGTTTTCTCTGAGCCCCCCCCCTGCCCACCCTCCACATAAAACAAACCAGAGAATATTAACACATACTTTTTAAACACACTCAAAATAACAAAAAAAAGACGAACAGGACAGACAGACTGTAGGCGAGGCTGCCATCGAAACGCCACCCGGTGGAATCTTAGATGATGAATGCTGTGTAGAGGCGAGAAATGAAACAACCTTCACTCAATATATATATTTCGAGTCATGTCTATGTCTGTCTCACTTGTGGAAAATGATGAATGATTGTTGGAAATATACAGTGTTTTTGTTTTTCCATTTTAGAGTTTGATGGTTTATTTATTACCAATGGCCCAGGAGATCCTGAGTATTGTCAAGAAACAATTAACAATGTCAAAAAAATAATTGCTGAAGAAAAGCCAAAGCCGTTATTTGGAATTTGTTTGGGACATCAGATTCTTTCATTGGCAGTTGGAGTAAAGACTTACAAAATGAAGTGAGTGAGCTGCAAACGAGATTTGCGTAGGAGGTTGAATTTGTATGTGTTATTTTGTGATAACATATCTTTTACTAGGAATTGAATCACATGTACTTTCTTCAGTGATCGTGCTGGTAAAGTAACTTGTCTGCTTCTACACTTAGAAGCAACAACCAGGTTCAGGAATAGCTACTTCCCCTTTAGCTACTATGTTCTGTGTGCTAAGCAAAGCAAGAATTTCATTGTCCTATCAGGGACACATGACAATAAACTCACTTGAACTTGAACTAGATCAAATCGACGTGACTGCCTATCTTTGTGCGGACAATCGCCTCTAACCTTTGCTTCATGAGGCAAAGATTGTGAGGCAAGGATCACATTATTAATTTGCAGCGAGGATAAGGTTTAAAAACGATGTGAAATGTACTATAGCCACTTCAATCCCTTTCCCATCCTTCACTGATGTGCTTCCCCTGCCACTGCTTTCCACCACACTGGTGTCATTGTTCATTGGACATCATCTACCATTTTATGCCACTTCTATTGTGATGCAGACATCTGATTTATCTTCTCCCTTTTCTGAAAGATAATTCTCCCTGGACTACTTTGTTCCTACTTTGTGAACACCACCCCTGGCCTTGCCACAACATTTTTGCATTATAACATAGAAGAAGTAATGCCTATACTTTCATTACTTTACAATATCCAGCCCCACAAATACTTCATCCCAGTGCACTGACATTAAATCGTTTTTAATTTAACATGCTATATTCACCATTCACAATATAATATATGGCATTGAGGAGACCAAATGCAAGCTGGGTTATTGATCAGCAGAGCATCTTTGTTTCTTGTGTATCCACGTTCTAATTCCCCAACTTTAGTTTCCATTTCTTCCTGTGACTACTCTGTCCTTGGCCTTTACCCTCAACCATTAAAGCACCTTTCGGCTTGGGCAATGCTATCTTCTCTGTTGTTTGGGCAATATTCACCATTCCAAATATTAGAGTTCAACAGTTTAAGATAACGATAGTCAGTCTTTTATTACTACATCTAACCCCACTAATTGCTTTCTGCTTGCTTGTTTAACCTTGGACCATCATCCCTTTTGACATTTGATTTTTTTGCCACCTTGTCACAGAATATCAGTTTTGTCCTTTCCTTGCTTCAATACTTGTTTAAAATCTCAGCCAATAAGAACACTTTTCCCTTTCTAAGGCTCATTCACTTGAAACACTGATGCTGCTTCATTTTGTGGCTGCTCTCTGATCTCCAAAGTAGCTCCGAAATGTACTATTTTCCTCATTCTGATCAGTAAGTGCGTGGCATATGAAACATTGTTTTGTGTGGCATATGAAACATTGAGCAAACTACCTGAGCATTGCCAAGGCTAGTGAGTGTGTACCCCAGTATAAGAGTTGGTATAAAGTGGGAAAGGTGGTGTTGAAAGATGTAGAAGTGTTCTGAGTGATTTTATTACCTTATACGAATTTGTATGCATAATATACATTACAGATCCTAAAACCTACATTACGTAACAAGTAAAATATTGCATATTAAAATATTGTAAGTAAAATAAGTCCATGTGTATGCAACAGTTAAACAGCAGGTTGAATGTGTTATAACTTGGGTTATGCTCTAAACAAGACAAGTATTAAATATTTTTGGCCGATTATGTATTTTGTTAATGTCATTCAGTCTCCGAATGAGTAATCCACATGTTAACCAAGTGATTGAAATTACAGCTGCAAAAGTAAACCTTGTGAATTAAAAATTGTAGGAGAATTAATTAAGGAACGTTGATTTTTGTGTGGCATATGATGAGATTCTCTATTCCCTTTGGAGATGAGACTTCCCCACTCCATCAATATTGGAGTACAAAACAGCTACACACTTCATTTGTAAACTACTTTAATTTGTGAAAGTGCTTTTCAAGTATTCCATGATCTCAAAGGCTCATAGTGATAAGAAACATAAGCCTGCACTGTTCTGGTAAATGCCAACAGTTCCAGGCTGATGGAAAGCAATTGTCCTAATTACAGTGCCCTCCATAATGTTGGGGGAGTCCAGAACCAGGGGCCACAGTTTAAGAATAAGGGGTAACCCATTTAGAACGGAGATGAGGAAAAACCTTTTCACACAGAGGTTAGTGAATCTGTGGAATTATCTGCCTCAGAAGGCAGTGGAGGTCAATTCTCTGGATGCTTTCAAGAGAGAGTTAGATAGAGCCCTTAAGGATAGCGGAGTCAGGGGATATGGCGAGAAGGCAAGTATGGGGTACTGATTGTGGATGATCAGCCATGATCATATTGAATGGTGGTGCTGGCTCGAAGGGCCAAATGGCGTACTTCTGCACCTATTGTCTATTGACCCATCATTTATTTATTTGCCTAGGTACTCCACAATTTGAGATTTCTAATAGAAAACATCGCATATGGTTAGAGTGCACATTGTCAGATTTTATTAAAGGGCATTTTTATACATTTTGGTTTCACCATGTAGAAATTACTGCAGTGTTTATACATAGTCCCCCCATTTCAGGGCACCATAATGTTTGGGACACATGGCTTCACAGGCATTTGTAATTGCTCAGGTGTGTTTAATTGCCTCCTTAATGCAGGTATAAGAGAGCTCACAGCACCTCGTCTTTCCTCCAGTATTTCCATCTCCTTTGGAAATTTTAATTTCTGTTTATCCACATGAGGACCAAAGTTGTGTCAATGAAAGTCAAAGAAGCCATTACTGAGAAACAAGAATAAAACTGTTAGAGACATCAGCCAAGTATTAACAAGACAAGCTTTAGGCTTACCAAAATCAACTGTTTGGAACTTCATTAAGAAGAAAGAGAGCACTGGTGAGCTTACTAATCGCAAAGGGACTGGCAGGCCAAGGAAGACCTCCACAGCTGATGACAAGAATTCTCTCCATAATAAAGAAAAAAAAACCCAAACACCTGTCCGACAGATCAGAAACACTCTTCAGGTGTGGATTTGTCACACCTGTGTGGATGACCACTGTCCGCAGAAGACTTCATGAACAGAAATACAGAGGCTACACTGCAAGATGCAAACCACTGGTTATCCACAAATGGGATGGCCCGGTTACAG
This sequence comes from Amblyraja radiata, assembly GCF_010909765.2. Lineage (NCBI taxonomy): Eukaryota > Metazoa > Chordata > Chondrichthyes > Rajiformes > Rajidae > Amblyraja > Amblyraja radiata. Next base: position 63,574,140 of record NC_045960.1, read on the forward strand.
TTTGCCAAGAAGTACTTAAAAGAGCAACCACAGTTCTGGAAAAAGGTCTTGTGGACAGATGAGACGAAGATTAACGTATCAGAATAATGGTAGGAGCAAAGTATGGAGGAGAGAAGGAACTGCCTAAGATCCAAAGCATACAACCTCATTTATGAAACACGAGGGTGGGGATGTTATGGCCTTGGCATGTATGGCTGCTGAAGGAACTGGCTTACTTATCTTCATTGATGATACAACTGCTAATGGTAGTAGCATAATGAATTCTGAAGTGTATAGACACATCCTATCTGCTCAAGTTCAAACTAATGTCTCAAAACTCATTGGCCGGCGGTTCATTCTACAGCAAAATAATGATCTTGCTAAAGCAACAAAGAAGTTTTTCAAAGTTAAAAAATGGTAAATTCTTGAATGGCCAATCACCCGATTTGAACCCAATTGAGCATGCCTTTTATATGCTGAAGAGAAAGCTGAAGGGGACTAGCCCCCAAAACAAGCATAAGCTAAAGATGGCTGCAATACAGGCCTGGCAGAGCATCACCAGAGAAGACACCCAGCAACTGGTGATGTCCATGAATTGCAGATTTCAAGCAGTCATTGCATGCAAAGGATATGCCACAAAATACTAAACATGACTACTTTCATTTACATGACATTGCTGTGTCCCAACATTATGGTGCCATGAAATGGGGGGCCTAAGTATAAACACTGCTGTAATTTCTACATGGTGAAACCAAAATGTATCACAATGATCTTTATTAAAAATCTGACAATGTACACTTTAACCACATGTGATATTTTTCTATTACAAATCTCAAATTGTGGAGCACAGAGGCAAATAAATAAATTATGGGTCTTTGTCCCAAGCATTATGGAGGGCACTGTATCTCCCTGTGAAGAAGAGTACTGGTACAGGCTTGACTCGTATTGTTTTATTCTTGTGATTGTGATTGTGAACCTTCAACTATTTGGATTTTCTTCCAAAATTTCTAAATTCTTTCTTTTCGTCTTGAAATCAGGTTTTAGTTGTGGATTCTGATGAATTACACAGGCATTTATTTGGATTTTAAAGTAAATTCCATATTGACCACCATCATGCAAAAAATTTATACATTGGTTTTTCATGGAATTTGGAAGAATTATTTAATCTACAAAAACAGTTTTATAATTATTGCAGCTTTCTCACAGTATTAGGAGGTAGCTCGAATGTCGGCGTAGCATCACTCCCTGACGAGCTCAATGCGTTTTACGCACGCTTTGATAGGGAGAACACTGATGTGCCTTCTCTAGCCCCCATTCGCTGTGATGGTATTTCAGTCACAGTCACAGAGGCCGGTGTCAGAAAATCCTTCAGAAGGGTGAATCCTCGAAAAGCGCCTGGACCTGATGGTATACCCGGTCGTGTTCTAAAAACCTGTGCGGACCAACTGGCTGGAGTTTTAACGGACATTTTCAACCTCTCACTTCTGAGGTCCCCACCTGCTTCAAAAGGGCATTAATTATACCGGTGCCCTAGAAGAGCAAGGTGACGTGCCTCAATGACTATCGACCAGTGGAACTAACGTCGGTGGTAATGAAGTGCTTTGAGAGGTTGATCATGGAGCAAATCAACTCCTATCTCGACAAAAACCTGGACCCACTGCAGTCCGCCTACCACCACACCAGATCAATGGTGGATGCGATCTTGCTGGCTCTCCACTCCGCTCTGGACCACTTGGATAACAAAAACTCATATGTCAGGCTGTTATTCATTGATTACAGCTCGGAATTTAATACAATCATCCCCTCCAAACACCGCAGAACTGGGGCTCTACGCATCCCTCTGCAATTGGATCCTCGACTTCCTCATTCACAGACCACAGACTGTTCGAATTGGTGGAAAGATGTCAGCCTCGATAACAATCAGCACGGGAGCACCGCAAGGCTGCGTGCTCAGCCCCCTGCTGTACTCTATACTCATGACTGCGTAGCCGGTCATAGTGCGAACACCATCATCAAGTTCGCTGACGACACAACTGTTGTATCACTTGTGGGGACGAGTCAGAGTATAGAAGAGAGATCGACCGACTGACCAAATGGTGCTAGCACAATAACCTGGTCCTCAACACCAGCAAAGCCAAGGAACTGATTGTGGACTTTGGAAGGGGTAGGATGGGGACCCACAGTCCCGTATATATCAACAATGGTGGAAAGGGTCAAGAGCTTCAAATTCCTGGACGTGCACATCTCTGAAGATCTCTCCTGGTCAGAGAACACTGATGCAATTATAAAGAAAGCACATAGAAACATAGAAATTAGGTGCAGGAGTAGGCCATTCGGCCCTTCGAGCCTGCACCGCCATTCAATATGATCATGGCTTATCATCCAACTCGGTATCCTGTACCTGCCTTCTCTCCATACCCCCTGATCCCTTTAGCCACAAGGGCCACATCTAACTCCCTCTTAAATATAGCCAATGAACTGGCCTCAACTACCTTCTGTGGCAGAGAGTTCCAGAGATTCACCACTCTCTGTGTGAAAAATGTTTTTCTCATCTAGGTCCGAAAAGATTTCCCTCTTATCCTTAAACTGTGACCCCTTGTTCTGGACTTCCCCAACATCGGGAACAATCTTCCTGCATCTAGCCTGTCCAACCCCTTAAGAATTTTGTAAGTTTCTATAAGATCCCCCCTCAATCTTCTAAATTCTAGCGAGTACAAGCCGAGTCTATCCAGTCTTTCTTCATATGAAAGTCCTGACATCCCAGGAATCAGTCTGGTGAACCTTCTCTGTACTCCCTCTATGGCAAGAATGTCTTTTCTCAGCACCTCCTGAGAAGATTACGGAGAGTCGGTATGTCAAGGAGGAGTCTCTCTAACTTCTACAGATGCACAGTAGAGAGCATGCTGACTGGTTGCATCGAGGCTTGGTTCGGCAGCTTGAGTGCCCAAGAGCGGAAAAGACTACAAAAAGTAGTAAACACTGCCCCGTTCATCATCGGCTCTGACCTCCCTACCTTCGAGGGGATCTATCGCAGTCGTTGCCTCGAAAAGGATGGCAGCATCATCGACCCACACCATCCTGGCCACACACTCATCTCCCAGCTACCTTCAGGTAGAAGGTACAGGAACCTGAAGACTGCAACGTCCAGGTTCAGAAATAGCTACTTCCCCACAGCCATCAAGCTATTAAACTCAACTCAAAAAAAAATTCTGAACATTAATAGCCCATTATCTGTTTATATGCACTTTATCTGTTTATTCATTCATGTGTGTATATATCTATATAATGGTATATGGACACACTGATCTGTTCTGTATTCATGCCTACCATATTCTGTTGTGCTGAAGCAAAGCAAGAATTTCATTGTCCTATCTGGGACACCAGGGCTCGAAATTAGCGGTTGCCCGGGTGCCATTGACCACCCAAAGTGCCGCGGGGCAACCTAAACGGCGACTCATTTTGCCCGGCTTGGCATGCAGATACTGGTTTATACCGATAGACACAATAAACTGGAGTAACTCAGCGGGTCAGGCAGCATCTCTGGAGAATAGGAACGTGACGTTTCATGTCGGCGATGGCTGTATTGTGGGGCAAAGATACTTGGTGCATGGTGATGAAGGACCGGAGCGAATGACGGGCGCCGAACAGCGGCAGTAGCGGCCGCGATAGCGGCTCCACCGCCGCATCCTCCCGTACCCCGCCCCGCTGAAGGAGGCCTCCCTCCCTCTCTTTCTCACCCTCCCTCGGCGTGCGTGAGGGGTTGTTTTGAAAGCGCCGTTGGCGGATTTGCAAGCAGCGGCCGTTATCAGGGCGATAGCGGCCGCTGCTTGCAAATCCGCCAACGGCGCTTTCAAAACACCCCCTCTCGCACGCCGAGGCCGGGAGGAGGGAGAGGGAGAGGGAGGTCTCCTTCGGCTGTCTGAAGCAGCTGAACCAAAGATCCTACAGCTATAGGATCTTTGAGCTGCACCACTCGGCCCCTGCAGCTTCCTGTCGGCTGGCGGAGGAGGGGAGGCGGTGGCGAGGATATCCCAACCGCCTCCCCCTTTGGCGGTGGCAATTTGGCGTTGGACAGGGACGGCCAAGGCAGCGGGGCGATGTTGTCCGAGGAGCGCTGACCTTCCTTCCACCCCACCTCCTCTGCCCCTCCCCCTCCCCCTCTCCCTCTCTCCCCCTCTCTCTCTCCCCCTCTTTCCCCTTCTCGACACCTTTAAACATATTACCAAAAGAACATTTGCTGCAGTTATGTCCTTTGGCCATCTCTTGTCAGTTAGTGTAATGTTTAACCTGTCAGATGGGTATAGTCGGTTTTTACAGCTATTATCATAAAATGCCTTTAGAAATTTCCTTGCAACCTGTATATTTTGTTATGGATAAATTAAGTGGGAAGCCAGAGTGTTTCTGTGCCAATAGCAAGAACGACCCATGCTATGGCCATGTCATAGTAGTTTTCGGTCCTTCACAGAAAACATGCTTGCATCAATCTGCAATGTGCATGGTCAAGCATAAATGTTACCATGGTCCAGGATTTATTGACACAGGTTGATCATATGCTGAATAATCTAACCACAGTTTTGTTTGGAAGTGGAAAGAACTAATAGAAATTGCATTAATTGCAATGTGTAAAAAGAGTTGAGATATTGTATTATAATTTTGCTGCATGTCATTGTGGGATATATTATGTCTTGATTGGTGAATATGTTTAGTTTGTGAGTTATTTGAAACAGAAATAATATGTGAATGTAGACAAAAGTGCTGGAGAAACTCAGCGGATGCGGCAGCATCTATGGAGCGAAGGAAATAGGCAACGTTTCGGGCCGAAACCCTTCTTCAGACTGATGGGTTTTGGCCCGAAACGTTGCCCATTTCCTTCGCTCCATAGATGCTGCTGCACCCGCTGAGTTTCTCCAGCACTTTTGTCTACCTTCGATTTTCCAGCATCTGCAGTTCCTTCTTGAACATAGTATGTGAATGCTTCATTGAGCATAATTCCAACTGGTAACTACATACTTCGTCCGAGCACATTATCGCACGCGTCATGCAAACCGTCTTAAATGACCACCTAAACTGTCATTTGGCAACCTAAAAAGCTGTCAAGGTTGCCTGACTGGCAACAGGGAAAAAAAGTTAAGTGAGAGCCCTGGACACATGACTATAAACTCACTTGAATCTTGTATTGGTGTTTTGGGATTGTAACACTTGTAGAAAGGTGTTGTGTCATCGGTATTGTTTTGATTGTACATGCACATTGATAGATGGATACTGAAACTTTCTCTGATTATCTATGCAATTAAGCAACTTTGCAAAATTAAGTTTTTGGTTGGCGCAGAGGGTGCTCCATTTATTTGTTTTTGATGCTGGAAATGTGGAGTTTGCGCATTATCCCTGTAACTACATGGGTTTCCCCCTGTATATACTCAGTTTCTTCTACTTACAAAGATGTGCTGGTTGATGAGTTATTTGGGTACTGTAAATATAGGTGACATTCGGAGCACAGTGAGGATGGAGTCTGTTGATGGCAATGTGAAAAGAAAATTTGAATTAATGTTGTTGCGTACATGATGGAAGGTTCAGTTGCGGTGGGCCAAGTGTTTCAATGCGGTATGACCCTGGCTCTGCAGGTACACAAACACTTTATTTTGCCATTTCCTTTTGAAAGTAAGGCATGATGATGTGTTGTAAATTGTGGGTGTGACCTTCCTTCCTTGCGCTCTGGAGAATAAATTAAATTTTTTTCTCATGTGAATCAATCCAGCAAAAGTTCAAAGGATTTTAGTTCCAATTTTCTCCATATAAATTGTTTTATAAATGTGTTGCTAAAATTCTTCTATCTTAATAATTTATTGGAGAGTTGTGTCTTTCTCATCCTTTTACTAATCTTCAGATCGGATTTATTTTCTCAGTTCAAAAACAAAATCATGTCTATCTTAAGTGATAGGAGTAGAATCAGGCCATTCGGCCCTTAAGTCGACTCCGCCTTTCAATCTTGGCTGATTTATCTTTCCCTCTCAACCCCATTCTCTTGTCTTTTCCACCATAACCCCGGACACCCGTACTAATCATGAATTGCATAGAATCACCTCCCTCTGACAAAATAAATTCCTCATCTTCCTAAAGGTACGTACTTTTATTCTGAGGCTATGGCCTCTGGTCCTAGATTCTCCCACTAGTGGAAACATCCTCCCCACATCCACTCTAAGTAAGTAAGTTTATTGGCCAAGTATTCACATACAAGGAATTTGCCTTGGTGCTCCGCCCACAAGTAACAACATGACGTACAGTGATAGTTACGAATGACTCAGAAAACACTAAACATTAATGATAATAATAAGACATTAATAATAAAACACCATTGATCAAGCATGTGAACCAACAAAATACCAGATCAAAGAGAGGCTACAGATTTTTGGCTGTTGAATAGAGCAACTACTCGTGGATAAAAACTGTTTTTATGTCTGGCTGTGGCAGCTTTGACAACCGGAGTCGCCTTCCAGAGGGAAGTGATTCAAAGCAAAGATCTTATAGCAGAGCAAGATGGGTTACTCTCACGCAAACGTGTAGTACGCTCATGGGCGGATTCATGGGCGATTTTATGACTCATTTTAGAAACCTGACCCCGCCATCTTGTTCCGCCATTTTGCTCCGCCCTCTTGCTTCCGGCCAAAGATTGGATCCGCAGCGGGGAGAAGGAGTGCGCGGCCCGGGGCAGCGGGGAGAAGGAGTGCGCGGCCCGGGGCAGCGGGGAGAAGGAGAGCGGGGAGAAGGAGTGCGCGGCCCGGGGCAGCGGGGAGAAGGAGAGCGTGGAGAAGGAGTGCGCGGCCCGGGGCAGCGGGGAGAAGGAGAGCGTGGAGAAGGAGTGCCGGGCAGAGAGGAGAGGTGCGGGGCAGTGGGGAGAGGGGGTGCGGGGCAGTGGGGAGAGGGGCATAGGAGGGGGGGAGACATTGTAGTGAGGGGGCAGGCGAGGGAGTGCCCGGCGAGGGAGTGCCGGGGGGGGGGATAAGGCCTAGTGTGTGTGAAGTTGCGGGGAGGTTTACAATGTTTCTTATTTACAATGTTTCTTATTTAATGTCCCTTGTCTAGTCTGAAATAAAGTTCATTATTGGATCAGAAGAAATATAATTGTGTGTGTTTTATGATTATATACATTTATATAATTTTCATGTATGTGTGTTTATAAACATTTTATTCTTTAACAAGAATTAACTAAATTATGAACTAACAGAATTATGAATCTAACCCTATATCACGCACAAAAAGTTCCCCCGCAATGTCAATCACCCTGCGGGTCGGGTCGGTTCCGGTTACTACAAAATCAACTCAAACACTGCTTGTGAACCATTTAAAAAGAAATGATTTAAAAAACATTGAAAAAGGCAATTACCAGAATCAAATTTTATTCTTGACAAGAAGTATGAACTGACAGATTTATGAATCTAACCCACACAAACTGTTGCCGCACAACATTGATTACACTGCGAGTCGGGTCGGGTCAGGTAGGCTCAGGTTACTAAAATGGGCGTGGAAAAATGCCCATGATCCCCTCCATAGCGTACTACACGTCAGTCCATTGCATTTCGCAGGAGTAGCCTATCTTGATCTGTTATAGGATCTTTGATTCAAAGAGTTTGTGGCCAAGGTGAGAGGGGTCAGAGATGATCTTGCCCGCTTGCTTCCTGGCCCTTGCAGTGTACAGTTCATCAATGGAGGGATGGTTGTAGCCAATCTTCTCTGCTGATCGGACAATTCGCTGCAGCCTCCAGGTGTCGTGCTTGGTGACTGAGCCAAACCAGACCATGATGGAGAAGGTGAGGACAGACTCTACGATGGTCGTGTAGAATTGGACCATCATTGCCTGTGGCAGATTGTGCTTCCTCAGCTGCCGCAGGAAGTACATCCTCTGTTGTGCCTTTTTGACTGTGGAGTCGATGGTAGTCCCCCACTTAAGGCCCTTGGAGATGATGGTTCCCAGGAACTTAAAAGACCCCACAGATGTGACTGTGGTGTTGTTGATTGTGAGTGGGGTGAGGGGAGGGGGAGCTCTCCTAAAGTCGACAATCAATTCCACTGTCTTAAGAGCATTGAGCTCTAGGTTGTTGCTACGGCAGCAGGACGCCAACTGTGACACTTCTTGTCTGTAGGCAGATTACTCCCCATCCTGGATCAGTCCAATCAGGGTTGTGTCTATCCAGGCCTTTCACTATTCTGTAAGTTTCAATGAGATCCCTCCCCTCAACCGTCTAAACTTCAGCGAACACAGGCACAGTGCCGTCAAACGCTCTTCAAATGTTTACCCAATCATCTCTGGGATCATTCTTGTAAAAAAAAACGCCCCTGGACCCTCTCCAGGGCCAGCACATACGTCATCTGATATGGGGGCCCAAAATTGCTCACAATACTCCAAATGCAGTCTGACCAGTGCCTTATAAAGCCTCTGCATTATATTCTTGTCTTTATATTCTAGTTCTCTTGAAATAAATGTCAGCATTGCATTTGTCTTCCTTACTACTGATTTGATTTGCAAATTAACTTTCTAGGAATCCTGTACCAGCACTCCTAAGTCCCTTTGCACTGCCAATTTCTGAATTCTCCCATTTAGAAAATAATCTATACCTTTATTCATACTACCAAAATGCATGATGTATTCCATCTGCCACTTTCCCAATCTGTCCAAGTCCTTCTGCAGAGTCCTTTCTTTCGCTACAATACCTGCCCCCCCTTCTTTCTTTGTATCCAACCATCTATCTGACTGAACTTTATTGCCTACCATCACAGTGGTGGATGTTTATGTTATGTTATCGTTCCTTTTAATTGTGTTGTGTTCTTTTAATTGTATGACTCAAATATCACTGTACCTTAATTGGTGCATGTGACAATAAATGTGATTCTGAATCTATTTCTTGATATTTCAAAATATTAGATCACAGCATGTAGAAATTTTATCAATGGTTGTGAAGAAATGTATAACTCCTGGATACTTTTATGACTAGTTGGGGATAGGTTAGATTTGTTGGGCTATTGCTGTACTTGCTGAACATTTCCTGAATGGAATACATTTGATTTTGGTTTTCTTTTGATAGGTATGGAAATCGCGGGCATAACCAGCCTTGTATTCATGAAGATACGCAACGTTGCTTCATTACATCCCAGAATCATGGTTTTGCTGTTGAGACAAGTTTTCTTCCAAACGATTGGTCTGTTCTGTTCACCAATGCTAATGACAAATCTAATGAAGGAATAATTCATAATACTAAACCAATTTTCAGGTAAGTACTTTGAAAGGCAACATGAATTAAACCTGTTAGTTTTCAATTCTTATTACATCATCTGCATGACACTTGCATTGTGCTATTAATGTAGTAAATTGTCTCTGGATAATTTAGAGATGATTCATTGAACTTTAATATGGGGTGAGGGAGGAGCATTCTCAAGAGATGTAATCGACAAAAAATTGAGCAGGTTGCCTGGGCCAAAGATAGGCCATTTTGGAGAAGCAGAGGATCTTTGTAATATTGATTGGATTGAAAGATTTGCTCTGGGTCAGATCATTACAAATAATCATTAAAATTTCTTAAAAATGGAAAGTTCAATTGGATTCCTTTCCCTAATATAGTAGTCATGAACAGATAAGGTTGAGTATTTTTAATTGATTTAAAATACAATATTAGTATTTTGTAGCTCAAAATTAAAAAAAATAATTATTTAATCCTTTCAAGAAAGATCACGCAACTGAGTTGATTATATGATTTAAAAACAGAACGCAATATTCTGCATACATAGTCTCACATGTGGGCGGCGCATGTTGTAGGAAAATAGCCAATATGTCTTATAAATTGCTTATAATCTGTTTTTCCTTGTTTTCAGTGTGCAGTTTCACCCGGAGCATATGGCAGGACCAACAGACTTAGTGGGTCTTTTTGATATATTTTTGGAGTGTGTGAGCGACACAAAGTTAGGTGTTAATTTAGATATAACTGGTAAGAACCTTGATGTCGGCATCTGAGTGCCTATCATGATGGCATTTAACAGACTGTAATGCACTCAAAATCAAAACTTTCTGAACCATTACGTGTTTTTTTTTAAAATGCAGTGATTTCTCATGTATTACATGCAAATACTGCCAACCTGTTTCTGGCTGAAAACCCAACATATGTAAATCGCTGATGCATTTACAGGTGTATTTTTTTTGTGTTCTGAGGAATTGGAGCGTGCCGGAGGAAAATATTCTACAAGGAACTTTGTCATAATCATATGAATCATTAAATCCTTCACATTTATTCATTGGGTTCATTATCTTTTTGTATACTGTTAAATCCTGTTGTTGATAATAATGTGCAAAAAGAAAACAAACTTGACAGGTCAAGGAGCATGTTTTTGGGGTGTGGGGGGAGAAGAACAGACGACATTTGGAGTTGAGACCCTTCTTCAGACTGAAGAAGTTGGGGGAGAAAGCTCAAAAGAGAGCTTGGCTTAGGGCAAAATCTGGCAAATGATAGGTGGATACAGATGAGGAATGATTTTCATTGGCAAATGGGTAGAGATAGTGACAAAGGCTAAAGGTGAAAAGGAGACAACATGATACAGAGTAAGGAAAGAAAAGGAGTGACTTGTAAAGCTAGAGGGAGGAATATGGGTGTTGGATGGAAAGAGGAGATATAAGGAAATTGGGGATTGGCCCTCAGGCCTGATCTGTTGAGAATCTCCAACACTTTGTTTTGCTCAGAATTCCAGCATCTTCAGTTTCTTGTGTCGTGATTATCATGTATTCGACAGCAGGGGTATTTAAATTTTTATGGGAGATTAGTTGTAAAGAGTTAACCTTTTGCCACTTGTTCAAATTGAGTTTTACATATTTTCAAAGTACTATTATCTTACTCTAATCAACGGTTATAATTCACTTGTTTATGTTTAAGTATGTATCCAAAAAGTAAATTCTATCCGTTCTGATTCCTAGTCACGTCATGCAAGGACAAGGTCCGCTTGATACACTGTTACATTAAAGCAATGCAACTTCTAATACATACCGGCAGGGCCTTCACCCAAAACATCGACATTTCCTTTCCTCCCACACATGCTGCTCTACCTGAGTTCTTCCGGCAGTTTGTTTTGCTTCAACTTATTTCATCTTTCTGTTGAGCTTTAAGGATTTTACATTTATTCTGGTGCATTCAAAAAATGCTTGGAGCCCAGACAAATTATGATATTTTTGTTTTGCAGTAATAGTTGCAAAAAGAAAATTCTGATTTCTGAGTTTAAAAAAAATACTCATGTTTCAAATGCACTGGGGTAGCTATCTAGTCTACAAATTGTGGGTTTTTTGTGTAGTCTTTGTACTCCAAGGAACATTGTATTGACTATTTGATTTGTGTCATGTTGGGGCTTCTTTGTCAGTCAAATTAAATAGTTGTACCCCTCAAAATCCTTCATGATATTGAACACCAATGAAATATCCTATAAGATTTTTTAGGGAAACAACAAGAGCTATGAATATTTATGATGCCTTGCACGACATTGGGATTTACGAAAGTACTTTATAGTCAAGGAGGTACTTTGAAGTCTTTGTTATAACTGAAGAAATGAGGTAGACAATTTGTGCACAGTAACCTTCAACTGAAAGCAATTGTTAATGACCAGATAACCTTCAACGTTAAAAATAATAATTAAGTATACTCCAAGGAATAACTACTCTGCATTTTGATATGCCTTTATAATTTTTTTTTAAGTCATCTGAGAGGACAGACAAAACCTCTGGTTTGCATCTCATTTGAAATGTGGTGACATCTCATTTGAAAGGTGGTACCAGTGCAGTGCTTCGTTGCCACCAAATGGTAACTTGCATTTTTGTGCTCAAATGATGGATGGTGGCAAAACATTCCTACTCGGGTGAGAGAGTTACCTGTTGAGTCACAGCTTGTACTCGTCCAGGCCCCTTCTTGCCATTGGAGTTCTAATAAATCTCTTGTTTGCTGCCTCCATGAACATCAGTTTTATGATGATTGTGGTGTAGGAATACCAGTAACTAGGCCTGGTGATGATGAATGCTCAGTGAATATTTCCAAGTAATGATTTTGTATGACTTGGAGAGAAACTGATTTTCTCAGCCTGCCCTACCACCTTCTGAGATTGGAATATTTGCACACCAGCTCTCTAATTCTGTACTGTTTAAGCATTGGCCATGTAACTTTTATTTTTTTAATTTTATTTTTATTTTGCAGCATGTATCTTGATTGCTGTCTCTTTGTGATTGTAACATTTTACTTGGTATAATTTTACATATCAGCCCAAGTACTTTTAGGAACATCATTTTACTTTTCTTGCAATCTTCAAAAGTGTGTACCACCCCACCAAGTTTTTTTTGTTTATTTATTTTTTGTCAAAGTTACTTTTGCACCCAAGATGCCACCAGCTCTTTTAATTTTGCCATGTGACCGTGCCTGTTTAGTAGTATTTGTCTGAAGCCTGTATAAAGGGTATATTCATGGCAGCACTATTTTCCCCAACTCTCCTTTTCTTCAAGCTTAATCATTCAACCCTGATACATGATTTTCTTATTAAGCACGTCACTCTTGTACCCTCTACAACCAAAATGTGCTGTAAGCTCTCATCCATGGAGAATTTGTTTCAGCAGCTCCAACACGAGTTTGGTCACCAGATAAGAGAAGTGATTTATAGTCTCCAACAGTTTGGACTTCATTTGATCATAGCAATGAGAGGGAAGTAGGCTAATACATTTTTTTATCTTCAAAGTGCTTTATATGAAACGCGCTTTGCTTTGTTAACGTGTTTGTAAAATTATATAGAGGGATAATTTTCTTTTTATGACTATTCTTTAATAACATTAGAAAACAAAATGTATAATTTGGAATTGGTGTACAATTAAGAGCAATTATAAAACCTAATTTTGTAATTTATGACAAATTAATATTGTAAATTAAACCTCGCTCTTGTTCTTCAGTTAAAGAACGTGTGATTTCGCGTTATACCTACAAAACTGGAACGGAGGAGAGTATATTTCCATCTGGAAGGCTGGAATCTCATAAGATCCTTATTCTTGGATCCGGTGGATTGTCCATTGGTCAAGCTGGGGAGTTTGATTACTCAGGTTCTCAGGTAAGTTGAAGAAGGGATTCGAGGCAATTTTGTAATGATATAACATGATAAAGGATAAAGCAAATGAGTGCAACAGAAAATACAGTGTTCTCTTTGCATATTAATTCTTTGGCTGTTTGCAAGAATTCATAAGAGACTTCAAGGAAGTTAGCCGTGCTGCAATAAATTACTATATTTCTGTTCTAAATATGTGTCTCAATGTATTTATTTTGATGAGATATGTGTTTCTCATATTCAAGTTATGGTTCTATTTCAGGCAATTAAAGCTCTGAAAGAGGAGAATGTTCAATCAATCCTTATCAATCCAAATATTGCAACGGTACAGACATCTAAAGGACTGGCAGACAAAGTCTATTTTCTACCAATAACCGCAGAATATGTTACACAGGTATAGTCTCTTTCAAAACTAACATTACAATATTTAGTGCCTGTTTTGCTGGACAAACCAGAGCAATTAGTTGTTGGGATTATTACTTGTTACATTAGTATTGTGCATGCAGAATAGGAAAGTACAAGGATTGGTATAGACATGAATAAAGGATGGGATGCATACTGTATGAAACGGACATTGGATGAAATCTACAATGGGGCAAATCTTCCAATAGCCTGAATTTGCCCAGTTGTCTGCATCCCTGCTTCTTCCAACATGGTCCAGGACAACGTCTTCCACAGTGCAACCTCATTTACTGCTATTTAAATTGAATAAATTGTGAGTGGTTTTGTTATTCATACGCAATCGCAATGGATTAGGACCTGTCAAAAATTAATGTCAAAATGAATATAGAATTAATACATTCATGTTAAAGTAAAACGCACTTTTCTCACTCATCCCCTCGTTTAGTTTATTGTCACGTGTACCTAGGTACTGTGAACAGCTTTTGTTGCGTGCTATCCAGTCAGCAGAAAGACAATACATGATTACAATCGAGCCATTTGCAGTATATAGATACACGATAAGGGAATAACGTTTAGTGCAATGTAAAGCCAGCAAACTCCAATTAAGGATAGTCCTAGGGTTACCAAAGAGGTAGATAGTAGTTCAGCACTGCTCTCTGGTTGTGGTAGGATGATTCAGTTGCCTGATAACAGCTGGGAGAAACTGTTCCTGAATTTGGAGGTGTGCGTTCTATACCTTTTGCCTGATGGAAGAGGGAGTGAGCAGGGTATGACTCGTCCTTGATTATGCTGCTGGCTTTGCTGAGGCAGCGTGAGGTATAAATGGGGTTAATAGAAGGGAGGTTGGTTTGTGTGATGGTCTAGGTTGCATCCACAATTTGCTGCAATTTCTTGTGGAGTTGGATGGAGCTGTTCCCAAACCAAGCTGTGATGCATCCTGATAAAATACTTTGTAGAAATCGGTGAGAGTTGTAGGGAACGTGCCAAACTTCCTAAGCCTTCTAAGGAAGTAGAGGCGTTGGTGTGCATTCTTAATCGTTGCTTCAATATGGGTGATCCAGGAGAAGTTGTTGGTGATATTGACTCCTAGGAATTTGAAGTTTTCAATCACCTCTGCTTCGGCACCGTCAATGCAAATCGGGACATGTGTACCGATTCACTTCCTGGAGTCGATCACTATCTCCTTTGTCTTGCTGACTTTGAGAGAGAGGTTGACAAAAAAGCTGGAGGAACTCGGAGGGTGCGGCAGCATCTATGGAGCGAAGGAATAGGCGACGTTTCGGGTCGAGACCCTTCTTCGGACTGATGTCGGGGGGGGGGAAGGCGGAAAAAAGAAAGGAAGAGGCAGAGACAGTAGGCTGTGGGCGAGCTGGGAATGGGAGGGGAAGGAGGGAGAAAGCAAGGACTACCTGAAATTGGAGAAGTCAATGTTCATACCGCTTGGGTGTAATCTACCCAAGTTAAATGAGGTGCTGCTCCTCCAATTTGCGGTGGGACTCACTCTGGCCATGGAGGAGGCCCAGGACAGAAAGGTTGGATTCGGAATGGGAGGGGGAGTTGAAGTGCTGAGCCACCGGGAGGTTATTGCAAATGGAGCAGAGGTGTTGGGCGAAGCGATCCTCAAGCCTGTGCTTGGTCTCACCGATGTATAGAAGTTGAAACCTGGAACAGCGGATGCAATAGATGAGGTTGAAGGAGGTGCAGGTGAACCTCTGCCTCACCAGGAAAGAAGGCTTGGGTCCTTGGATGGAGTCGAGTAGGGAGGTAAAGCGATAAGTGTAGCATTTCTTGCGATTGCCAGGGAAAGTACCAGGGGAGGGGGTGGTTTGGGTGGGAAGGGACAAATTAAGCAGGGAGTCACGGAAGAAACTGTCTCTGCAGAAAGGGGAGGAGATGGGAAAATGTGGCCTGTGGTGGGATCCCGTTGGAGGTGGCGAAAATGTTGGTGGATTATATGTTGAATATGTTGACTGAGAACAAATCCTTACGGTGCACCAGTGTTAAGGATTATCGTAGAGGATGATTTGTCCCTTATCCTCACTGACTGGGGGCTGTTGGTCAGGAAGTCGACGATCCAGTTGCAGATATGGACAGATGTTCTTTTCCAAAACAATTAAAACTTTCAAAGTAAATCAAATCAAATATTTTTTTAACTTTCTTCCCTGTTGCTGATTTCTGTGATTTATATTGGTTGCTGTGCTTGCAGCTATTGAGTTCCCATCCTGTTGACTGGACCTGGGCAATGCAGAAGAATTGCCCTTGATAGATGCTGTGGAGGAAAAGGCTGGCTGCACTACAGCGATTTTGTGCCAATTGGCCAAGTTATTGCTGATCCCCTCAAAACAGTCCTTCTCAGAAATCGTGTTTAATCCTCAGGAAACTGCATTATGCATCTGAATGAAATTCTGCACACTACACGTGTCTCCACAAGTTAGAGGATCAGGGTGGAGTGAACTGCATATGTAGGAAGGAACTGCAGAAACACAAAGCTGGATTAACTCAGCGGGTCAGGCAGCATCTCTAGAGAAAAGGAATAGGTGACGTTTTGGGACGAGACCCTTCAGACTTTTTTCAGACTTCAGACTGCAGATGCTGGTTTACACAAAAGAAGAAGGGTCTCAACCTGAAACATCACCCATTCCTTCTCTCCAGAGATGCTGCCTGCCCTGCTGAGTTACTCCAGCATTTTGTGTCTATCTTTGGGGTGAACTGCAGTTTGAAAGGGAAAAGAAAAATAATTGTGATTTTATATGTGCACAATAACTGACTGCCCATATTCGTTATTCTGTAGCAATTAGATAATATAAAGGCAAATAAATTCTGTATTTATTCTCTTCATATCCCTTTGTGGCAATATAATCATTTCAAAGTATAACCACTGCAGTTTTGATGGAGCAAGGGGCAATTAGTTTGTGTACAGTTTGCAAGAGTTTGTGAAATTCTTATACTTTGCTGGTGATTGGCACAAGGTTGGCTCAGAAGTTTCTTGCTCTTCACTAGCTGTGAAATGTTTAATGCATATCTGAACCTGTAAATGAGATTGTGATTAATGAATCAATTGAAATCTAGTTACTTTTGAATGCTGGACTGATGTGTCGGATGTGCTTATGTGCTCAAATACTGAAGGAGGATTTGAACTTGTGCTCTTCTTGGAGGAGAAAGTGCAGCTGCTGAACATGGGGTAGTTAATTAGTAGCTTATATAACACATCTATGTTTAACATTCATGTGATTAATTCTTGTTGCATATCAATTATGTGGTGTTTGGGCCTTTTTTGCATTTCCTATCCAGGTTATAATGAATGAACGACCAGATGGAATCCTCCTAACGTTTGGTGGGCAGACTGCATTAAACTGTGGAGTGGAACTTCAAAAAAGAGGAGTTTTGGAAAAATACAATGTCAGAGTTTTGGGAACTCCAGTCTCTTCTATTGAGATGACTGAAGATAGGAAAATCTTTGTGGAAAAAATGGCAGAAATTAATGAAGATGTTGTACCCGGTGAAGCTGCTCTAACACTTGATCAGGTAAAACTCTGATCTATTAATTGTTCAGTTTCATTTATTGCATTAAGTTTGTAACAATAGATATGTATGTTGCTGAAAATGTGTTTTCATCATATCTGTTGATGCAATGTTTTGATATATCTAGTTTACGAATCATGTTTCTTTATGAATTGATGTTTCTTTATCTTTGCATGAGTTACCTTGAACTGTCAAAGGTTATTGTTAATTTTATATTAATTGTGCGACAAAATATTCTGCCTAGCAGCTTGATGTACGTATTTTTTTGTATTAATGGATTTTATTGTAAAGTTTAACTTCCTCTTTGTTTATTAGGCTCGAGCTGCAGCAGAGCGCTTGGGATACCCTGTTTTGGTGCGGGCTGCCTTTGCTTTGGGTGGACTGGGTTCAGGATTTGCTCAGAACAAAGAGGAATTGGTGACCATAGTGACACAAGCATTTGCACATACATCTCAGATTCTGATTGATAAGTCTCTGAAAGGTTGGAAGGAAATAGAATATGAAGTGGTCAGAGATGCGTATGATAATTGTGTCACAGTAAGTGGAATAACTTATCCTTCTGCTCCCTTCGTTTAGTGAAACCAGTTAATTTATCTTAGTATGGAGTTGACTCGAGCTATGATTTTTGTGCACCTGCAGGTTTGCAACATGGAAAATGTGGATCCACTGGGAATTCACACAGGAGAATCGATTGTTGTTGCACCAAGTCAGACTCTAAATGATAAGGAATACCACATGCTGAGGACCGCTGCGATAAAAGTGATACGGCATTTGGGCATTGTGGGAGAGTGTAATATTCAGTATGCATTGAGTCCTGAATCTGAACAGGTACTTCAGCGTGATCATTGTGCTTTTATATATATTTAAATTTTTTAAATGTTTTAGTTTATTACTTTATTTGGGCTATCTTGAAACTGTGAAATTAGAATAATTAGAAATGTATTCCTAAATTTCAGTCTTTAATCTGACAATGTTAATTGAGATTATGTATATAATCGATTTCTAAGTATATTAGACTGTCAATTTTAGTTGAAATTGTTTGTCAACATTACTATTTCATCCTTCTATGTATTCCAGTATTATATCATTGAGGTCAATGCACGTCTTTCAAGAAGTTCTGCTTTGGCCAGTAAGGCAACTGGTTATCCTCTAGCTTATGTTGCAGCCAAACTCGCCCTTGGTATTCCGTTACCTGTCCTAAGGTAAGACCAGTGTGAGCTGCGAGGAGGATACTATGAGGCTGCAGGGTGACTTGGATGGGTTGGGTGAGTGGGCAGAAGCATGGCAGATGCAGTATAATGTAGATAAATGTGAGATTATCCACTTTGGTGGCAAGAACAGGAAGGCAGAATATTATCTGAATGGTGTCAGATTAGGAGAAAAAGGTGCAACGAGACTTGGGTGTGCTTGTACATCAGTCACTGCAGATACAGCAGGCAGTGAAGAAAGCTGGTGGCATGTTGGCCTTCTTTCCGAGAGGATTTGAGTTTAGGGGCCAGGAGGTCCTGCTGCAGTTGTACATGGCCCTGGTGAGACCGCATCTGGAGTATTGTGTGCAATTTTGGTCTAATTTGAGGAAGGACATTATTGCTATAGAGGAGGGAGTGCAACGTAGGTTCACCAGGTTAATTCCCGGGATGGCGGAACTGACATATCATGAAAGAATGGGTCGACTGGGCCTGTATTCGCTGGAATTTAGAAGGATGAGGGGATCTTATAGAAATAGACAATAGGTGCAGGAGTAGGCCATCCGGCTCTTTGATCACATTCAATGTGATCATGGCTGATCATCCCCAATCAGTACCCCGTTCCTGCCTTCTCCCCATATCCCCTGACTCCGCTATTTTTTAAGAGCCCTATCTAGCTCTCTCTATAGACCAAGTGGGACCTGTTGGCCCCTTTTTCTCCCAACGCAATAATCCACCACTTACCTGTTCCCCCAAAATAACCCGTTTCCACCACTCACCCATTGCCCCAACGTAACCCGTTCCCCCAACGCAATATTGCACCACTCACCCATAGCCCCCAACTGCGCATGGGCTGCTCATTTGGCCTTCTTCTTCTGTCATATGTCTTTTAGACCTGCAGCTCCGTTGAGGCGAGCCAGGCCAACGTGTCATCGTCCAGGTCAATCAGACCTCGTTCACCATTCGGTGGCCGGTGTTTGGGGCAACTGGTGACTATGTGCTCCACTGTCTGTGTTGGGTCCCCACACTCGCAGGAGGTGCTGTCCACGAGGCCCCACCTCTTCATCACTACTCCATAGCGTCCGATGCCTGTCCTCAAGCGGTTGAGGGTTGTCCACTGCTTTCAGGGGGAAGGTCCTGGCCAGGGACGTCCATGGGGTCATCGATGTAATGGTGTAGCCTAGATGGTTCTGCTGACTTCCGCTGGTCTCTCTCTATCTCATCTTTAAGACCCAGGCGGCCTTAGAATCGTCAGGCAGTGTTGTGCAGAGCAGCTCTTGGGCTTGCGTGGCAAAGGGTTGCCGTGACTTGAGGAGCACTCGTCGTGGTGTCTCTGTGACGATCTGATGGAGGAGGTGGGATTCACTGGTCTGCACCTTTCGAGAGAGGGCCAGCGTGGATGCTTCTCGTCTGATGTTGGCTGGGGCGATGCCAGCAAGGACGGGCAGCTGGTTTACTGGAGTGGCTCGTAGGCATTCGGAGACAGTCCGCAAGGCGCTGTTGAGGGCAGAATCCAGCTTCTTGGCATGAGGGCTACGGCACCAGACCGGGGCGCAGTACTCGGCGGCTGAGAACACCAGGGCCACTGTGGACATGCGCAGTGTCTTCGTCGTGGCTCCCCATGTGGTGCCGGCTAGGCGGTGTATCAGTGCGACACGGGCGTTTCTTTGCCTTGGCACCTTCCAGGTGTTGTTTGAATGACAACGTTCTGTCGAGCTTCACACTGAGGTACGTGGGGACGGGCTGGGACCGTAACCGGGCGTTATCCACCATGACGTTCATCTCGCGGGTCGCTTCCCTGTTGTTGAGGTGGAACATTGAAGATGTTGTCTTACCCATGCTGAGCTTGAGGCGCCAGTTCCTCAGGTATGAAGATAGGATGTTCATGTCTTCAGAGAGGCCCTCTTCTGCTGCTTCCCAGGATGGCTTACTGAGTAGGATGGCCAGGTCATCAGCATAGCCATACTTCTTTGACTGGGTTGCAGGCAGGTCATGGATGTAGATGTTGAACAGCATTGGTGCCAGTACTGAGCCCTGTGGGACGCCGTTCTTAGGTTTCCTCACCCTGCTGCATTGCCCGTTGCTGGTGTGTAGCCTGAAGCTGCGGTTGCTCAGCATCTCCATGATGAAGCTCACCATGTGCTTGTCTGGGATGGTTTCCAGAAGCTTCATGTGTAGTCCACGCAGCCAGACAGTATCATATGCAGCTATGAGGTCCAAGAAGACAGCGCCTGCCTTCTCCCCTGCCTGGAAACTGTCCTCTATGTCTTGGCACAGGAGGATCACCTGGTCCGCCGTTGACCTACCGCTTTGGAAGCCAGCCTGTTCTTTAGGCAGCTGGGGGTCGATCACTGGATTGAGACGTGTGTGGAGGAGACGTTCCAGGAGCTTGTATGGAACACACAGCAGTGAGATGGGTCGGTATCCCTTGGGGTCATCGCTAGGCTTGTTTGGCTTCGGCAGAGCGATCACCTTGGCACGGCGCCAGATCTTTGGCTGCTTCAGGCAGCGGAAACACGTGGAGAGGAAGGAGCACAGCCAGGTGTTTTATGTATTCCGGGTGGATGCCGTCGGTGCCTGATGCCTTACTGGTTTTCAGCCGTCGGATGGCCTGCTCGATTTCTTGTGTTGTGAAATCGTGGGATAGGTTGGAGTCACAGCTTGGGGCCCTGTGCAGCTCGTGGACTCTCGCCAATGTTGTTCTGGTGAAGTCCTTGTCTGCGTTGGGGAAGCGGCTGTTGCTCAACAGTAGCGACGCGATGGAATTTGCAGTGATGGGGCACTGTGCTGGGGTTGTCCACCTGCCCAGCAGCTTATTCATGGTCTGCCACGCCTGACGGCTGGAGTGTGTGAAATCAATTGATTCCACTGTCTCTGTCCATCTTTGCCTGCGTTTCTCATCTAGTTGCAGATTAGGTTGTTCGCTGCTTTGTCCCTGTCTTCACTGGTTTGTGATTCTGTGTGGGCACGAAGTAGGTCTTCACATTCGTCATCCCAGCAGGGAACATAGGCTTTACGTACACCGCGGGGGATGTTCTTCTTGGCGGCAGCCAGCAGCATCATTTGGCCTTATTCATACTCACTCATTTTGAACTTTAAAAAAAATTCAATGTACTGTGACTTTAAGAAAAATGCTTTTGCACCTGCTAGAGCTAGGAGGGCCGCAATCCCAATGTGACTTAATTGGCAGCATATGTAGAGATGCCATTGCGACGTCATCACTGGAAGCTCTCAGAAAAATCTCAAAGCAGAGTCACAGTTCTTCTCAAAGTTTAAAAAAAAAAACTTTAATCATCAATACCTGGTGAAATATAGCATCAAATCTGAAGGGAGCCTGATTATGGTGTGGACGGGGAAAATGTGAGTAAGATTGTGTAAAAATGTCAACGCTACCGCGTAGTGTTTTGACGAAGTTACAAAAACACATAATAATAATAATAATAATACACACAAACGCACACACAAACACGCACACACACACATGATGAGAGTTTTATAAGTATACTAGACCTGTTGGGCCCCGTCCCCCAGCGCGGGGGGGGGGGGCATGGCGTCACATGGGTCCCCGAATGCGGCGTCGGTGCACGCCCCTGAGACAGGCAATCCCCCCACCAGAGCCAATCACCCGTTCCCCCAACGTAACCCGTTTCCACTCACTCGATCCCCCAACGCAACCCGTTTCCACCACTCACTCACTGTGCAGGTAATTTTAAACTTTAAAAACATGCAATTGCACTAAGATTTAATGTGATGTAGGTGCCACCGACAAGGCCATAATTAAACTTTGCTATGCTGGGTTAGGCTGGCAGATTTGAAGAAATGCAACTTTTAAATGTCACTTTAAAACTTTTAAATCTCCCCCACTACGTCCCTCTCCTTACAACAGAGATCAGCAGCAGAGAGCACAGAGATCACTCGAGAACCATTGTGATGTCATTTTCGGTTTTTGGAATGTTCGCTGCAGCTTGTGTAAATGTGATTGGACGACTGTGAGATGGCATTGTGACATCATCACTGGAAGCTGGTAGAAAAGTCTCACTCACAGGCATTTATTTTTTTCAAAGTTGGCTTTTTTAAACTTTAATCATCAATAACGTGAAATATAGCATCAAATCTGAATGGAACCTGATTATGGCCTGGATGGGAAAAATGGGATGTGGAAGAATGTGGAAATTTTTCGTCGTTACCCTGTAAAGTTTTGACGAAGATAGACATACACAGACACACACTTACATACACACATACATACAAGATGAGACTTTTATAAATTTATATAGATAGATATAAGGGGTGTCCAGAACCAGGGGTCACATTTTAACAATAAGGGGTAAGCCATTTAGGACTGAGATAAGGAAAAGCTTTTTCACCCAGAGTTGTGAATCTGTGGAATTCTCTGCCACAGAAGGCAGTGGAGGCTAGTTCACTGGATGTTTTCAAGAGAGAGTTCGATTTAGCTCTTGGGGCTAAGGGAATCAAGGGATATGGGGAAAAAGCCAGAACAGGATACTGATTTTGGATGATCAGCCATGACCATGTTGAATGGTGGTGCTGGCTTGAATGGCCTACTCCTGCATCTATTTTCTATGTTTCTATGTAAGAGTGAAATTGTGTGTAACAACAGGGATTTTATGAGTTTACATTTCCATTAGTGTTGTCAGGTTGTACGCTCAACTTTGTTTAATGTTAACAATATGACTCTGACAACCATGATGTGAGTACTTGAGTACATTTGGTAATTAGTGAAAACAAAGTTTTCATCGGACTTTGAACACTTGTCATTCTCCAACACTCAAATATAAATCTGATGATATACCCTTGTACTGTGTAGAAAATACGTATTTGTAAAAAGGGAACGAGGAAAAACAACTTGACATGCTTTAAAATAATCTCAGCATTGGAAAGAATGAATGCTGACATGCTTGGACTTATTCTAATGCTGAAGCAAACATTGGACATGTCATGATGCTGCAACATTCTCTACAAATTGTTCATGACTCAATATAGAGGTGGATTTGGGGCATAGAAAATAAATTTGTCAAATGAAGTTAAATCTGGCAGGAGATTGTTCATTTTGGCTTGCTGAATTCTTTCTTGTGTATGTTTTGTGTAGAAATTCTGTGACAAATTCCACAACTGCAAACTTTGAGCCGAGTCTAGATTACTGTGTCGTAAAGGTACCCCGTTGGGATCTCAGCAAGTTCTTGCGTGTAAGCACAAAAATTGGAAGTTCCATGAAGAGTGTCGGTAAGTTTTGAACTAATTGCATTTGACAATTGTGTGTTTGTCGCTGATGGAGGATGACAATAGACAATAGGTGCAGGAGTAGGCCATTCGGCCCTTCGAGTCAGCACCAACATTCAATGTGATCATGGCTGATCATCCACAATCAGTACCCCGTTCGTGCCTTCCCATATCCCCTTACCCCGCTACCTTTAAGAGCTCTATCTAACTCTCTTGAAAACATCCAGAGAACCGGCCTCCACAGCCTTCTGAGGCAGAGAATTCCACAGACTCACAACTCTCTGTGAGAAAAAGTGTTTCCTCGTCTCCGTTCTAAATGGCCTACCCCTTATTCTTAAACTGTGGCCCCTGGTTCTGGACTCCCCCAACATCGGGGACATGTTTCCTGCCTCTAGCGTGTCCAAACCCTTAATAATCATATGTTTCAATATGATCCCCTCTCATCCTTCTAAATTCCATAGTATACAAGCGCAGCCGCTCCATTCTATCAACATATGACAGTCCCGCCATCCCGGGAATTAACCTGGTGAACCTACCCTGCACTCCCTCAATGACAAGAATGTCCTTCCTCAAATATGGGCACCAAAACTGCACACAACACTCCAGGTGTGGTCTCACTAGGGCCCTGTACAACTGCAGATTGACCTCTTTGCTCCTATACTCAATTCCTCTTGTTATGAAGGTCAATATGCATCTTCACTGCCTGCTGTACCTACATGCTTACTTTCAGTGATTGATGAACAATTTCCCCCAGATCCCGTTGTACTTCCCCTTTTCCCAATTTGACACAATTTAGATAATAATCTGCCTTCTTGTTTTTGCCACCAAAGTGGATAATCTCACATTTATCCACATTAAACTGCATCTGCCATGTATCTGCCCACTCACCCAACCTGTCCAAGTCACCCTGCATCCTCGTCGCATCCTCTTCACAGTGCACACTGCCACCCAGCATTGTGTCATTTAAATTGTTTTTTAAACTGCTGTTGTAATGAAAGTATAATACGATTGCAAAACAAAGCCTGCTAAACTATCCACTAAGTTTCCAGTTTTAAATTGCTTAAAAGCTGCTTTTTCTATTAGCCATTGCTGTGAGAGGTTTGTGTATAGGGTGCAGCAGAGTGATTGAATCTTTACATTTGGAAGCCAAAAGGTGAGAATTTAGCAGCAGCTTTTTTTTAATTGGCACAGCTTACATTAATAGAGTTTCCTTTTACTGAGGGAACAGAAGAGGAAGCAGAGTCAAAATTAATACATCACAGCAAGTGACACAGACCACTAATGGAAGCCAAAGAGCAGGTTAACCTCTTGCTTCACAAGGTGCAAGGCAGCCAGATGGCCTGAACATGAATATTAATTTTGAAGTTAAAAAATATATTCATATTGTTTTTGCACAAATATTAAATGTATTTATTGGAGTGTTGCACTAATGATTCTTTTCCACTTATGACATTAATTAATCTACTATTTACATTTCCTTATAGTTCTGGAACAAGCCACTTGGCCCATTGAGACCATGCTGACTCTCATAGCAATGCCATTAATCCTCTTACCAGTTATTTCCCTGTAACCTACTCTCTCATGTATATTAACTCCCACCTGATTCTCTGACCACCTACACTAAAAGCAGCTTCTTCACAGTTGCCAAATCGCCTAACAGCGAATGTTTTGGTGTAGAAGGAAACTGGATCACCCAGATGAAACTCACAGGGAGAATGTGCAAACTCCACATAAACAGCACCAGAGATCCAGGATTGAATTTGAGTCGCTGGAGCTGTGCCACTGTACTGCCTTTTCAAATAAAGGATAATAAGGATAGAAAATAGTGAAAGAAAATATCAATTCAATTAATACTTTCTTCAGAACTGTCTAAACTCAGCATCCTATCTGTATAAACTTGTTTCAAAACAGGCGAGGTGATGGCCATTGGTCGTAATTTTGAAGAAGCTTTCCAGAAAGCACTGAGAATGGTGGATGAAAACTGTGTTGGGTTTGATCATACATTGAAGCTGGCTTCTGATGAGGTATGTTGGAAGCTATTTCATTTCAGCCACCTCCAGAAAATAAATCTTGATGTTTATTCTGCATGTAATTAAAAAATGCAGTAAAATAAAGAGAAGTTAAAACTGTCTTGAACTTGAAATCATGTCATATTCTGAGGAGGATTAATGGCTAAATGCTGTTGGGGAATCTAGAACTAGTTTTCAAAGAGAAGGATCACCAATTTAAGAGGAAGGGTATGTATTATTTTAATAGGTTTGAGAAACTTTGGTGACCAGTGGAAGCTTAGTAATTGCATTTGTTCAAGACAGATATTGAGGGTACTGGTTAATGGTGGGGAGCAGGCAGAAAAATGAAAATGTGGCCAAGATCAAATCAGCCATGACATTGTTAAATGGTGGGGTGCACTCAATGTGAGGGGAAATTGGTGACGCATTATAGCCTATAGATCACATTTCTTGCATTCTTGTACATAATATCGCTGTTGTTTCTGGGGGAACCATTGCATCTTCTTGAGCCTTCACTGTGATGTTGAGTGTAATCAAGATTCTGCAGTGTAATGGGAGTTGTTATCTCAAACATCTACCTATCTTGCATGTTAGATCATCATTTACATTTTCAGCGCCAATTGGAAAGGTTCCAATTGGATGTTGCTTTGGGTTTTAATTTGATATGTACTTTTAAGTACTGCACTCCAACTATGATCTTGTACTTTTAGTCTTAAATTCAAATTGATTGCTTTACTGTTTATTGATTTTTCTCATAGGATCTTGAAACTCCAACAGATAAGAGAATCTTTGTCCTAGCTGCAGCCTTAAAGGCAGGATACAAAATTGACCGTCTCTATGAATTGACCAAAATTGACAAGTGGTTTCTTCATAAGATGAAGAATATTGTGGAATACTCAAAGAAGCTTGAGTTGTACACCAAGGATGAAATGCTTCGTCATGATCTTCTGAAAGCGAAGCGTCTTGGTTTCTCCGACAAGCAGATTGCAATGGCCATTCAGAGGTCAGTTACTGATCAATTTGCATTGAGTTTATAAAGCAGATTTTAAAACCCTTGATTACGTAGCGATTGTTCATATGTCATTTTCACCGCACACTAATTTTAGTAAGTAAATCGTGAATTAGATCTTGTTCTTGATTACATGATGCTAAGGAAATTTGCATGATGTGTTGTAAATTTCTCTGATAATACTAGGAAAATCGAAGCTGGATGTTGCTGTAACATTTGAATGACCCCATTTTTTTTGTGCTAGAGTCTGCTTTTCAGTAGCTTAGCCTATACTGCAAGACCTGCAGGTTGCTTTTGGCTAAAACTGATATTATAGATTGGTATTGCCTTGACCAAACATAGTCCGATAAAATGACTAGTTTGAAAGAAAAATCAAAAATTTAGATATGCATATTATCTTTGTCAGGATGCTGAACACGTGAAACATTATTTTGTTCTTGATGAACGACATGTTCAAATGCGTCCTTGCGCCTTGATTGTCTCTCTTTAGTACTGAGCTGGCAGTAAGACGATTGAGACAGGAGTGGCAAATCTTTCCTGTGGTGAAGCAGATTGATACAGTAGCAGCTGAATGGCCTGCTCAAACCAACTATCTCTATTTGACATATAATGGTGAAGAACATGACCTCGACTTTACCAAACCTCACGTGATGGTGATTGGATCTGGCGTATACAGAATAGGAAGCAGTGTCGAGTTCGATTGGTGTGCTGTTGGATGTATCACGCAGTTACGCAAGGTTAGCCTTCAAAATTGCTTTATTGGCTTTCTTAATATTTTAAAGAAACTAAAAGGGAAATGTAGCTTCAGTTCATCGGGTTTCAGATATTTTGCAATAAACGCACTGCCACATTTTTAAGAAATCTTTCATTTTAAAGTTGTAAGAAGGAACTGCAGATGCTGATTTAAACCAAAGATAGACACAAAAAACGGAGGCATCTCAGCGGGACAGGCAGCATCTCTGGAGAAAAGGAATGGGTGACGTTTCGTGTCGAGACCCTTCTTCAGACTGCGGTCTGAAGAAGGGTCTTCCAGTCTGAAGAAGGGTCTCAACCCCAAAAAGTCACCCATTCCTTCTCTCCAGTGATGCTGCCTGTCCCACTGAGTTACGCTCGCTTTTTTTTTGTCTATTTTCATTTTAAAGTTGATGGGTAACTTAAGCTGTTCTTGAGAGCTGGAGGTGAGCACCTACTGATTTTAGTATTCTCCCTCATGAGAGCAGCAGGTAATCAGATGGGGGATTTTCAGCATACAGTTTAACTTTTCCGTCCTCTATTTACCATCCCAGAATAATATTTAGGAATTAAAATCGAGTTTGCACTAACTCTTCCACGAGCATAAAAATTCTAGCGTTAATATTTTCCACCAACTCTCATCTCACATTCGGGATTTGATGAAACAGCAGATGTATTTTATTGGAGTTCAGGTTTCTTGAAATGCCTTTAAACTATGCTTCATTCTGTACAGATGGGATACAAAACAATAATGGTGAATTATAATCCTGAAACAGTCAGTACGGATTATGATATGTGCGATCGACTTTATTTTGATGAAATATCTTTTGAGGTAAGCTACTTTTCAAAGTAGTAGATTCTCTGTAATTCTGGTCGTGTTCCCTTTGTTACAGTTATGGTAATAGTGTGAATGTATTTGGAAGAAATTATTCAAGATTTTATTGGCTAATAATTTAACTATTTTTTGCAAATCCGGTTCATTGTAATAAGTAACATTTGGGTTTGTGAGAGATTACATTTTTGTCATAGCACTTTTAGTAACGTATAAAATGGGTGATCATACAGTATTTTAAGATCTTAGATTATGTCTGTTTTGTTTCGTGTTTCATGCTGCAAATGTTTCCTGTCTCTTTATAACTGATGGATATGATAAAATTCTATGATAGAAATTGTTTTTTCCACCATGTTCTTCTATCGTAAATTGCTATACTAAAAGTGCAAAACTCATTCCAACATATATGATGTGAGATGGAACTAGTTAAGTTGCACAGAGCCATGCAGAACAAAGATCTTTGTTTCCAGCCCTTGTCTCTTAACTTGAGTCGTCTCACCTTGTTAGCTACGGAGCTGCAGGAGATGGATTCAGTAATACCATGTTTGAAATAGAAAATCTTGATTTTCGTTTTCTCTCCTACATTTGTTTAGGAGATAAATGAGAGGCTATCCACTTTGGTGGCACGAACAAGGAGGCAGATTATTATCTCAATGGTGTCAGATTAGGAAAAAAGGGAAGTGCAATGAGCGGTGCTGCTTCTTCCTGCCTCTTCCTGTGTATTTACGTATATAATGGTATATGGACACACTGATCTGTTTTGGAGTCAATGCCTACTATGTTCTGTTGTGCTGAAGCAAAGCAAGAATTTCATTGTCCTATCAGGGACACATGACAATAAACTCTCTTGACTTGACCTGGTTGTCCATGTACACCAGTCACTGAAAGTAAACATGCAGGTACAGCAGGCAGCGAAGAAAGCTAATGGCCTTCATAACAAGACGATTTGAGTATAGGAGTAGCGGTCCTTCTGCAGTTGTACAGGGCCCTGGTGAGACCACATCTGGAGTATTGTGTGCAGTTTTGGACTAATTTGAGGAAGGACATCCTAGCTATTGAGGCAGTGCGGTGTAGGTTCACGAGGTTAATCCCGGGATGGCGGGACTGTCATATGAGGAAAAATTGAGAAAAACTGGGCTTGTATTCACAGGAATTTAGGATGAGAGGGGATCTTGTAGAAATGTATAAAATTAAATAAAAGGACTGGACAAGCTAGATGCAGGAAAAATGGTCCCAATGTTGGGGGAGTCCAGAACCAGGGGCCACAGTCTAAGAATAAAGGAGGCCATTTAAAACTGAGAGAGAAAACTTTTTCACCCAGAGTGTTGTGAATTTGTGGACTTCTCTGCCACAGAAGGCAGTAGAGGCCAATTCACTGGATGAATTTAAAAGAGAGTTAGTTAGAGCTCATGGGGCTAGTGGAATCAAGGGATATGGGGAGAAGGCATGCACAGGTTTCTGATTGTCGATGATCAGCCACGATCACAATGAATGGCAGTGCAGGCTCGAAGGGCCAAATGCCCGCCTCCTGCACCTATTTTCTACGTTTCTATACCCATTTTTTCATGTGGTTGGGGAACTTAACCATGACAGTTTACTATTTGTCTTGTAATTCTTGGCAATAGCTTTGTGCAATGTATCATGTTATCAATGACATAATTCAGCCATCCATTCATCGGGTTATATCAGAAGGTCTTTGGCAAGGGGTTATCCACGTAAAAGGCAACATGAGGAAATGGCAATTTTGTAAAAATATTTATATTATTTTCTATTGATATCTTTCAGGTAGTAATGGATATTTATGAGCTGGAAAATCCGGAGGGTATAATCTTATCAATGGGTGGGCAGTTGCCAAACAACATTGCCATGGATCTACACCGCCAGCAGTGCCGAATCCTGGGCACGTCACCAGAATCTATTGATACAGCTGAAAATCGCTTCAAGTTCTCCCGAATGCTGGATACAATTGGCATTAGCCAACCACGCTGGAAAGAATTGTCAGATACAGAGGTCTGTGCACAATCTGGTCATTGCAAGAGATGAAACCTGACAAACTGCGAGTGTAGAAATGTACGAGTGCAGTTGCTGGTTTACAAAAGAAGACACAATTCTAGAGTAGCTGGAAGAGAGGAGGGGCAGCAAAAAGACCGGCACGTAATAAGCTGACACAGGTGAGGAGGGTTATTTGCTGGGCAGGTGGTTGGAGATGAAAGGCCAGAGATGAAAAGAGAGAGTTGGAAGCTGCCATATGTGAAATATGAGATTTTGTTTCTCCAGTTTGCATGTGGCCTCACTATCAACGGAAGAGGCTACGGATGGAAAGGTCATTATGGGAATGGGAAGATGATTAAAATGCATAGCAACCAGGAGACCCTGCAGGCCTTGGCAGACCGAGAGCAGGTGTTCGGCAAAGCGGTCGTCGAGTCTATGCTTCGTCTCACTGATATACAGGA
Source organism: Amblyraja radiata (assembly GCF_010909765.2). Lineage (NCBI taxonomy): Eukaryota > Metazoa > Chordata > Chondrichthyes > Rajiformes > Rajidae > Amblyraja > Amblyraja radiata. The sequence continues at coordinate 63,604,607 of NC_045960.1, forward strand.
GGCCAAAGTGTACACGTATATTCACGACAACTGAGATATTTGAAGAGTTATTGTTTTTTTTGTAACCAGTAAAGTTAAATAGCAAACCTTAAAATGTATATCTTTTTAGTCTTCCAAGGAGTTTTGCTCAAAAGTCGGATATCCATGTCTCGTCCGCCCTTCGTATGTGCTGAGTGGGGTTGCTATGAATGTGGCCTTTACTGACAGCGACCTGGAGAAGTTCCTCACCAGTGCAGTGGCTGTTTCAAGGGAGCACCCTGTTGTCATTTCCAAATTCATTCAAGAAGCCAAGGTTAAAAAGAAATTTTCTTCTGACTGTAGATTACTGTACACTTTAAATGTATTGCTGGTACTTTGTGACTTATTCTGATTTATTGTCTTCATTCATTATACTTGCAGTACAATCTCCGCCCCCCTCCTGCCCCCAACCATGTTTACCTATTTGTATTTTGTCTATCAGAAACCCCGTCTTTGTTTTGGATAATACTTATCACTATTCATTAATTTTGCACATGCAACAAAATCTCTATAAAATCAACAATAATAGTTACAGAAATCTTTAGTTTTAAAAGTTGTAATTTCCATTAGAAGAATAGTAGTGCTCGTATTAGCTAATGGCTCCCAAAGTTTGCTTTGAGAGCATAATATACTTGTACAGTATCTGCATTAGTCAACTGTTTGAGTTGGGTATTTGGATTTTGATTGAATTAACCTGATTTTTACTTGGAATTTTGCATTTTGAAACATTTTAGAACTCGAGATCTAATGTTAAATATAAGCTTTAAGCTACGCGTGTTAGGGGAATCACGGGAATTTATTTTGTTTATGGTATAAAAGCTGGTGTAATGAAGCTCTGTGCTTACTGTATTTTTTCTTTCATTGTTTAATTATATTCAGTTTCAATGTTTAAAACAAAATAAACAGGCAGAGTAACTCAGCAATTCGAGCAGCATCCGTCAAGGCAAATGAGAGTATAGAGAGAATGTAGTCAGGATATAGAAGCGTGAGGGAGGAGTGTAAGTGGTACCAGATATGGGGAGGTGGGAAGATGAACAGATGGAACCAGGAGGAATGGTGTGACATTGGCTGTTAGGTAATGCCAGGCAGGGGAGGGATAAGAGTTTTACCTATCTACCAAGGTGTCTTCTCCATTGGTTCATCTTTCCTCTCCCTTTCCCCACTTGGTTCCATTGCTTCTTCATCCATCCCTAATCCTATTGTCTCCCAGCTACTGTCTCTTAATGCCACCCCATTCCCTTCAATCCCCTAATGACCTTTGCCCCCTTCTACACACTTCTATCTCCCCTCTACACCCTCAATCCAGTAGCAGCATCTTGACTTGAAATGTCGACCATCCCATTGCTCCACAGATATTGCTTGATGCATAAGTTCTTCCAGCTGTTTATTTATTTATTTTTAATTGCAGTATCTACCGTCTTTTGTATCTCAATGTGAAATGGAGTTTAGATAACTCTTGCAGATATCTGTTGTAATCTTGTATCTTATGCAGGAGATTGATGTGGATGCTGTGGCCTGTGATGGAGTTGTGATAGCAGTGGCTATTTCCGAGCATGTAGAAAACGCAGGAGTTCACTCCGGAGATGCTACATTGGTAACTCCACCACAGGACCTAAACCAGAAAACAACAGAAAGAATCAAAGCGATTGTTTGTGCAATTGGACAGGAGCTGCAAGCAACTGGACCTTTCAATCTTCAGCTTATTGCAAAGGTCAGATCGTCATTTAAATAGTTACTAATTGTGGTATGTTTGAATTGAATCGCTCTATTATGGAACGACCTGAACTCCAAGCTCCAGACTTATCCTTATTCATAACAATCTTAAAACTTATGGAATTGTGATCACTGTTCCCAAAATATTTTTCCACTGAAACGCCAATCTACTGGTCAGACTCGTTTCCCAATGCAAGCTCCACTATAGTCCTTGAGTTGAACTAGCCACATACAATTTCAAAATACCCTCTTTGATGCATCTAACAATTTCTGCTCTGTCGAAGCTTTTTGCACTGAGGAAGTTCCAGTCAATATTGGGAAAGTTAGTCACCTTCTACAACCTTTTACTTTCTTTCTCGAACCTGTCCATATATTTGTTCCTCAACTGCTGGCTATTGAGAGGCCTGTAGTATAATTCCATTTCAGTGATTGCACCTTATTTTTGAGCCATGGCCATATTTCCTGAAGGGATCAGCTTTACATCTCTCTTTAGGTGCTGCGTTCAACCACTTCTGAAGACTAGAATTCAAAAGAATATGGAATATTTGTCCAGAACATTACACGTTCAACTCATTGGTTCAGAATCTGCTGATTTGGTAACATGGGTCCCTATTCTGATTTATGGCCAATCATTAAGTATGTCTTTTATTTCCACAGGATGATCAGCTCAAGGTGATCGAATGTAATGTGAGAGTTTCTCGTTCCTTTCCATTTGTGTCAAAGACACTTGGGGTGGATATGATAGCTTTGGCTACACAAGTCATCATGGGTGAAGAAGTTGAGCCTGTAGGATTAATGACTGGTACAGGAATTGTAGGTGTAAAGGTAAGCTGATCTTGATAGATGATTGAATTAGAGAATAGTAATATTGTTCCTATGCTGATTGTGTTTCAGTGCAGTTTTGCCATTTTTTTAAAAACAATTTAATAGTGGACGGTAGCTAATAGACATTTGATCTACAAAAGAGTTGCCTTGTTTAGAACTCTGAAGAAGGGTTTCGGCCCGAAACGTTGCCTATTTCCTTCGCTCCATAGATGCTGCTGCACCCGCTGAGTTTCTCCAGCATTTTTGTGTACCTCTTGTTTAGAACTAATCCTTGCTGGGCACTAGTGTTGAGAATATCGTTTGATTCAGCCTTTGAAGTTAGGAATGTCATGAGACAATCAAGAACTTTTGTCGTAATGATAATGGAAAAATTGGCTAGATATTTAAACTAATCAAAGGGAAAATGTTGTACTTTGGAGAAATCTGAAATAAAAACAGAATAAGTAAAAAGTGTGTCAGTAAAAAAGGGGAAGCAACTGTAGAGAGAGAAGCAATCTAAAATCATGGGTTCTTATCAGACCTAATGAAAGGTAACGTGATCCTTATTGTCTAATGCACTGTTTGTCCAGCTTTCATTAAATGAATAATCAGTGAATAATAGTGTTGAGAAACAGTCCATTTGTTAACGTAGGATGTTACTTTTTGAATGGTTGTGTTCGTGAGATTTTTTTAATGAACTGTTAATCTTGCTGTGGTAAAGTTTTATTTTGCTCTGTGATCTTGTTGTAGGTGCCTCAGTTTTCATTTTCACGCCTTGCTGGGGCAGATGTGGTACTGGGTGTAGAGATGACAAGTACTGGAGAAGTGGCCTGCTTTGGAGAAAATCGCTATGAGGCTTATCTCAAGGCCATGTTGAGCACTGGCTTCAAAATACCAAAAAAGAATATATTGCTTTCAATCGGCAGCTACAAGGTAAATACAATTTCAAAGTACTATTGGCAAATGTAATAGCTTGATCTTGAATCGCAAATGGTAAAGTTGCACTGGTGTTCCTTGGTTTTGAAAACGACTAACATATCTTGGAAGTGAGAGGATGGGTTGTGTAAAAGAGCTTACAACAGGAGAAACATAGAAAAATAGGTGCAGGAGTAGGCCATTCGGCCCTTCTTCGAGCCTGCACCGCCATTCAATATGATCATGGCTGTTCATCCAACTCAGTATCCTGTACCTGCCTTCTCTCCATACCCCCTGATCCCTTTAGCCACAAGAGCCACATCTAACTCCCTTTTAAATATAGCCAATGAACTGGCCTCAACTACCTTCTGTGGCAGGGAATTCCAGAGATTCACCACTCTCTGTGTGAAAAATGTTTTTCTCATCTCGGTCCTAAAAGATTTCCCCCTTATCCTTAAACTGTGACCCCTTGTTCTGGACTTCCCCAACACCGGGAACAAACTTCCTGCAACTAGCCTGTCCAACCCCTTAAAAATGTTGTAAGTTTCTATAAGATCCTCCCTCAATCTTCTAAATTCTAGCGAGTACAAGCCGAGTCTATCCAGTCTTTCTTCATATGAAAGTCCTGACATCCCAGGAATCAGTCTGGTGAACCTTCTCTGTACTCCCTCTATGGCAGCACTAAAGCCATTTGAATCCCATGGGTTCAGCATCTAGGTCCCTGTAATTCCTGTCCACTTTGTTTCTCATATACATTTGATAATGAGAATATGAGTGGCAGAAATAAGATAACGTACATTAAGAAAAGATTCAACTTTGGTGATTGTTTAAGAAGGAACTGCAGATGCTGGATGCTGAGGCAGCATCTATGCAGCAAAGGAAATAGGCAACATTTCAGGTCGAAACCCTTCTTCAGACTGAAGAAGGGTTTTGACCCGAAACGTTGCCTATTTCCTTTGCTCGGTAGTTGCTGCCTAACCCGCTGTGTGTCTCCAGCATTTTGTCCAGCTTTGGTGATTGGTGGGACTCCAGCCTCAAGTTGGGTTCTTGTACTGCTCTAGATATCTAATCTAGGCATATCAAAAGGGTGACACATTGTTTGTTGTGTTGAATCAGCATTGTGTACCCTTTGAAGTGAACATTCATTGTAAAGGAGAGCAGGAGGTGTATCTTGGTAGATATCAGCCTCTCATCCAGGATCACCAAAATAGTCCTGATGCAAGCTCCTGACCCAAAGAATCAACCATCCCTTTCCCTCCACAGATGTTGATTGACCTGCCCCAGTTTTGTTCCAGGCTCCAACATCTCCAGTCTCTTATGTTACTAAAATAATTAATTATCCAGCAACTATTTAGAAACATAGAAAATAGGTGCAGGAGTAGGCCATTCGGTCCTTCGAGCCTGCACCGCCATTCGATATGATCATGGCTGATCATCCAACTCAGTATCCCATCCCTGCCTTCTCTCCATACCCCCTGATACCTTTATCCACAAGGGCCACATCTAACTCCCTCTTAAATATAGCCAATGAACTGGCCTCAACTACCTTCTGTGGCAGAGAATTCCACAGATTCACCACTCTCTGTGTAAAAAATGATTTTCTCATCTCGGTCCTAAAAGACTTCCCTCTTATCCTTAAACTGTGACCCCTAGTTCTGGACTTCCCCAACATCGGGAATAATCTTCCTGCATCTAGCCTGTCCAACCCCTTAAGAATTTTGTAAGTTTCGATAAGATCCCCCCTCAATCTTCTAAATTCTAGCGTGTACAAGCTAGACGTGTGAGACGTTATTTGTGAGACGTTACCAAAATTAACACTTGCAGGTTCTATATGATCACATTTCAAAACATTTTTTTGGTTGTTGGCACTTTGACAATCTGAGGTTATTAAACTTTCTTGTTACTTGCACACTTTTGATAAATGACATTTATCTATAATAAGCACTTGTTTTGTCTTTTTTTTCATTTAAACCTTTTGGGTAATGAGCCTTCCCTATGTTTTTTAGTTCCAAATTTAATTATTCTATCTGATTGCACTGTGCTTGAATTTTGCACAACAGAATTTGTACTTTAAATATTTGATTTTTTTCCCCTGAATTTTCTAGAATAAGAGTGAGCTGCTATCCACAGTCCAGTCTTTGGAGCAACTTGGGTACAGTCTATATGCAAGTTTGGGAACAGCAGATTTTTACACTGAGCATGGCATTAAGGTAATGAATGTGTACATGCATGTATTTAAAAGAAAGCGAATATTTTCACTGTACATGATTGCATCTGTAGTTTCGAATGAGCCATTTAATAAAATATTTGAAATTAGATAAATTAATCCCTTGGGTAAAATTCATCAGAAGAATCAACGGTGTAACTAATAACTACTTTGGGGGGGGAAATTTGTAGTTCATGGTGCAATCTATTCTAATTATGCTATTGTCTTGATTGAAGTTGGCAATAGAGTGAAGTCTGGCATAACTTGGCAATGCTGATGGATGTAAATAAACTATTTATCTCTCTCTGCCAATAACCTCTGTATCTTTATGATTTATTTTTTCATAGCTGGTATGTATTTTATCACCTAGTTGTTAAATAGTATTCCCAGGTAAAAAGCAGCATGTGACCCCAATAATGTATTTGTATCTCCACCCAGGAAGAGATGCCTTTAAGATGCAAATTATTGGACAATTTTGTGCCACAGAGGAATCTCCATCACGAATTTGCTTTGGACTTATTAGTGAAATTTCAGAAATATTACTTGCAACAGGCAGAAGAAAATATTCCTGAATTCTCACCTTAGTGTTAAAATTATCCTTGAATGCCTTTATTAACTCAACCGGTGCTTGAGGATATTGTGAGAGTAATTGTCTTTTGACCTTGGAATTATTTGCAGATTAAGGCAGTGGAATGGCCATTTGAAGACTGTGATAATGGTTGTCCTTTGAAAGAAAAGCACAGAAGTATTGTGAACTACTTGGAAGAAAATCACTTTGACTTGGTTATAAATCTCTCCATGAGGAACTCTGGTGGAAGACGTCTTTCTTCATTTGTAACCAAGGGGTATCGCACCAGGCGATTAGCCATAGATTGTTCTGTTCCATTAATTACTGACATCAAATGCACCAAACTGTTTGTTGAGGCAAGTTTAAAAAAATATTTTGACCATTGAAAATTATTTTCCCCCCCCCATATATCCTTAAGCTTCGTTGATCAAAAGGTGTGCAAACTCTTTGAAATATGTCTTCACTTTCTCTCTAGGCTTTGCGACTGGTAGGTACTACTCCTCCAGTAAAGACCCATATAGATTCCATGACATCTCATAAATTAATTCGCTTACCAGGTAATGCCAATTATAAGTTTTATTTTTTACTCTTTTCGATTAGTATCTGACTTCTGGACATTGTCTCAAGAGATTTTAATTTTGGTTAGTAATTGGTATTTGAGAACCTGGATTTGTGAAATAGTGAAACCAGACAACATACTTTGTGACTTTAAAAGTAAATGTGTTTTGCACTTTAAGGTTTGATAGATGTCCATGTACATCTCCGGGAGCCTGGTGGGACACACAAAGAGGATTTTGATTCTGGCACTTCTGCAGCTTTGGCGGGAGGGATTACCATGGTGTGTGCTATGCCCAACACAAACCCGCCAGTTGTAGACCTGAACTCATTTGCACTTGTGCAGAAGGTAATTGGCACTTGGAATTTTTATTTTTAGCACTGGTTCATGACTATTGAGTATCTTTTTGAACGATTCAGGCACATTTAAGGGCAAATATTGAAGACGCTCTGCTTCTGATGTATTGATGACATTTAATTATCAGTCCATTTTTGTTTTTGTGCAATTGATTGAGGTTTCAAGTTGTACCAAAATAATTCTTAAATCGTCCATTTTGAGCAAAATTAAAATTAAAGTATAATTAATGCCCTAAGTCTTGTGACAGAGAATCATTTTAAACTAGTTAAAATTTACATTTAGTTTTGTTAATGTAAAGGTTGTAGATCACGGATAACTTTGAAAATATGTTCCCCCCCCCCCCCCCCCCCCCCCCCCAGTTAGCAACTGCTGGTGCTCGGTGTGATTTTGCATTGTTTCTGGGAGCATCTCACGACAATGCTGATGTTTTACCATTGATAAGCAATTCTGCTGCTGGTTTGAAGATGTACTTAAATGACACTTATTCAACACTGAAAATGGATAATGTATCCTTGTGGATGGAGGTATAGTAGATTTTAAATTTTCAGTTTTGTAAGATTTAGATTTTGTTATTTTTTTATTATTTAAATAGAGCTCAATGTAATGGAGTAGCTTCCATTTTCAGATTAAGCATGAATACATTAATGAAAGACACAGTGTCCTCCATAATGTTTGGGACAAAGAACAAACATTTATTTATTTGTGTCTGTACTCCACAATTTGAAATTTGTAATAGAAAAAAAATCACATGTGGTTAAAGTGCACATCGTCAGATTATATTTAAGAGTATTTTTATACATTTTGGTTTCACCATGTGGAAATTACAGCTGTGTTTATCCATAGTCCCTCTATTTCAGGGCACCATGATGTTTGGGACACATGGCTTCACAGGTGTTTGTAATTGCTCAGGTGTGTTTAATTGCCTCCTTAATGCAGGTACAAGAGACCTCTCAGTGTTTAGTCTTTCCTCCAGTCTTTCCATCACCTTTGGAAACTTTTATTACTGTTTATCAACATGAGGACCAAAGTTGTGCCAATGAAAGTCAAAGAAGCAATTATGAGACTGAGAAACAAGAATAAAACGGTTAGAGACATCAGCCAAACCTTAGGCTTACTAAAATCAACTGTTTGGAACATCATTAAGAAGAAAAATAGCACTGGCGGGTTTACTAATTGCAAAGGGACTGGCAGGCCAAGGAAGACCTCCACGGCTGATGACAAGAATTCTCTATAATAAAGAAAAAAACCCAAACACCCGTCCGTCAGATCAGAAATACTCTTCAGGAGTCAGGTGTGGATTTGTCTGACCACTGTCCGCAGAAGACTTCATGAACAGAAATACAGAGGCTACACTGCAAGATGCAAACCACTGGTTAGCTGCAAAAATAGGATGGCTGGGTTACAGTTTGCCAAGAAGTACTTAAAAGAGCAACCACAGTTCTGGAAAAAGGTCTTGTGGACAGATGAAACGAATATTAACATATCAGAGTGATGGCAACTTAAGAGCAAAGTATGTAGGAGAGAAGGAACTGCCCAAGATCCAAAGCACCACCTCAGCAACTGGTGATGTCCATGAATCACAAACTTCAAGCAGTCATTGCATGCAAAGGATATGCAACAAAATAGTAAACATGACTACTTTCATTTACATGACATTGCTGCGTCCCAAACAGTATGGTGCCCTGAAATGGGGGGGGGGGGGGGGGACTATGTATAAACACTGCTGTAATTTCTACATGGTGAAACCAAAATGTATAAAAATGGCCTTTATTAAAATCTGACAATGTGCACTTTAACCACATGTGATTTATTTATATTACAAATCGCAAATTGTAGAGTACAGAGGCAAATAAATAAATGATGGCTCTTTGTCCCAAACATTATGGAGTGCACTGTAGATTGCATCAATGTAAAACATTGATTTGTTTTGTTACCATTTCTACATGGTTCACGACCTTTGATTAATATTCCAGAGGAATTGGAGGAGGGTACATTGTTGTTTAAATAGTACAATGCAGTAACTTGCTATTTGGAGACTGACGCGACTTCACTATTAGCCCTGGAATTTTGAACTTGTTAGTGGATCCCTTGTTTAGTGCTATACCATTATCCTTGTGGTGAATTCAACTTTTGGTCACATTATAAGACTTCTAGTTGCCTCCAGCCTGCCTTCCTTAACTTTAAACAATAGGTGCAGGAGTAGGCTTTATGCCCTTCGAGCCAGCACCGCCATTCACTGTGATCATGGCTGATCATCCACAATCAGTACTCCTTTCCTACCATCTCCCCATATCCCTTGACTCCGCTAACTTTAAGAGCGCTATCTAACTCTGTTGTTATAAAGACAGCAGACATTTGCTCCCATCTTTCAAATTTTATTTTTCTATTTTACAAAAAAAGTTCTTGTGAGATGAAGAGTTCCAGACAACTCTTAAGTTGATTAATCGCTCCGAGGTAAGACTAACATTGATTGCATCCCTTCCATTTCACCAGAGCAAATAGAATAGCATACTGATCCCTTGTTTAAGTCAGAGGTTTGGGATAAAATTTTCTCAGAGATCTTCGTTTCCTCCCACACTCCAAAGATGTTCAGGTTTGTAGGTAAATTGGCTTGGTAAATGGAAAAATAGTCCCTAGTGGGTGTAGGATAGTGTTCTTCTTCGTTCGTGTGGCGTGCATAGCCTAAAGTTGTAGGACAACTTGTTCTATTTCATCTTCCGTTTGTGCATGTCGAGTTGATTGCATTAGTCGAAACAGGGCGGACCACGTGAAGGTTGCAATCTTCCATCCCAAGGATAGTGTTAATGTACAGGGATTGCTGGTCGGCGCAGACCCAGTTGGCCAAACAGCCTGTTTCTGTGCTGTATCTCTAAAAAAAAACAGTAAAGTGACAGACCCTTCAGACTCGTAATGTCTGTGCCAAACGTGATGCCAAGATCAACTCTTATCTGCCTACACTTTATCCATATTCCTCATTCTCTGTATATAAATGTGCCTATACAAAAGTCTCTGAATGCCGCTATCACATCTGCCTCCACCACCACCCCTGCAACGTGTTCCAAGCACTCACTATCCGCCGTGTCTCCTTTCAACTTTCCATCTCACCTTAAAGCTCTGACCTCTAGTATTGATATTTCAGTCCTCGATACCCTATCTACGCCTCTCAGAATTTTATATAGTTGAAGCATATTTTAAATGAAATCTCTCGCAGTGAACATATTCCAAATGTTTTTAAATTAGTAAGTGTTCCTATTTATATGAATGTTGCCTAATTATGTAATTTAAATATTTTTTACATTTTCAGCATTTTGAAAAATGGCCTAAACACCTGCCTATAGTTGTACATGCTGAAAGACAGACAGTAGCGGCCATTTTAATGGTAGCACAGTTGTACCAGCGTCCTGTTCACATTTGCCACGTAGCCAGGAAGGAGGAGGTAAGTAAAATTGATAAACTGCACGTTTGTTGTATTATTTAGATAATACATAAATGTTCAAATCTTGTATTTTTAAGATTATTTTATAAACTAGGTGCATTTACAGTGTGTAATAAAATGTGACTACTTATTTCTATCGAGATAATATCACTATTTAGAAAATAGGGACAGAAGATCCATTTAAGTGTCCTTTTGCCACAGGACGTTGAATGGAAGTAATGGTGCGGTCACTGTGTTTTCATGCACAAACTTAATATGTTAACGCATACCTTTTGTGAACATTCTTTTAAACTTCGGAAAGTATCTGTACAGTGAGATGATCATGGCGTTGTGATTGGCAACATGGCCACCTTTGTGTGGTGTACCAAATGCAACTGCCATGCTTTTAAAGTAATTTTAACGGTAGTGAAATCTTGATTTGGTTTCAATGTTATCTTGGCAGTGTTAATTTATTTCATGATAAAGGGCTGTGTTAATTTCAGATTTTAAACTGACTGAAATTATGCTTTTATTAGATTACTAGACCAAGTGGGACCCGTCCCCTCAACGCGCGGTTGTGTGTGGGGGGGGGGGCGAGGGGGCAGGCGGCCTGCGGCGTCACATGCACACGCGCACACACACACATTATTATTATTCATTTGCTCCTTTTTCCCCAATCCCCCGTCCTATCCACTCACGCATAGCTCCCAACTGCGCAGGCCGGGCTAGAGGGGGAGGGGGGGTGAGAGTGAGGAAGGTAGAGGGTGGGGGGGGATGAGAGTGATGGGGAGGGCATGGGGTGGGGGGGGGGTAAAAAGGATGGGAGGGGGTAGAGGCAGAGCGGTAGACCCAACCCCACTTCACCCCATCTCCCTCCCCCTTCCTCTCCCTCCCCCTTCCTCTCCCTCCCCCTTCCTCTCCCTCCCCCTTCCTCTCCCTCCCCCTTCCTCTCCCTCCCCTTCCTCTCCCTCCCCTTCCTCTCCCTCCCCCTTCCTCTCTCCCCTCTCTCCCCCTCCCCTCTCTCTCCCCTCCTCTCTCTCTCCCCCCCTCCCCTCTCTCCTCCTCCCCTCTCCCTTCCCTCTCCCCCCTCCCCTCTCTCCCCCCTCCCCTCTCTCCCCCTCCCCTCTCTCCCCCTCCCCTCTCTCCCCCCTCCTCTACCCTCTCTCCCCCCTCCCCTCTCCCCCCCCTCCCCTCTCTCTCCCCCCTTCCCCCCTCACCTCCCCCCCTCCCCTCTCTCCCCCTCCCCTCTCTCCCCCTCTCTTCTCTCTCCCCCCCTCCTCTCTCTCCTCCCCCTCCCCCCTCTCTCTCTCCCCCCTCCTCTCTCCCCCTCCTCTCTCTCCTCTCCCTGCACCCTCTCTCCCCCTCCTCTCTCTCACCCCCCTCCTCTCTCCCCCTCCTCTCCCTCCCCCCCTCCTCTCGTCTCCCCCCCCTCCTCTCTCTCTCCCCCCTTCTCTCTATCTCCCCCCCTCCTCTCTCTCCCCTCTTTCGCTCTATCCCCCCCTCCTCTCTCCCCCTCCCCCTCTCTCCCCCCTCCTCTCTCTCCCCCCTCCTCTCTCTCCCCCCTCCGCTCTCTCTCCCCCCTCCGCTCTCTCCCCCCCTTCCTCTCTCCCCCTCCCCTCTCTCCTCCCCCCTCCCCCTCTCGCTCCCCCCCCTCCTCTCTCTCCCCCCCTCCTCTCTCTCCCCCCTCTCCTCTCTTCTTCCCCCCCCTCCTCTCTCTCCCCCCTCCCCTCTCCCCTCCTCCCCTCTCTCTCCCCCCCTCCTCTCGTCCCCCCCTCCTCTCTCCCCCCCTCCTCTCTCCCCCCCTCTCTCTCTCCCCTCTCTCTCTCCCTCCTCTCTCTCCCCCTCTATCTCCCCCCCTCACCCTACTCCACTCTCTCCCCCTCTCTCCCTCCCCTCCCTCTCTCCCCCCCTCTCTCTCTCTCTCTCCCTCCTCTCTCTCCCCCTCCTCTCCCTCTCCCTCCCCCTCCCTCACTTCCAGCATTGATTCCAGCACTCCCCTGCCTCTCTCAGCAGTGATCTTTAAAAAAAAAATCCAATTGCACTTGCCCTGTGTTGCAAAAGCAATCCAAGTCGAGTCTTAATTTTTTTAAACTTTAATCAGTAATAAGCCGAGAAATAAAGCATAGAATGTTCAGTGAAAGTGATCTCGGCCTCGAGGGGAAAAATGTGAATCAGAATATATAAAAAATCTTGTGAAAGTTGGCATTTTTAAAGCTTTAAGCAAACAACGTGTCAAATATAGGACGTGTCATTCAGGCTGGTCTCTGCTAGCTGAGCCATTGTGACATCATCATTTGAAGCTGGTGGTTTTAATTTCAGTCTTTTGATGGTTTTAAACTTTAATCAGTAATAAGTCGAGAAATAAATCATGAATTTTCAGATAAGATGCTCCCGGCCTCGAACAGGAAAAATGTTATCGTTACCACATCGTTTTTTTGCGAAGATGTAAAGACAGCCACATATACACACACATATACACACTAACAAGATCAGAATTTTAATAAGTATATGATATGATATGACAGGGTTCCGTTCTCGTGCACTGGTTGTAACCCAAAATTCAACCACGGACTGAATTCCCACACATGCTTGCAACCCCTTGGCAGTGGGCAGGTCTCTCAAACACTCGTATATATGGGCTGTGTACAAATAGTGATATTTCATTTGTTTTGTCCATCAGATCCAGATTATTCGAGCTGCGAAACAGAAGGGTCTACAAGTAACCTGTGAAGTGGCTCCTCATCATCTTTTCTTGAGTGAAGAAGACCTTGAAATTATAGGCCATGGCAAAGGCCAAGTTAGACCAATGTTGGGTACTAAAGAGGACGTCAAAGCACTCTGGGACAATATGGATGTCATTGACTGTTTTGCGACCGATCATGGTAAGTAACTGAATTGGCAAACTTTTAATTAAAATTTTATTTTGAATTCAGGGGTAAAGGGAGAAGCAGTAGGAATGCTTTCAGAAAAATCTTAAACCTTTGTACATCTTTGTAATCTGATGCATCCTTTATAATCTGCAACCAATCGTTTTATTTGCTTTAATTTTTGCAGTTGCCATTCTCTGGCGATTTCTCTGGGTGTAGCTGTGCAGAATGGGTTCAAGCTAAAGCAAGTAACTACACAAATGGCAGTATGTAGTAACTGAGATATCAAATATTTTTGCTGCCATATCTGTTTTTACATGGAGCTGCTTTCACCTAGAATATAACTAAATTGCATTAGTAATTTACTTTTGCTTTCTTGTTAAAGGACATTCTCACTAACAATTGGTTATTTTATTACAACGAAAGCTTGAAATCATTTCATATTGCTAAACTTAGTACTGTTTGGCGTATATTTCCTTGATTAATTGAATGGTGGTGCTGTGATAATTTGCATTTGATTTACATAAATTAGCTTAACTGATGCCATTGGCTGCCATTGATGTTTTCTTCTTAAGCAAGGTTTTGATCTAGATCTGCAACAGTAGTGGGTTAAGTAATTGTGTTGTACGTAAATGTTCATTTTATGGTTTAATCTCCACTTCTTCAGCTCCGCATTCAGTTGAAGAGAAGAACAGCGAGATGCCACCACCAGGTTACCCTGGTTTAGAGACCATGCTACCACTACTCCTCACAGCCGTCAGTGAAGGAAGACTCTCTGTTGATGATCTTGTGAAAAGGCTGTATGAAAATCCTCGGAAGATCTTTTCATTGCCAATTCAAGAAAACACTTATGTGGAGGTGTAGTTTAACTTTTGAGAAATTGTGGCTGAAACTGTTGTGAAATAAACTTTTAATTGGTATTTATGCATGTTCATTCAAGCTGCTCAATCTCGGTCCCGCTTTTTGAGTATTGAAAAGAGTATAATTTTAGAAAGTGTGAGATTAATAAGATTAATTTGGCTGACCTGCAAAGCATATTCGTAGGGAAGTGCCCAGTTGATTTGTTGTGTGTGAAAAGTATTTGTATCTTGTTTTATAATTCTTTGAAGCATTTGCTAGGGTATACACCTCTCAACACCAATCGATATGTCCACACCAGCTGCTGTCCGCTGGTCAATGCCTTGAAAGAGAGCAGTTGAATTAGTTAAGTTGTTTAATGTTAATGCCAAGGCCTGAGTCAGAGTCATGAGAACAACTGCATACTTAGAAACAGTTGGATGGAGAGAAAGATATGAACAGTTGATTTAAGTGGAAGTGTTGGGAAAATTAATTGCAAAAACTAACATAAAGTGAAGCAGCCTGTACAGCTCGGGTACCACAAAATGTGGTCAAGATTGATGCAGTGTTTTCAGTGAGTTATCCTGATCCACATTGCATCATCTAACATCTGCCTTCCTTCCTTCAGCTGACAAGAAAAGCAACACATAGATTATCCTGATGAAGAGAAACAGACTGTCATGGAAACAGTTCACTCTGTTTTTCAGGATTTCCTTTGCTTGCTTCTGCCAAGGTTGCGTGGGTGTGGGAAAAGTCTGGCTCCCAAGTGCTGAATTAAAACATTTTTGGCACAGTGCAGAGTCCATATTTCCACATGAAATGGAAGGCTATTTGGCCCGTCATATCTGTTTTGGCTTTCCAGTCTTTTCTGATTTATCCCATTTGCACTTAGATGCTCTTCAACTCCCCTGATTCTCCTGTCATCCACCTACCCTGGTGGCAATTTGCATTAACCAATTAACCCAACAACCATCTTGTTAATGAGATGTGAGAGAAATGGGACACCTGGAGAAAAGGGCGAATGTACCAAGCGCCCGCAGACTGCACTGGAGGTCGGGGTTGCACCTGAGTGCTATTAGCATCACTGCTGTTCGGAGGCCGAGTGGCTGGAATGGGAGCATGATGGCGCTTGGACTGGTAAATAAAAGGGACTACAGCATCTTGCTGACAGAATGAGGGTTAGTCAAGGCCATTTCTCAAACTGCTTTTGATTGTTCTCAGTGTTCTGCACAAGACAGACGCTTTGTCAGGAGGACAGAAACATATAGAGAATCTGTGTGGCTCTGGAAAATGGAACATAATTTTTCCGCAAGAAAATGTGGAAAACATTGGGAATATTAAAGAATAGAGAAAGTAGAAACAAAGAACAGCAGATGCCGGTTAATACACAAAAGGACACAAGTGCTGGAGTAACAGCAGGTCAGGCCGCATAAGGCTGCACACAACTCAATATTAAAACATTTAAATGAGAGGGAACACAAAGTGAGTATGAACTGAGAAGGCTGCAGAGATGCTTGAAACAATGAATAGCAGATCTAATGAGCTTAGATCTAATGATCTAATTTGCTAAAGAGCAGTATTTTGTTGTATGCAATTTTCTTTTTATTCAAAAGTGATTTAAAAAATATGTTGGAATTATAATGTCATATTGAAACAAAACTGAGTCTGTGTTTTGCATATATTTAGGTTGATTTGGAGCAAGAATGGATTATCCCATCATACATGCAGTTCACAAAGTCTAAGTGGACACCATTTGAAGGAAGAAAAGTGAAGGGAAAAGTCAGGAGAGTTGTACTGAGAGGTGAAGTGGCCTACATTGATGGACAGGTAATCTCTGGGTTCTGCAGTACTGACAATTTTATTGAGGTCCTACCTAAATCGCAGGATTGTTGAAATTTTATAATATGAGTTCTCGGTCACAGTGGGCTACAGTGTCTGGTCACTCCCAGGGATTTTTAAGTGCCCATCCAATCCCCAAATCTCAAACATGGCTTTTTCTGCAGCAAACTCTGCAAACCAATCAGTTCCTGAATTGAAGCACTAAACTTCAGTGCAACACGGAATGTGTCATCATATTCAAACGCTCATCATAGGTTAACATACTCATTCCATAGTAAACTGCTTCTCCTCCTGAAGATAGACACAAAAAGCTGGAGTAACTCAGCGGGACAAGCAGCATCTCTGGAGAGAAGGAATAGGTGATGTTTCGGCTCGAGACCCTTCTTCAGACTGGTTAGGAATAAGGGAAACGAGAGATATAGATGGTGATGTGGCGAGATAAAGAACAATGAATGAAAGATATGCAAAAAAGTAACGATGATGAAGGAAACAGGCCATTGTAAGATGTGTGTAGGGTGAGAGAGAGAGGGAATGCCGGAGCTACCTGAAGTGAGAGAAATCAATATTCAAACTACTGGGCTATAAGCTGCCCAAGTGAAATATGAGATGCTTTTCCTCCAATTTGCGTTTAGCCTCATTCTGACAATGGAGGAGACCGAGGACAGAAAGGTCTGTAGGAATGGGAAGGAGAATTAAAGTGTCCAGCAACCGGGAGATCGGGTTGGTTCACACGGGCTGAGCGAAGGTGTTCTGCGAAACGATCGCCCAGTCTCCTTCTGACATGGTTTCATTTGGTGACAATTAATAAAAGTCAATATTACTTTTTTGCAAGTTGGTTACAATTTGTTTGTTTTTTAACTTCATCCAGTAATTTAGGGAGGACCTTCTGTATTGTCATAAGTGTTTATTATTGTTATCAGCTTTATTTTGGCATGCAGAACGATGCTTTCAGTGAACATCTGTTTGGTCTTTTATTCCTCTTTAGTACCAGAGGTTGGAATCTCATAAATTGGCTTTTAGTCTATTTTGCGTCAATTTGTCCATCTCTAAGCTTCTATGTTAGGGTGACTTCGATGTACTATTACAAGATTGATATACTGCTGAACTTCTTTCTTTATTCTGATTCTATTAGTACAAGCCTTGATTTATTGATTCTACTTTAAATGTTAGTGCAATTACTATCTTTTCCAACTTTTTGAGATGTAAAATTTACAATTGGGTCTTGGATCTTGATGCTTTCCCTTGTCACACACTATCACACATACTGACCTGAAGCAAAGCTGAAATATTTATGAAAAATACATTATAAATTGACTACGTAGATTCTCCAATTATAACTGATAGGAAATGTACTTCACAGCTGCTTGGTTTATTTTACAAACTTCTTTTCAAATCCAATGTTGCCGAAAACATTGGAGTCGGAGTCACAGTGGGGAAACATGCCCTTCATCCCAACTTGCCCACACCGACCAACATGTCCCAGCTACACTAGTCCAACCTGCCAGCATTTGGTCCATATCCCTCCAATCCTGTCCTATCCTTGTACCTGTCTAACTGCTTCTTAAATGTTGGGATAGTCCCTGTCTCAACTACCTCCTGTGGCAGCTTGTTCCATACATCCACTATCCTATGTGTGAATAAGTTACCCTTCAGATTCCTATTAAATCTTTTCCCCTTCACCTTAAACCTATGTCCTTTGGTCCTCGATTCACCTACTCTGGGCAAGAGACTGTGCATCCATGACATTTTCACACTGAGATGTACACTCCATCTATTGGCTCACTTCATAACTTCATAGAATGTGGTTATTCGGAGGAAATGCATAAATCCATGTCACTGATTCTTGGAACCCCCATTTTTACACAAAATTCTCATATGATGATCATTGTTCCCTAAATGTTCCATGGCTACCGGGTCATCAATGTACCTATTTCTCATTACACAGTACTATACATGAAATAAATAGTTCCCTCAGTATCTCGTCAAAATAAACTGTATAAACTATCCCATGAATTTGTTCTTCACACAATAGTATTCCATGTTTATTGTATTATCCTTGTTTAATACACCTCTTATGACCTGAATATCCAATGCACCATTTTACCAAAACTCCTTGTCAACCTGTGTACCACTCCCAGTAATCAATTATCAATCATTGTCTTGCATTAACTTTGTGATTACATTGTAGATCTTTTGTTTCATGCCTATGAAAATGTGCTGGATTGTAATGTCTGATTACAGGTGTTAGTTCCTCCAGGCTATGGACAGGATGTGAGGGCATGGCCTTTGGTGGGTGTCTCATTGCCTATGCCGCCACCACTTACTGCAGTAAAGGTAAAGTTTCAATTCCAGCACAGATTATTCTGATTTAATATACTTCATCTGATCTTTTGTGTAAAGCACTTTCAGTTGCGAGGTAGTGGTCAATACAATTAGTGATCAGAATGTAAAGAATAACTAAATATGATGTTGTACCAATGCTTTAACTTTTAATTTATTGGTTCTGTGTCAGTAGTTTAGTCATTGGAACGTATTGAGGAAACACGTTGTTTCTTTTGAGTCAAATTCATTGCTAATGAACCTCATGCACCCCCAAACGAATTTTGACGTATTTCTTGAGTGTCCAGAAATAAAAACATGATTTTGTTTGATGGGGGTGTGGGCTAGAAAGATGTAGGGAACTCTTTCCAATGACTGCAGGCAATCATAAATACTCCTGGGCAATCAGTGAGATACTTGCTTAATATTTAGCTCAACCTTGGTACCTAGCAAATAAGTGATTTTGCCACTTCCAACAGTTTGCAGTGATTTGGTTCTCATTATGTAGGTCTAAGAGACATTTGGTGACAGTGAATCTTGTTGTTACATGGTTTATATTTGCGCTCGTTTTGAAAAGATTCTGCTGATACACTGGTTTTGCTCTATATTCCAAAGTACTTGTAGGTGAATTGGCTACTGTTAATTACCCCTAATGTTGGTAATTGATAAAAGAATCAAAGGGAGATTGATGGGCACGGAAGAAGGGATAAATTGCAGAGCTTCAGGACATCAGCATGGGAATGGGATGAATAGGATTGTTCTGCTGGGGATTGGCGTGGCCCAGAGGTTTGACTGGTAATCTCTTATGTTAGTTAGCTATTTATATATAGAGATACAGTGCATATAGAGATACAGTGAGATGTGTGTTCTGCATGTTATCCAGTCAAATCATATTATACATGAGTACTATGGATCCTTTTCTGGAACAGCAGGTACAGAGTCGCCAAGTTCCGGTGTCATTTTGCGACCTGGAAGTCTCTGAAAAGTCCAAAATGGCAAAAGGAAATATGCAATTTCTTACTTTCTCACTTTAAGTTTGGTGGCACTGGATCAATGAAGTAGGAGTCAGCCTGGCCCAGTGTGATCCCCTGTATAGCTGCCATTGGCTGCACTTGATTCACTTGCTTATCCAGCTGCTATGTGACAACCTGCGGCCGTCTTCTCCTCCGCCAGCACCAACACACCACCCGTAGCACATAAGTAATAAAGATCCTTTTTTTAAATCACCTTTGAAACTAAAGTCTATCAAACTCCTTCAATATTGCATTGACGTCTT
Source organism: Amblyraja radiata (assembly GCF_010909765.2). Classification (NCBI taxonomy): domain Eukaryota; kingdom Metazoa; phylum Chordata; class Chondrichthyes; order Rajiformes; family Rajidae; genus Amblyraja; species Amblyraja radiata. Next base: position 63,624,297 of record NC_045960.1, read on the forward strand.
GAAAATGACATTTGTGTGGCAGGTATACAAGTAATTTCCCATAGGTTTCAGTCATTGGCATTTAAGATTTCTCGTTTACCTTATCATACAAAACAACTGATTAATTTACCTGCAAGGTATCTGCATAATTATTTTTTCTTTAAAGACTCCGGAGCATTCAAAGCATTCAATTCAAACTGAAACGATCCGCACTAGGCCAGCAAGCCCACGCAGAATGACTAGTGGCCCTGCTGTGGATGCCAGGTTCCATCTACCTCCAAGAATCCATCGCTCTTCTGATCCTGGACTTCTAAATGGTAAGTCTTAAATTTCCTCCTCCATTTGTGATGTAACATGGTCTTGCGTAGGATAATATAGGTGGAATAAACAGTATGATCAATAGATGGCCTGGAATTTTTAGTTTTGTTCGGTTATGCAAACAAAATCAACTTAAAATTCAATATTCAGTTCAATATCTAACTTTAAAAAATCTTCTGGTTAAAAAGGTAATTTTCCAGTTTCTTTTATTTGCGTAAGTTTTGAATTGTGTGGTTAGTCTGGTGATCAGCCGTATCGAAATGCAGCGTATTTAATCTTTTCACTGACATAAGGAAGTGAAATGCAGTTATTCAAGGAGATAGTTGGAATCTAGCAATAATGATGTAATTTACTATCCAAATATCAATTACAGTAAGGAATTCTTACATTCAACAAATCAAGAAGCAATTACAAAATATAAAATGTGATGGACCATTGACGTAATATTAAGATAGATGTTAAAATATCAAAGACATTGAAAAATTAATTATTCATTATTTTAAGATGCGTGGAATGGCAGTATACAAAGAAAAATAATTTAGTCTATTTGGTATGCATCTTCTAAAGCTTAGTTGCATCTCGTGCGACAAACCATTAATGCAAAAAAGGAATAATTGCCAAGTCTGGAACTCCCACACATATGCAATCAGTGCAGGAATCCTGAACTTGGTATTGTTTCGTGTCTTGTGGTTCAACATTCTCTTCCACTGGACTTCATGTAGAGATCAGCAGCCCTATGGTGATCAGCAGTAGGGCTTCCTTAGTCCTGAGATCACCCAGTATGAATGCCCACTGCACCATTTCCACCATTAATTCTCCCTGTCTTTCGCTACAGTGCTGGAGTCCCCAAAAGTTTTAAGTCAGCAAAGTAGGCTCTTTCCTATGAGCATCTGGAAAATTTGAACGGTATGCTGCTCAGCAGTGAGCCTGTTCCAAGCCAAATATTTCCAGGCAATGTTATTTACAGTTGGAGTAATTTATAAATGCATTGCAACACCAGTTTTTTTAATTTCCTTGAGTGGGAGACTGCAGATAGGCATTAGTTATTGTTGGCTTCACGGTATAATCATGGTCAGTGCAGATTTTCATTATCATTTTCACTGCAGAATCTAGACTAGTGTTTTGTGAATTGGTTGTGTCAGTGTTAGCACTGAATAAAGTACTTCAAGTCCTAACAACTTGGACTTCATCTCAGTCCTAAATGGCCTACCCCTTATTCTTAGACTGTGACCCCTGGTTCTGGACTCCCTCAACATCGGGAACAATCCTCTAAGAATTTTATATGTTTCTATAAGATACCCTCTCATCCTTCTAAATTCCAGCGAATACAAGCCCAGTCGACCCATTCATCATATGTCAGTCCTGCCATCCCGGGAATTAACCTGGTGAACCTACGCTGTACTCCCTCAATAACAATAATGTCTTTCCTCAAATTAGGAGACCAAAATTGCACACAATACTCCTGGTGCAGTCTCACCAGGGGCTCGTGCAACTGCAGTAGGACCTCCTTGCTCCTAAACTCAAATCCTCTCGCAATGAAGGCTTTCTTCATTCTGCTGTACCTGCATGCTTACTTTCAGTGACTGATGTACAAGCACACCCAGGTCTCGTTGCACCTCCCCTTTTCCTAATCTGACACCATTCAGATAATAATCTGACTTCCTGTTCTGGCCACCAAAGTGGATAACCTCACATTTATCCACATTATACTGCATCTGCCATGCATCTGCCCACTCACCCAACCTATCCAAATCACCCTGCAGCCTTCGCATCCTCCTCGCAGCTCACACTGCCACCCAGCTTTGTGTCATCCGCAAACTTAGAGATGCTACAATTAATTCCCTTGTCTAAATCGTTAATATATATTGTAAACAACTAGGGTCCCAGCACCGAGCCTTGCGGCACCCCACTAATCACTGCCTGCCATTCTGAAAAGGTTCCGTTAATTCCTCCTCTTTGCTTCCTGCCAACAAGTTCTCTATCCATGTCAATACCCTACCCCCAATACCATGTGCTCTAATTTTGCACACTACTCTCCTGTGTGGGACCTTGTCAAAGGTTTTTTTGAAAATCCAGATTATCACATGCTGAATTCTGTTAAAGGAAACTTTAAGTCACATCGCATGTTTGAAAAAAGTGAAATTATACTTACAGATTGACTGTCAGTTGTATTGTTATTATTTTCTGGCATTTGCTACTTTGGCACATCGTCTAACCACCCAGAAAATATGGGTAGAATAGATGATTCAATTTTTGTAATTTAATTGCACAAATATTGTGGTTAGTACTGTCATTATCCATAATTAATGTTCTCAGAATACTGTTCAGCTCTGTTTAAATTGCTTTTTATAATAAACTTATTACATTATCAGAATTTGTGGATAATAGAATCTAAATAAACAATAGTCCATATTTTTCCCATGTTCTACCCTCATGGATGAGTATGAAATGTAATTAAAAGAGCAAATCAGTCACTGTTCAATCAATGCATTGTTCTCAGTTTGTAACTTGGAATCTTCATTGTTCAGTTTGTAATGATAGTACAGCTCTCTTCTGGTAGGTATGCATTTACACAATGAATCTTTACTACAGTAACCCTTTTATTTAACACATATTGACACCTAACAATGGTTTAGTTCACTAAGATGAAAGGTAGGGAACATGCTCGGAGATACTATATTTCAAATGCAGATTTGTGGAATTGTTGCTTTGAATGGGTTGGGAAGGAGTCTGAAACGAACAAGCCACTTCTTGCAGTATGCAAGTTTGGATGCAAATCTATAGCTTTATTGCAACAGGCACACTAACGATTTCACACCTTTGTTTTCAGTGGTATAATCACTTGGCTGTGAATCGCTTAAAAAGCTTTCTCACATTAATGGCCTTATATTATATAATGGATTTCATAATGGTATTGACTTAAAAAAAATAAATGCATCTAATAGCAAGCATGGATCGCATAGAAGCACGCCATCTCATCATCACATGAAGAAATGTTTTGTAAATTGCAACGTGTGCTTATCTTTTCTAATTGGTATTGCTTGACTCAATCACTTGCTGATTCTGCTTGCTCTGATTTAAACAGCTGAAGGAGAATACAAGGACAAAACAGTCAAGAAATTCATCGAACAAGGTGTGAAATGCAGCAGCAGTTTAAAAATTTCAGTACTCTGGAATGTTGGTAATTCTAACGGCAGATAACCCCAGCTTTTCTTCTCCTCTGAGAATGCTTTGCTGCTTTACTGAAAATTTATTTTGCAGTGTTGAATCTGCTGCTTCTTTGCATGTCATCGTACTGCACAGCCGTCAAATCTCAGTGAACCCTTAGTGAAATGTGCTTGTGAAGCTTTTGGTAGTTCTGATAATTTAATGTTGCTGATTTTGGAGTTCTCTTGTCTTATTAATACTGATTAAGGATTCTGGCTGCTTTTCTGCTTTTGTTTGCAAAATATGGTTTGATGTAGAGGCACATGTGCTTGTCATGATGAGCTTGGGCCCTGAGCACAGTTGTGGATTGTATGGCATTCATAACTGCACAAGGTTTTGAATATATAATTGGGCATTGTTGCAATAATTGATTATGAACTTAACTGTACAAATTTGCTGCTTTGTTTGAATGGACATGTCATTTTTACTGAAGTTGACACCTTTTCATGATTCAGTAAATAACTTGCATTTTTAACAGGTGAAGCTTAATCAGTTTTCTGTGAATAGGTATGAAATATAACTTGTGAACCTATAAGAATGTTGCAAGGCAAACTGAATATTTGCATAAGAGTATGCCTTTAACTTCAACTAATTTTGATCATCTACTTGTTTTTCTTTTGTCAAAAGATCCAATGAGTCAAGATGGTTATGTATATCCTCCTCCTGTTTCGAGGCTTCTATCGCCACAGAATCTTGCAGCACAGGCTGCTCCTCATCCATACTCTCCTCTTTTACATTATTTTGTTGGACAGCATGTTCTGTCAGTTAGACAGTTTTCAAAAGACCAGGTGATCACCTTTTATTTGTTTCAATTTATAATTCTGATGATATGTGGTTTCTGTTCTGGTGTTGATCTTTGTTGTGTCGTGAAACTGATGTTGATCGACATGCCATCATCTAGAGGAAGGGTCCCAACCTGAAACGTCATCTATCCATGTTCTCCAGGGATGCTTCCTGACCCAGAATTACTCCAGCATGGTGTCATTTTTTGTAAACTATCACCTGCAGTTCCTAGTGCCTGCACCAGTTTAAAATGGAAATGAAAATCCCAATGGTAATATGACTATCCTGTGTTAATCCACAATATTGGAACAAATTCACATTAAGATTTGATTTTCTTACGAAGCTGACACATTGACCTTGCATGCTGCAAGAAGGAAAATTCTATACACTACCAATTTGTAGAACTTTATCAGATGCTTTAAATCAAAATAAGAAACCAAAGTTTTCCAAAGGGAAACTTAGGAATGCAGACTAAGTGATAAGGATTTAACACTTAAACTCTGTTTCAAACACTGAGCACCCAAATAAAGGGCGGCACAGTGGCGCAGCTGGTAGAGCTTCTGTCTCAAGGCACTAGAGACCTGGGTTCAATCCTGACCATGGGTGATTTTATGTGGAGTGTGTACATTGCCCAAGTTTCCTCTGGGTGCTCCAGTTTCTTTCCACATCCCAAAGTCATATGGGTTTGTTGGTTAATTGGCCTCTCTAAAATCACACTGAATGTGTAGGGAAAATGGGATAATATAAAACAAGTTAGAACAGGTGATTGACGATCAGTGTGGACTCAGTGGGCTGAAGGACCTATTTCCATGTTGTATCTCTAAACTCTAAAATATAGACAGAATATCATGACATTTGAAGTTACCAACTGAGCAGGAAAGCGCTTTAAAAAAAGAAGGTAAATGTTTTAGCATGAGTTGCAAGTAAGTTGGTAATACATTTTCATGGTCATAAAGCCATACAGCATGGTGACTTGCTGGTGCCTACCAAGATATAGGGAGGGGTTGGACAGACCCAGACTATATTCCGTGGAGCTCAGGAGGATGAAGGGTGATCTTATAGAGATGTGTGAGATCATGAGGGGGATAGATAGGGAAAATGCACAGTCTTTTCTCAAGAGTAGGGGAGTCAAGACCAGAAGACGGGTTCAAGTTGAGAGGGGAAAAGTTTAATATGAATCTGAGAGGCAACTTTTTCACACAGGGCAGTGTATATGTGGAACGAGATGCCAGAGGAGATAGTCGAAGCCGGCACCATAACAAGATTCAAAATACATTTAGAGAGGCACATGGACAGGCAAGGTTTAGAGGGATATGAGCCCAATGCAGGCAGGTGTACAGTAGATGGGGCATTTTGGTCGCCCTGGGCAAGTTGGTCTGAAGGGCTTGTTTCCGTGGTGTGTGACTCTATGCCTCACTCACCTGCCTACATTTGGCCCATATCCCCCTAAACCTTTCCTATCCAAATGTCTTTTAAATGTTATTATAGTACTTGCATCAACTACCTCCTCTGGCAGCTTGTTCCATATATCCATCAATTTCAATCTTGATTATAAAGCCCACGTAAAAGTAACTAATTGTCATAATGTTTCAACTGCATGAAAAGTTGTAATAGGAGTGTTGATTTTGTGTATATGTACATCTGGAATTATTTGTGGATATTGATTTTCTGATAAAACGTTGTTTTTTCTTGTAGTTGTCGCACTTGTTCAATGTTGCTCATAACCTGCGCTTAACAGTGCAGAAAGATCGCAGCTTGGATATTCTGAAGGTTTGTCTAACAATTTTATTTAGTTTATAATATTTAGAAGCTGGGTGTTTTTGTTTGGTGTGTTTATGTCATTTAGTGTCACTAATAGTGATATTGCTCAAAATGTTGATATCTCTCGTATCCAGAGAATAATCTGAAAGATAATATGCAGTTTTTGTTAACTTCTACCCTAAGATGTTGTATTTGGATTTGACTACATAATTTAACATGTCAATTTATCAAACAAGTGCACATCTTTATTTCTGGTCTACGCAGAACTGAAGTGTAACTATCATGTCTGAATAGCCCAGAATGTAAGAACGTAGCAAATGGCAGGGATAGGTTAAGTGACCTCTTCGTCAGATCATAGTCCTTGATTTCTCTGTATTCTGGAAATCTGTCGGTATCGTCCTTGAATATATATTTTATGACGATGCCTGTCATTGAAAATTCATAACACTATGAATAAATTTCTTCTCATCTCGGTCTTTGGTAGTTGAGACCTTATCAGGAGACTTTGGTATTGGGTGCCATTTCACACTTCTTAAAAGAAAGAAAGAAAGAGGAGGAGACAGTAGAACTAGAAGGAGAGCTGGGAAGGGGAGGGGGAGGAGGGAGAAGACAAGGGCTAACTAAAATTAGAGAAGTCAATGTTGATACCGCTGGGGTGTAAACAATGTAAGCGAAATACCCAAGCTTGTCTCCTCGCTCCATTTACTGCTGGCTCCAATCGCAAATCTGAGCTTTCGAGTGATCTGTGCAAGGCATTCTTGTTGCTGGAATTCCACTGTGGAAATTGGAAAACAAATCTCTCCGAGGTTTTTTTAGAGAAATACACAGAGGAACATATGCCGAGCGAGTCATCATTACGGGAAAATTATGTTGACAGCAACTTCAACATTGTTGTGCAGAAAATTAGAGATGAAGTTGCATGCAACGAAATATGGATTTCAATAGACAAGACAACTGATGCTGTGGGGAGATATGTTGCCAATGTGGTAATTGGTACACTGGAGGCAGGTCAACCATCAAAGGAGTATTTGTTGACATTGGAAGTATTGGAGAAGTCAAACAGCTCAACTTTTGCTCAGTTGTTTACATCTTCACTTGCTGTACTTGGTATAAAACACGAGAATGTTCTTCTGTTTGTGACTGATGCAGCTCCGTACATGAAAAAAGTTGCCCGTGCTCTTAAAGCTTTATTCCCCAAAATGTTGCATGTGTCATGCTTAGCTCAAGGACTTCATAGAATTGCCAAGCACATACGTAGCTTGTTCCCAAATGTCAATCGCCTAGTTTCCAATGTCAAGAAAATCTTCCTCAAAGCACCGTCACGTGTGCAGTTGTTCAAGGAAATGGCACCCGAGAATCTGCTACCTCCTCAGCATGTTTTGACTAGGTGGGGTACATGGCTCTCTGCTGTACTCTACTATGCTGCAAATTTTGAAAAGATAAAATAAATCGTCAAATGTTTTGAAGAAGAAGAATCTGCTGTAGTCAGGATTGTCAGTGAAATCATGCAGAAAAAGTCCCTCAATTGCGATCTTGTGTTTATTGCTTCCAAGTTTGCAAACTTCCCACAAGCTTATCACTTGCCTTGAGAAACGTGACGAAACATTAGTGAATAACTTGCAGGTTTTCAACAAAGTAACTGACGATATTGGTAAAATTCCTGGCGATGTAGGTAACAAGGAAAATTTGAGTGATTTTAGCTAACAAAGATCTTGAAGAAATACAAAACGTAGCTAAAGTTCTCAAAGGTAGTTGTAATGCACAAGATATCGACATGAATATAGAGACTGTAGCTTGTTTTGGGTATGCACCAGTGACCTCAGCTGAGGTAGAAATAAGTTTTTCACAACTGAAGCATATTCTGTCTGACAGATGGCATAGTTTAACACCAGATAATTTGAAAAAAAATGTGAGTAATTATGTGCAACCAGACAACTTTGGTCATTTAATGTAGTGTACCTTTATATTATCATTTTGTGACCATATTTTGGTGGTGAAAATACATGCCTTTTTTGGTCAATAAATGCCTTTTTTGTAATTTTATTATGTCTTTTTGCCTGCCTATTTCATTTTTTTAGTGCCTAAACATCCTGGCTCTAGTGATCAGAAACTCAAGTGGACTGGGCAGAGCAGGCTACAAGAGCAGATCAGTAACTTAGACGCCATCCATCAACCACTCCATATGCTTATGCACTTCACTAGTGTGTATTGTTTATAAATGCACTATTGCACTTATAGCATTGACAGCACCTCCCAAACCAGCCTCTATCACCAAGAGCAAGGGCTTAGACATGAGGAACTATCACCAGCAGTAGGTTCCCTTCCAAATGACACATAATTTGGATCAGGAAATAAGCTTCAATTCCTGATTATTCCTGGTCTATGTCTTCCCTACTACCGCTTACCTACTACTATTGTGGTATAACCCTTGATGGAAGGAATGCAGCAATTCTGGAACATCCATCCCCACCATGTCCAGATCTCATAGTAAATGAAGACGGCTGGAAAAAAATTGAAGCTGTGGTTAATGTAAATATGTTGACACTTCAAATTCAGATAGTTGTGAGAAGAGGAAAACTAAGATTTGTATCTCGCTCTGTTCCCACATTTCTCCCAGGCTTTGAGATTGTATTTTAGTGTGAGGGCGGACTGGAATGTCTTTCCGAGGTGGTGGTTGCAAAATGAAATTATGAAAAGACAATATTCAGGTTTAAGTAAATTATGAAACTTTTAGATAAACAGGAACTGTAATCTGAAGTGCTAAAAGCACTAGGGCAAGTGTTAAAAGAGACATCCCAAATCTGTCCTTTCTCTTCCAACAGGGTAAAGTTATGGCTTCCATGTTTTATGAAGTCAGCACAAGAACTAGCAGCTCATTTGCAGCTGCCATGCAACGGCTTGGTGGTTCTGTGATTTACTTTTCCGAGGCAACTTCATCTGTGCAGAAAGGGGAATCTCTCCTTGACACAGTGCAGACAATGTGTTGTTATGTGGATGTAGTGGTTCTTCGCCATCCTGAGCCAGGTGCAGTTGAGGTATGTATTTGAATCATTTGAATATTGAATTTTACTCCGCAGTTCAATTTTCCGAGTTCACTAGCAGATAATTAGTGACTTTAAATAGACTTGAGTTGTCAGCTGTATGTACATTTGGCCAAATGACTGAGAGCATTGTTTTGTTTTCAACACATAGCACAGTCTACATTAAATCTGAGGTGTTATTTTTGATTGTTAAAAGCTTTTATACACAACTAGTCTGTGGGACCCGTTGGGTCCCAGCTTCACACGGGAGGGCTGGACCCCCAACGCAATTCCAATATTGCTGGCCAGTGGGGTGGGCTTTCTGGACCGCTAGCATGGTGTTGTGGTCCGAAGGGACTGGTTTCCAGAGGGCTAGTATGGACTTTGTGGGCCGAATGGATTATTGGGCTGGCAGCTCAGTCACTGAGACCACTCACATATACATACACTACACACGCTCACACTCACACACACACACTCGCGCGCACACACACACACTCTCACTCACACACACTGACACACACCATATATATGGCAGTAAACCTTGAATACTATCACAGTTTCAAGCACAGGCAGGGCAGCAGGCCAAACAACTCATGGCATTGTCATTAAGGGCTAACAAATCATTTATTGCAAGTACATTGCACACTCACAGTTCAGTTGATTCACAGCTTAGAATGAGAGTCGTGGCCTCTCCCTCGCGATCTTGCAGAGTGACTGAGTCACATCCAGGTTTCCGGGGTTTTATAGTCCTGCCCCCCTCCTCCGCTGGAAGGGCCATTACCTTCATCGAGGTGATTGACAGGCGAGAGGATCTCAAGGTTTTTTAAACACTCATAACCTTTTTCTTTTTCATCGATGGTAAAAATCCTCAGGGCCTGCTCAGCTGAGGAGGACTGCGAGTAAGATGGTGAAAAATCGTAGCGATATATGGTAGCGTTTTTTTCTAAAATCAATATACAGCGCGGACAGGAAGTGGTCAAGATGCGACTTTTAATTATATATAGATACACAAATTTGTTTTGGAAACATGCATTTTGCATCATCTGCAATCAGCTGTTTTGCTGAATGAAAATTATCCATCTTTAATGGTTATATTCCAAGCACGTGTTCAGACTAGCCACATCAAGAATGATCCGGTATCCTCCACTTTTCTTCAACCTTCGGTAGAGTCAGCTGATTTTGTTCTGTCCCCTCCCTTTGGCTCTGGCATTGTAGCCTGCTGGGGGACGAGACTGAGTATGTGAAGTGCGCTGCCTCCATGGTGAGCACTGTGAACCTGTGCCTAAAAAAGGCATCTGGCTCTCTTAATTGTGTTGGCCTGGTGCTCCAACCAGTCTCAGTGTAGTGGTTTCTGCCGCTAGCTTTGATGGGATGATATGCATGCCGGTAGTTGCGAGTCTTACCACAGAGGGTGTCTTTACCACACCCACAGCAGCCTTGAATTCCTCTTGCAAGGTTTTTACTTGGTTGCTCAAATCTAATCCAAAAATATACTTTGCAGACTGCACATTACATGCCTTGCACAATTGAGCATATTTTGGGTTTATCTCAGGCCTTATACCATCCTTGCGAACACAATTGAGCTCAAACTGTGCATTACACAGAAGTGCTAAGGCGTCTTGCTGCAATTCAGACAGCTGAGTTCCATCCACCGACCTTGCAAATGCCGTAATCCCTCTTTTGAGAAATATCTGAACTCGCTGGAGTTTTAAGTCTTGACTTTGTTTTGCCATCAGATTGTCCCAAATGGTGGCATTAATCTTCGGAACATCCAGTGTCTGGCAGTTATCAGGACTAGCATACTTTTCAGCAGTGTCCTGCATGTTCTTTTCATTCAACTGGTGAGAAGTCAAGTAACCAATGCTACTTGCCAGTTCTTCCTCTAATGGTTCCCCTATCCCTGAGGGGATGGCAAATATTGTCACAAGTGCCGGCAGCTCCTTTTTGGACTTGAGATGAAGCGTATCATCCACTTGTTGAGGGAATTCGAGTTCATTGTCTACTTCCCCGCAGTCAGAGTCTACTACGTAATAATCCTTAAATTTCCCCGCCTCTGAGTGGGGGGATATCATAATGCAACCCTGGACCAGGTATTGCAGCCACACACATCTGACTGGAACTACCTGTATCGGTTGCCTGTGTGTGGAGCACATTCCCTTCGACCAGCCTCTCAATCAGGTTTTCCAGTTTTGAGAGCTGACAGATGACATCCTCAATGGATGTTGAAGCAGTACCTTCCTGTCGAGTATTGTCTTTTTGGCCTTTGCCTTCCCCGAACTCGGGGTCGACAAACTTCTCCCTTTCGGAGCTTTTGCAGAGGTTTGGATTGGATTGGATTCAATTTATTGTCATTGTCTTCAATTAAGAGACAACGAAATGCTACTTTCCTTACAGTCATACAAATTTAAAAAAATCACAAAACACAGAAGTCCATGGCACAAACACAAACATCCCCACAGCGGCACCAAAGTTCCCCAATGTGATGGAAGGAACCAAAGTTCAGTCAACCTCCTTGCTGATGTTCCCAGATGTTCACCCATGGTCGGGGCCTCCCGTGGTCGAGGGGTGGGCGAGGACGCGACTCGAATAATAGTCGCATCCTCTCCAGGAAGCGACTGAAGGACGGTTTCCTCCTTACCATACCCTCTTCCTCCCACATAAAACAAAACAAATACAAAAAAAACATACTTTAAACATAACAAAAAATAAAAAAGATACCAGACTGAAGGCAGAGGCAGACAGTAACAGTGCCACTGGATGTCCAGGTTGCTGTGCAGGCTGCGCCTGCCAGTGTCTCCGAGCTTGATACCGACGGCCACCAACCTCTCCCGTTGCCTTTATTTGCCGCTGACTTTTCAGCTGCACGTTTCCCCTTGGTTTTAGGCTTCCCCATTCTTGGGACCTAAACCAGCGTCGAAAGCAATAGTTCCTGTGAAACTTACCTTCCGACTTTAATGATGTACCAAAGGGAAATCCCGACATCCATTTCCCCATCCGAATCTCGCGCCATTTGTCGACGTATTAATGCGCATGCAGGCTGGTAGGTTCTTCGCGTAGTCTCGTGACGAGACTTTGAAATAAAATTTCCTGTTTAATTGTACATACTTTTAACTTCAAGTCCAATACTGAAGAAGTAGCACCCAATTACTTTTTTTCAGCTTGCTGCTAAAAATTGCCGAAAACCTATTATTAATGCTGGAGATGGTGTTGGTGAGCATCCAACACAGGCTCTGCTAGATATTTTCACTATTCGTGAGGAGCTGGGCACGGTGAATGGAATGACGGTAAGATAATAGATATTCTATTATTTGAGTATAAATGATAATTTTCAGCCGGGTCCTGTGTCTTGTTCTCAGCAAATTAAAATGTGTTTGTATTTCTTGAAATGTATTTAGTACATGGACTGAGTAGTGCTGCTTCAATTTATACTAGTTGTGCTGCAGTAATGTTTGATATTGCTAAATCTATCTTAAGCATTAACCAGTTATACCGGTGGTAAGAACCCTTATCAGCAATTGGAATTCTGCACCAAAAATTGCAAATATTCAGCAGATCAGGTAACAACCACGTGGAGAGAGAAAAACAGTTCATCTTTCAGGTCTTTTTTGTTGTTGTTGCTTTTCAATAACAGATATGCTGTCTATTTTATTTATTTTATACCAATCTAAGATGTTGCATTATGTAGTCATAGAGCTGTACAGCAGAGAAAAAAAGTCATTTGGCACACCTTGTCCATGCTCACCATGCTAGTCCCATTTGCCTGAATTTGGCCTAAGCCTTTCCTGTCCATATCTTTTAAAAGTCACTATTGTAACAGTTTCCTCTGGCAATTCACACTCTTTGAAAAGTTGCCAATGATGTCACTCTTTTCTCACCTAAAGCCAATTGCCTCTAGTTTTTTTAAACCTCACCTTATCCATGCTCCACATGATGTTATCCACCTCAATAATGTCACTCCTCAAAAAGAAGAGAAGTCCCAACCTATGCAACTGCACACAACACTCCCAAGTGTGATCTCACCAATGACTTGTACAGTTGCATCATGATGTCCCAATGTTTGTATCCAGCTATGACCTCCCAGCCATCGAAGGGATTTTTCGAAGTCGCTGCCTCGAAAAGGCAGCCAACATCACCAGAGACCCGCACCATCCTGGCCACACACTCATTTCACCATTGCCATCAAGAAGAAGGTACAGAAGCCTGAAAACTAACATCCAGGTTCAGGAACAGCTTCTTCCCTTCAGCCATCAGGCTATTAATCACGACACCAAATAAGCTCTGAACTACAATAGACAGTTATTATTATTATTGCACTATAATTGTTTGTTAATTCAGTAAATGTGTATGTGTATACACACACTGAACTTTATTTTCCTCCCATTATGTACTATGTTTACATATTCTGTTGTGCTGCAGCAAGTAAGAATTTCATTGTTCTATCTGGGACATATGACAATAAAACACTCTTGACTCTTCACCTCGCTGTCCACCTGACTTGCTACTTCTGGGTACACCTGTACTCCTAGATCTCTATTTTCTGCAACATTCTCCAGGGCTCTACAATCTACTCTGTTCGTCCTGCACTGGTTTGACTACTCAAAGTGCAACGTCGCTCACTTGTCGGGGTTAAATTTCATTTACTTTCCCTGGGCCCACCTTCCCAACTGATTTTAATCCTGTTATAAATTACAATGGGCCTCCAATCAGAAAAACAACTCTTCACAACTATCCTTTGACTCCTTCCGCTAAGCCAGTCTTGAATTCAATTGCTTAGCTCACCTTGGATTCCATGCAATTTAACTTTCCAGACTGCTCCACTATGCCTACCTTATCAAAGGCCTTGTTGAAGTCCATCCAAATAACACCTGCTGTCATTAATCCTCCGAAAAAAATCATATATAGGAGGCATGATTTCCACGCATGAAGCTATGCTGATCATCCCAAATCTGTGGTTGCTTATCCAAATGCTGGTAGATCCTGTCGCCAAGAATCCTCTCCAATAGCTTTCCCACCATTGACATCAGGATCACCAGTCTGTAGTTTCCTTGCTTGTCCTTGCTGCCCTTCCTAAATAAAGTACACATTAACCACCCTCCAATCTTCTGGAACTTCACTTATGGCTAAAGATGATGCAAATATCTCTCCAAAGGCCTATTGCAATTTTCCCTCAAGCTTTCTGCAAGATGAAAGATGTACTTCTGACGATGTAGTTGGTCAGGCCCAGGTGATTTATCCATCTTAATGTGCTTAATGCGCCATCGTAGTGGCAGACTCGCCAGTCCTTTCACCCTTTTTGTTATTTTTAGTGTGTCTAAAAGTCCGGAGGAGGCGCTGTCCTGAACGGCTGCCTGTCCTGCAGCTGTCCGTTTTTTTCCCTTCTTTTTTTATTATTTTTAGTACGTTGAGTGTATAGTCAGGGGGCCTAATCTTTTTATGTGTGGGGGGTGGTGGGGGGGAAGGGGGAAACTGCTTTTCGAGTCCCTACCTGGTCGGAGGGGTTGCCTTCCTCCGAGCAGCGACTTCGACCTGTCCTTGCGGCCTACCAGCGGGTCCTGGAGCGACGTTTCCCTGAGGGGACCTGGCCAGAACATCGGCTTTGGCGGCGGCGCAGAACATCGGCTTTGGCGGCGGCGCAGCGCTGGAGCGCTATTGCGGAGCGGGCGATGCCTTTCCTGGGTCGCCGCGCTGGAACTCCAGTATGCTGGGACCGCCGATAAGAACATTGTGGAGCCGCGGTTCTGTGGAGCGGCCAGCTGCGACGCTGAACGTTACATCCCGGAGCCTGGGATCTCTTGCTGAGATCGCCAGTGTGCGGAGCTCCGTCCGGCGCGGTCTGTTGGCTTGGAAGCCGCGGTCTCCGGTGGGAAGGCGGCCGTTCCTGGCACCCCAAGCCGCTGGGGGTTCTCCCGACGCCGAAGCACCATCACCCGGCGAGAACATCGGGCGCCGTGGCGGCGACTGTGGAGGCCTCAATAGGCCCGACTTTGGGTGGACAAGAGGATGGGGACTGGACTTTGTGCCTTCCCCCACAGTGGGAATCACTGTGGGGGGATGTTTTTGTGTTGAACTTCTTTTTGAATCTATGTTGTATTTTTATTAGTGTGCTGCAAGGACATCAGAATTTCCCCTGAATAAGGGGATTAATAAAGTTTAATCTAATCTAATCTAAGTAAAGTTTAGATGTTTCTTAGTATGTCTTATGTGGGGGTTGGTGCGGGGAATAGGGGGAAACCATTCCCCAGTCACTTACCTCTATGGAGATGCGTCTTTTCTCTGGGTCGCATCTTCGCCCGCCCCCCCCCCCCCTCGCAGCCTACCAACTGGATAGACGCGGCCTTTCCTACTGGAGACCGGCTATAGCTTCAGCAGCGGGCGCAGCGCTGAATTATCGCGGAGCCTGCTGACTTTAACATCGTGGAGCTGTGGTTTGCAGAGCTTCTAGCCGCGGGTGGCGCTGACTTTAACATCGTGGAGCGAGGTGATCCCTTGCCGAGGGTCGCCAGTGTTGGAGCTCTGTCCAGCTCGGCCTGTGGACTCGGAAGCCGCGGTCTCTGGTAAGACGCGGCCGATTCGGAAACTCCAAACCGCGAGTGTGTTCCGATCCGTTCCGGCGCTGGAGTTCCGATCATCCCGGCGGGAGTGCCTGTACATCGAGCCATCCATAATGGCGACTGAGGATGGTTCAAAGGCCCCGAACGGGTGAACAAAGAGGAAGATGACTAAACTTTATTGCGTATTGTGTTCTTGTTATTTGTATGGTTGTATGGTAACTCATATCTCACTGTACCAATTGGTGCATGTGACAATAAATGTAACTTGAACTTGAACTTTAAAATTGCCAATTTGGTAATTTGTTTGAACTACTGACCTTTTTTTTGTGGCAAATAAATCTTTTCCATTGGTATTTGAAATGGGATCCTTGTTGCTCATCTGCTACTATCAATAAGCTGTTTGTGCAGCCAATCTTATTAAAGGATGCTTAAATGGATCAACATGAAAAAGGAAAAAAGCTTAATTAACTGTACCATAAGTAAATATTCTAAAAGTCATTTTGTTTTAGAATAATCTTTGAAAATTGAAGCACAATGTATAAAATATAGTTTTTGTCAGTCTGATAAATGTTAATCCCGGTTTAGTAAATTATGAAACCCACTTGTATCTCGTGCAATAAAGTGAAATATTTGTATGATACTTTCAGCAAAGGTTTTGCAAATGACTTCAAATTCATGACCATGCAGCTGGTTTCCAGGGATTATTTCTGGTTGCAAACAGCAGAACCTGTGGATTACAGTAGAATTGTTGAGAGTGAATGTGGGATTTCAGTGTCCAAACTACACTGCATGAAAATCCTTCACTTGCTGTTGGTTTTATGGTATAATAATGATAAACACCAGTGATCTCACCATATTTACAAATTTTGGCCACATTGAATTCAATAATTAATGAATGCATAATTGAAAAGACCATTGAATCATAATTTTATACATTTTATAAACAACCTAGAGGTTTGAATATAGCAGATCAATATTATCTTTATGCTTAAGAAAGAACTGCAGATGCTGGAAAAATCGAAGGTAGACAAAAATGCTGAAGAAACTCAGCAGATGAGGCAACATCTATATAGCGAAGGATTAGGTTCCTTCGCTCTATAGATGCTGCCTCACCTGCTCAGTTTCTCCAACATTGTCTTTATGGCATTTTCTGCGCGGCGTTTCTCAATTCGCCGCTTTACTCCATCAAATATTCATCCTGCCTTAATCCTGCCATCATCTGAATCAGGCTCAAGTTCAGAATCGGAGCTAATTTCTTTGGTCAGTTTTGGTTTTGCCATCACTGATCGTTTCAAGAGGAACATTGGTTGCACCATTTTACTGGGTTATACCACCTGATTCACTATCATAGACATGGGTATGACAAAGCTTATCCAAAATTTCAAATGAAAACAGTCTGAAGAAGGGTTTCGGCCCGAAACGTTGCCTATTTCCTTCGCTCCATAGATGCTAAGTTTCTCCAGCATTTTTGTGTACCGTAGAATTAGATTGCCGTACTGCTCTGCAATACAGAAAGATTGTGGGTGATATTTTACTTCACCACCACTTTCCCCTCAAACTCTGTAATCTCTTACTGCACCTTTCCTCGGGGACTGAGACTCCACAGCCTTTTTAGTTAGAGAATTCTAAAGATGTATGGTTTATTGGTGAAGACCTTTCTTCTAATTTGTCCTAAATCATGACAAGTTGAGGGACCTCAGATCCTTCCATCTATCCTATTGAACCCTGTAAGGATTTTGTATTTTTCAATACGATTACATCTCAATCTTTGAAACATTGATTCTTAGCTCATTCTGTTTAATTTCCCCTTGATAAATTTCTTCCCAAACTGGGAATCAATCTGGTAAACCATTTCCTTTCACAAGAATATTCTTCCTTGATGTGGCGATCAGACGCATTGATCCAGGTGCGGTGTCATTAGGGCTGCAGATAATTGCTGTAAAATGCATTTCGTTTTCCACTCAAGATATTTTGCAAAAAAGGGCAGCCTACCATTTACCTTCCTATTTACGTATTCTGACTGAATAATGGTTGCTGATTTGTGTACGAGGCCACTCTGATCCTCTGAATGCTAACACTTCTCAATTTCTCACTCATAAACGACCCTGCTTTTCTCTTGATTCTACCAAACTGAATGACTTCCACAACTTCCCTACTATACATTCTATCTGCCATATCCTTGTCTCACTCAGCATGTCTCTAAAAATTTGGTTCAGGTTCAGGGTTACGAACAATTATTGCATTTGTTTCAATATATAGTATGCAAGCAGTGTTAAAATCTCTTAGTTACATTATATTTGCATGTGTTCTGCCTATAATTCTGTTCTGAAAGGAACATTTATTCCCTGGTTGGATCATTTAGATCACAGATTGATGAGAAATGGAATTTAAATTAGGCATTAGGAATATCAACCTGGAGCTACTTTCAAAGCATTCTTTATAATTTGTACCAAATACAATAAAGACAATTTTTTACCAATTGTCATTGGAATGTACCTACAGATTACAATGGTTGGAGACCTGAAACATGGACGAACAGTGCATTCCCTCGCCTACCTTCTCACGTTATATCGTGTTAATCTCCGATATGTTACTCCCAGAAATCTCCGAATGCCCCAAAATATCATTCATTTTCTTGAAACCAGAGGAATTAAGCAGGTAAACAAAAATAATTTGCATTTAATTTAAATATAATTAATGTAAGGAACTATCATAAGATAATTAGTCTAAGAAATTAAGTTGTACGGGATTCACGATGACTTGATTGTATGGATTCAGAACTTGGCTTAGTCATAGAAGACAGAGGGTTATGGTGGAAGGTAGATATTCTGGCTGTAGGTCTGTGACCAGTGGAATTCCGCAGGGATCTGTGCTGGGACCTCTTCTGTTTGTGATATATATAAATGACCTAGCCATAAATGTAGGTAGATATATAACCATATAACAATTACAGCACAGAAACAGGCCATCTCGGCCCTACAGGTCCGTGCCGAACAATTATTTTCCCCTAGTCCCATCTGCCTGCACTCAGACCATAACCCTCCATTCCTTTCTCATCCATATACCTATCCAATTTATTTTTAAATGATAAAATTGAACCTGCCTCCACCACTTCCACTGGAAGCTCATTCCACACAGCTACCACTCTCTGAGTAAAGAAGTTCCCCCTCATGTTACCCCTAAACTTCTGACCCTTAATTCTGAAGTCATGTCCTCTTGTTTGAATCTTCCCTACTCTCAATGGGAAAAGCTTGTCCACTTCAACTCTGTCCATCCCTCTCATCATTTTAAAGACCTCTATCAAGTCCCCCCTTAACCTTTAGATTTAAGATTGGTGAGTAAGTTTGCTGACAACCAACATTGGAGGGGTTGCAGTCCCGAAGGCTATTAGAAGAAACATCGGGACATAGGTCAACTGCAGAAATGGGTGGAGAAATGACAGAGTTTAACCTGTGCAAGTGTGATGTGTTGTACTTAGGGAGGTTAAATGTAAGGGGAGAGTATTCAGTTAATGGCAAGACCCTTAACGGCATTGATGCGCAGAGTGATCTTGGAGACCAAGTTCATAGCTCATTGAGACTGGTAGCGCAAGTAGTTATGGTAATTAAGAAGGCATATGGTATGCTTGCCTTCATTGCTAGACTTTAAATACAGGAGTCAAGAAGTCATGATGCAGTTCTATGGGGCTTTGGTTGGACCACATTTGGAGTATTGTGGTCATCCCATTACAGGAAAGATGTGGAGGACTTTGAGAGAAAGCAGAGGTTTACCAGAATGCTGCCTGGGTTAGAGGCTTTCAGCTGCAGGGAGAGGTTGCAGATTGTGAAGATGGTTGTGAAAGATTGCTGCAGGATCTGGATCGATTGGCCAGGTTGGCGGAGGAATGGTTGATGGAATTTCATACTGCAAAGTGTGAAGTGTTGCATTTTGGGATGTCGAACAAGGGCAGGACCTACAAATAAAAGGTTTGCCTCTGGGTGGTGTTCTAAAGCAGAGGGATCTAGGAGTACAGGTGCATGGTTCCTTGAAGGTCGAGTCGCAGGTAGATAAGGTGGTCAAAAAGGCTTTTGGCACTTTGGCCTTCATCAGTAAGAGTATTGAGTATAGAAGTTAGGAGGTCATGTTGCAGTTGTATAAGACATTGGTGAGACTGCATTTAGAATGCTGTGTTCAGTTCTGGGCACTGTTTAGGAAAGGTATTGTCAAGCTTGAAAGGGTTCAGAAAAGATTTACGAGGATGTTGCCAGGACTAGAGGGTGTGAGCTTTAGGGAGAGATTGAGTAGGCTGGGTCTCTATTCCATGGAGCGCAGGAGGATGAGGGGAGATTTTATAAAGCTATACAAAATCACGAGAGGAATAGATCGGGTAGATGCACAGAGTCTTTTGCTCAGAGTAGGGGGATTGAGGATCAGAGGACATAGGTTCAAGGTGAAGGGGAAAAGATTAAATAGGAATCCGAGGGGTAACTTTTTCACACAAAGGGTGGTGGGTGTATGGAACAAGCTTCCAGAGGAGGTAGTTGAGGCTGGGACAATCCCATCACTTAAGAAACAGTTAGACTGGGTACATGGATGGATAGGACAGGTTGGGAGCGATATGGACCAAGCGCAGTCAAGTGGGACTAGTGTAACTGGACCATTGTTGGCGGTGTGGGCGTTGGGCCGAAGGGCCTGTTTCCACACTCGATGACTATGAATGTCAGAGGTTGAGGGGAGACTTGTTAGAAGTATATAAAATTGTGATGGGTATAGATAAGGTAGACAGTCAGAACCTTTTTCCCCAAGGTGGAAGTGTCCAACGCTAGAGGGCACAGCAAAAGATGAGAGGGGGAACATTTAATGTTCGTGGCAAGTTTTTCACACAGTGGTCGCGGTATAGAATGCATTGCGTAGGGTGGTGGTGAAGGCAGATACAATAGTTTAACAAGCTTTTAGAAAGGCACATGGAAGTGGAGTGAATAGACGGATGTGGATCATGCACACGTAGATAGGATCAGTTTAACTACGCATCATATTCGGCACAAACATTGTGGGGCAAGGAGCCAATTCCTGTACTGTGCTTTTCTATGTTCTAAATGTGAAACCTGCCAAATGGTTGTAAGCATGTTTGGGAACAGCTTATTATGCTTATAATTTAAGGAAATAGAATATCATGACATTCTTAATGTCATATACTGCTGTGCTGCCACAATTGTTTTCTTGACATCTGTCTGTATATACAGGAGGAATTTGACAGTTTGGAAGAGGCCCTACCAGATACGGATGTATTATACATGACTAGGATCCAGAAAGAAAGATTTGACTCGGAAGAAGAATATGAAGCGGTAATGAAAAATGTACACTAAATAGAATAATAGATCTTTCTGTATCAATGCTCTTTTACCTAAATTATTTTTATTTTGGTTTATTTTAATCAATTTATTGGGATCTCAAAATGATTCATTGATATATTTAGGAAATTCCTTTTTTGAAAGATAATAGAACATTCTTTTTTTGAAAGTAACATTTCAGAAGTTTGGATTTGCTCCCTGTACTATAATTCTATAGGTTTTATTTTTGTGTTTTTATGTTTTTAGTTTCTTTAACATTTTAAATATCTACAATATAAAAATCAGTGATCCTTATCTATGCCATTTGTTCATATCAACATTCATTCAGCATCTCTTTAATATAAGGAATGTATCTCAATCACTTCTGAGCCTATACTTGCCTCATTGCTATATGTAAGCAAAGGCAGGTAAATTGGTTACATTTTGTTTTTTTTATTCAATCCAGATCAACTATCACTCTGAACTAGTGAGTCAAAATCATTTGGAATCCCAAAGATTTTTTTTTAATTCAGTACATCCTGAACCCTCAACCTCTTTAGATGGTATTGATTTTATTGCTCGACAGGTGATGCCTGTTAACATGACACAATCTTTAATCTCAGTAGTTATTTTAAATGTTTGATTTTTGCGGTTTAGAATCTTATTTCCGGTGCCTCATTTAGGATTTTTTCTAATGATGCACGGAATCAGATTTCTTAAGCATTTTTATGTACATGTTTTAAAAAAAAAAAATTCCAGCCAAAGTCCATCAAAGGCGGATTATTATCTGAATGGTGTCAGATGAGGAAAAGGGGAGGTGCAACAAGACCTGGGTGTCCTTGTACATCAGTCACTGAAAGTAAGCGTGCACGAACAGCAGGCCGTGAAGAAAGTTGGCCTTCATAGCGAGAGGATTTGAGTTTAGGAGCAAGGAGGTCCTACTGCAGTTGGACAGGGCCCTAGTGAGACTGCATCTGGAGTATCGTGTGCAATTTTGGTCTCCTAATTTGAGTAAGAACATTCTTGCAATTGAGGGAGTGTAGAGTAGGTTCACCAGGTTAATTCCCGGGATGGCGGGACTGACATGATGAAAGAATGGGTCGACTGGGCTTGCATTCACTGGAATTTAGAAGGATGAGAGGTGATCATATAGAGACATATAACATTTTTATGGGATTGGTCAGGCTAGATGCAGGAAAAATGTTCCCGATGTTGGGGGAGTCCAGAACTGGGGGGGGGTCACAGTTTAAGAATTAGGGGTAGGCCATTTCGGACTGAGATGAGGAAAAACTTTCACCCAGAGAGTTGTGAATCTGTGGAATTCTCTGCCACAGATGGCAGTGGAGGCCAATTCACTGGATGTTTTCAAGAGAGAGTTAGATTTAGCTCTTAGGGCTAAGGGAATCATGGTATATGGGGAAATAGCTGGAATGGGGTACTGATTTTGGATGATCAGCCATGATCATATTGAATGGCGGTGTTGGCTTGAAGAGCCGAATGGCCTACTTCTGCAACAATTTTCTGTTTGTATGTTTCTTCAGTACTAAATTGCTCTGACTGTCCACGGCAATCTTAAGAAAATACTGTATTTTATCTCCAATTAATCTAGTGTTTTGGACAATTTATTCTTACTCCTCACATTATGACGAGAGGCAAAAAGAAGATGGTGGTTATGCATCCACTGCCACGTGTGAATGAAGTTAGGTAAGAGCTTGAGCTAATAAAGTTTGTGTGTGCACACATGTGCATGGGTCTACTGAAAGTATGTGTGTTTATCCAAGGCGTAGCTATGGGCACGAGCATGGGCTCGTGCCCATAGATGAGAGGGGGAGAGCTCTGTCTGCCTCTTTGTAGGATACGTCGACCAATCCTTGTTCGAGGCTTACTATGGCCCTATCCCCCAAATCTACCTCCGCTACATCAACGATTGCATTGGTGCTACCTCCTGCACCCATACAGAACTCACTGACTTCATCCATTTCACCACTAACTTCCATCCGGCACTCAAATACACCTGGACCATTTCCGAAATCTCCCTACCATTTCTAGACCTCACTATCACCATCGCAGGTGACGGACTACTCACCGATATCTGCTATAAACCCACTGACTCCCATGGCTATCTGGACTACACTTCTTCCCACCCTGCTTCCTGTAAGGACTCCATCCCCTACTCCCAATTCCTCCATCTACGCTGCACCCAGGATGAGGTGTTCCAAACCAGGGCATTGGAAATGTCCTCATTCTTTAGGGAGCGGGTGTTCCCCTCTTCTACTATAGATGAGGCTCTCACCAGGGTCTCTTCTATACCCCGTAACTCTGCTCTCACTCCCCATCCCCCCACTCGTAACAATGGCAGTCCCCCTTGTCCTCACCTTCCACCCTACCAGCCATCACATACAACAAATAATCCTCCGACATTTTCGCCACGTCCAACGGGATCCCACCACTGGCCACATCTTCCCATCTCCTCCCCTTTCGGCTTTCCGCAGAGACCGCTCCCTCCATAACTCCCTGGTCAATTTGTCCCTTCCCACCCAAACCACCCCCTCTCCTGGCACTTTCCTTTGCAACCGTAGGAAATGCTACACTTGTCGCTTTACCTCCCCCTTGACTCCATCCAAGGACCCAAGCCGTCTTTCCAGGTGCGGCAGAGGTTCACCTCCACCTCCTCCAACCTCATCTATTGCATCCGCTGCTCTAGGTGTCAGCTGCTCTACATTGGTGAGACCAAGCGTAGGCTTGGCGATCGCTTCGCCCAACACCTCTGCTCGGTTCGTAATAACCAACCTGATCTCCCGGTGGCTCAGCACTTCAACTCCCCCTCCCATTCCGAATTCGACCTTTCTGTCCTGAGACTACTCCATGGTCAGAGGCCCACCATAAATTGGACGAGCAGCACCTCATATTTTGCTTGGGTAGTTTACACCCCAGCGGTATGAACATTGACTTCTCCAATTTCAGGTAGTCCTTGCTTTCTCCTTCTTTCCCCCTTCCCAGCTCTCCCACAGCCCACTGTCTCCGCCTCTTCCTTTCTTCTTCCCGCCCCTCACCCCCACATCAGTCTGAAGAAGGGTCTCGACCCGCAACGTCGTCTATTTCCTTCGCTCCATAGATGCTGCCTCACCCCCTGAGTTTCTCTGGTATTTTTGTCTACCTGTTGCCTTTTAAAGCATCATTTGCTATTAGAAATCAGAATTATAATGTCATTTATTATGTTAATGTTAAATGGCATAGAATTTACTTATAAATATTTCTAGTGAAAAATGATGGACACATGTAATCTTTGTCAGTTCATGTAATTGATCCATAAATACAAAGTTGGACATCACAAGAGTTACGCAGAATGTAACATTTCTAACATTACTTTCCATCCACTTTTCTAACACACTGCTTTCTGACTGAGTGAGAAGCCACATATGCTTATAACATCCAACTAAACCTCCTTTTGGCTCCACCATTGGATTATATTTCTAGTCCAGCATTTTGTGTGGGATCTGACTAAGATTGAGACATCCCAGCAATACTGCAGGTAACAGTACCTGAAGGGATGGTGTATTTCACTGAAATTGAAACATATAGCACATTTGTTTTTCTTTGATTTCTGGTATCTGCATTTCTTTTTGTATTTAATTTAGCTTATTAATGTTTGTCCTCTTTATACCAAATCTATGCGAATGCCCTTTATTTTTATGTCTTTTTCTTAATGATTTCTGTTGGAAAGCTATTTTGGGGATTTTAGGATGAATTTTGGAGTTTATCCTCCAAGGAATAAAGTCCTAGCTTGCCCAACCACAGTACTCCAAATGTGCCTTCACCAATGTCTTGTACAATTGTAACAACATCCTAACTTCTATACTTAATACCCTGAAACAATCTCGTGCAACATTTTTTCCCTTTTTCCCCTTTCCTAGTTTTGATTTATCTTCAATTTGAAACATTCAACACTTTTTTGTTTGTTTTCCAGCATTTGCAGTTATTTTTATTGTAATTTAGCTTATTAATGTTTGCCATTTTTATACCTCCAAACATGCATATGTTCTTTATTTTTACATCCAACATTTCAAGCGTGTCTTTTTAAAAATTATTTCTATTTAAACCATTTTTGTTTGATTAGGATGAATTTTATGGGTGTGATACTGTATAATGGCCACACAAATCTGTTAACACAATTTCATTTATAATTGTTTTAATTTTTTTAAAGATTATGACAGGATAGGATTGGATAACTATCACTGTTGCATTTGAGCAGCAATGGAAGGATTTTCTCCCCAGCCGCTTTGCTCCCCTTTGATTAGATTTACTAACATGAGATTCAATCTTGTCCTCTGTAAAAACACATCAATATACTAATGTGTGTGTGTATTTTATACACACTTGTATGTGTGTATGTATGTGTCGTATGCATCTTGGTTTATTAATTGTGTCATGACTGGTAATGTTATTGCTCTTCCTCTTCAGTGTGGAAGTTGATTCTGACCCACGGGCAGCTTACTTCCGCCAGGCTGAAAATGGCATGTACATAAGGATGGCTCTACTAGCAACAGTTCTGGGCAAATTTTGAAACCATAGACCAACTGAGAACAAGATAAAGGATTACATTTAAGAGAAAATTCAAAAGTATGTTACTTTTAAAAATTTGAGATAGTTTTCTTGGTGACCATGGGTCCAAAGTAGTGGTGATATTTGGGTTCTCTGGGCTAATAACTTGTTAGAATGTACAAGATAAATTTCATACCAAGGATTCCTGTCTTTAATTCACTCAGCATGATTAAGTAGTATCTGACTTCTTGGCATTATTAAGTAGTATCTGACCTCTTGGAAAATCAGGTCATCTTTCCATTAATAACTGCAGATAGTTTGTGCAGTTTCAAACTTTTGTTTAACTGCTGCCATGTTTTACATGGCTAGGTCCATCTCAGCTTATCCAAAAATATAAATGTATGTGACTTGCAGAGACACAAGTGCAGCAGTCTCTACAATTATGGATACTCAGGTCTTTGATATATTAAGAATGGTCTAAAACCACAAAGTGACAATCTTAACAGTTCACATAAATCCTTAAAATTGCAGCTGTTTAAAATTAAAAACAAAACTGTTTAACAGTAAAGATAATATACTCAAATTGCTATTTATGATTGTAAATAACTTGCAAGACTATAAACGTGCTTTTATCATTTTTTTTCTCTATTATTTGAATGGGGGCAAGTACCTGATTGTTGTGCCTGTAAAGATATTAGAATTTGGAATATGATATGTACATTAAGTATTGCACTATACTTTTTGAGCCACAGAGCCTGTTCAAAATTACCTTTGTATCCATGCTTTAATTCTTGTTTTGCGAATACTCAATTGGCAACTCGTAAAATACCTACATTTACAAGATAGTTACAAAAGTCATAACTACTTTATTTTTTGATGCTGCGACTTTAGCTTAAGAATTCAAATTTCTTTGACTTTTAAAAATTACGTCAAAAAAATACAATTGAATCTTAATATTTCTCTATTAACTATCAGTCTACTAACAACCTGAGAATATCTAAATACCATTCTGCATTATTTGGAAAGATAACGATTTGGACTCATGACAGTGTCTGAAAATATATTTAGATTACCTTTAGGTACAACATCCTATTGTAATAATGTGGCGGTTGGACTAAGAAAAACATTTATCTGTTTTGGGTAAATCAAGCCGCTGTGACTTAGCAGGTCGAAGAGTTGTGATATTAACAATAGAATTATGCATTTGAAGCGATTCCATCTGAAAAGAGCACCTGGACATATAAAATGTTAACCTGCTGAAACTTATGTAACAAATTGTCATTGACCACAGAACTTGCTCAATCAGCTACTTTAATAATAAAAAATATTCTAAAATGCGATTTTGTTCCACTTTTATAAAATATATTTTTCTGTTGTATGTGAAATTTGTTGTGAACATAACAATTTTCAGTGAAGATTAACAACTTATTTTTAACTTAATAGACCCAGTTCAATAAAAAAAATCTTATGCTAAATATGGTGTCCAATTTGATCTAATGTTTCCAGAAATTCAAGATTTAAGATTTAAGAACTTTATTTGTCACATACACATGCAAGATGTACAGTGAAATGAAAGTGGCAATGCCTACGGGATTGTGCAAAACAACAGAACCAGTATTTACAATTAAAAAAAGAAACAACAATGTTTACAATATTTACAATAAAAAGAACAACACTATTTTCGGTAGAAGTGGATATAAATAAATATAAATAAGTATGCGTATGCATTATAAGTATCTGTGTGTGTGTGTGTGTGTGCAAAAGATGGGCAGTATGTGGGACATGGTGGGGGCCCTGGTGAGATCAGTGTTTACAGTTCTGATGGCCTGTGGGAAGAAACTCCGTCTCAGTCTCTCTGTTTTTGCTGCGTGACTGTGGAAGCGCTTGCCTGACCGCAGCAGCTGGAACAGTCCGTTGTTGGGGTGGTGGGGGGTCCTTCATGATCCTACAGACTCTGGTTCTGCACCTCCTGGTGTGTAGATCCTGCGGTGTGGGGGGGGGGGGGGAGGCGTGTAGTTCCCATGGTACGTTCGACTGAACGCACTACTTTGCAGACCCCTCCTGTCCTGGGCAGAGCAGTTGCCAAACCAGGCTGTGATGTTTCCTGTCAGGATGCTCTCTACAGCTCCAGAGTAGAAGGATTGAAGGATCCTCAGGGAGACTCTGAATCAAAGATCCTATAGCAAGATAGTCCACTCGACAAAAAAGCCGTAGTAGGGTCATGGGTAATCTTCAGCACCATTTCCGTAACAGGCTTCCGTCTCCGCTCTAGTATCTTTGCTTTGGTTATGGCGTCTTCATACACAAATCATCTTTTTTTCCTCAGCTGCAGGTGATCATTTTGATATTCCTGCTAGTCCTCCGTATTAACTTTGAACACACAAAATATTACCATTACGAAGGAGCTCCAGAAAATCTTGCACCCACTCAAACCATCCTCTCCTCTCCCCCCCCCCCCCCCCCCCCCTCCCTCTGACACGGACACGGAGCGACCCCCTTTTTTTTGTTAAACATCTATTTCCTTTGGGTGTTTTTTTAATTTCCCCCTTACCATTTCAGTACTTTTTTGATAGCTACCGTGACCCGTTTGATGTAATCCTTCGCCCAGCTCCTGGTCTCGGCCCGCATCGATCTGCCGGACATGCTGTGTGTGAGTGTGTGTTTGTTTGGCAGAGTCTGAGGGGAGAAGCACCGGCACAGAGCGAGCGAACGTGCGGACCGACGGACGAAAGCAAAGATCATAGAGCGGAATAGGTCTATATCTCTTGTTCCTCTTCCCCCTGACTCAGTCTGAAGTAGGGTCTCGACCCGAAATGTCACCTATTCCGCTCTATGATCATTGCTTTCGTCCGTCTGTCTGCGCTTTCGCTCGCCCTTGGATTAAGTTGCGCAGGATAAAGCTGCAAATTCACGCACAGGATGTGTTTGGGAGAGGGAGAGAGAGAGAGATCCCGACACCTGTATATCTCCGTTTATTACCCCATCACAGGAATGTTGCATTGATTTTGTAGGCCAAACACAGTTTTCTAAAAACAAAGTGTCGTCAGTTAAGTTAATGATGGAGTTGGGGCTGAACCTGGCCACACAGTCATGTGTGCACATGTAGTACAGTGGGGGGCTGAGGACGCAACCCTGGGGGATCCTGTGCTCAGGATGAGGGGGTTGGAGGTGTGTCTACCCACCTTGACCACCTGGGGCCTGGTGGTCAGAAAGTCCAGGACCCAGGCACACAGGGGTGTCTGAACAGTAATCAATTAACAGAAGCCTCGCATAGCCCCCCCCCCTTCTGGCTGTCAAGGTGAGAGAGATTGGTGTGCAAAACTTGGGAGACGGCATCATCCGTGGATCTGTTTGGTCAGTGTGCAAACTGCAGCGGGTCCATGGTACTAGGGAGTAAGGCGCAGATGTAGTCTTTGATCAGCCTCACAAAGCATTTCATGACCACTGAGGTGAGGACCACCAGTCGGTAGTCATTCAAGCAGGCTGGAGAGGCATTCTTAGGCACAAATCTGCACAAACTAAAATGTTTTGAGTTGTAAAAACTTGATACAATTTCTTACATTCAGAAAGCTGGATTGAAGTCTAAGGAATACAAAAGGGATAAGGGAAGAGCAGTAATAGAGCTTTCTCACGGGGCGACTTGACGCAAGATGTAACCAGAGTGAAGTGGTCGTGGTCTAGCACGATATCACACGATATAACGGGGGGGTAGATAAAGAGTTCCCACGGCTCGGCATTTCTATTATTTGTGCGAGTGACTTGTCCATCTCCCGAGCTTTCCCGTTAAATCTTGAATGAACATTGTGAAGTGTAGTTAAATCATCACGTGGCACAAATGATGTCACTTTTTTTTTCACACACTATAAATATCCTCCCTTGGTTGAATTGGCTCATTTGGAGACATGCCTGTACTAATGCCGGGACTTTACTGCAGGAAGATGCCACATTACTTAGGAGAGAGGGGGAGAGAGAGAGAGAGGCACAGAGGCAGTGTGATGTACTTCGGGGTGACTGGCGGAAGAGAAATAGCGCACATGACCTTGGTCTATCTGTGTGTGTGGGAGCGAAGAGAGACTAAGCAGAATACATCGGTCTTATTGTGTGTGGGGGGAGAAAGAGAGGGGAGGGGGAGAAAGAGAGGGGAGGGGGAGAGAGAAATGAGGGGAGATGTATATACACACACAAAGCAGAGTTTTACTGTGTATGTGGGAGACACAGATGGACTGAGCACAGTACCTCGGTCTTACTGTGTGGGAGAGGGGGAGAAAGAGACGTACACTCACAGAGGCAGAGTCTCTCAGCCTGTGTGAGGGAGGGAGAGAGAGAGAGGCACACACAAGGTGGATGTGAAATCTCACCTGCCTGTTTCAGTGACAGACACCCGCCGCCAGTAAATGAAGACACCCCCATCTGTCTCCCCCTCCTCTCCCTCGACTCCCCCACCTTTCCCTCCCAACTCCAGTCCCGTCCCGACCCCCTGGGAAACTGAAGGGAGCAACAATCAACTGCTGCCTGCCCGCTGAGTTAAAGAGTTCCCACGGTAGTAAGACGATGTTAGTTGCGCCCAAGTTTAAATTTCCAACGTGTTTTTCAGAGTAAAGAGTCAGCGCAGAATCCTTGATAATCAAAAACTGTCTGAATCAGCAAGTTAGACACAAAATGCTGGAGTAACTCAGCGGGCCAAGCAGCATCTCTGGAGAAAAGGAATAGATTCCATTTTTGGTCGGGACACTTCTTCGGGATGATTGTAGGGGGGAACTGGAAGCAAGAAAAGACCGGGACAAATCAGGGCCAACAACAGATGACCTCAGCAGGGTATTTTGAAGAGGGGTCCCGACCCGAAATGTCGCCTAACCCTTTCCTCCAGAGATGCTGCCTGACCCACTGAGTCACTCCAGCACTTTATGTCTATATTTGGTTCCCTGATAGGCCAATTGTTGGCTAGGAATAGTGTGATCCCAAGAGGGAACCATCGTTGCAAACCTTGGACTGGTTAACCGACATTTACTGCATGGGGGAGAGAGGGGAGGAGGGGGTGGGCGGGGGAGAGAGGGGAGGAGGGGGTGGGCGGGGGAGAGAGAGAGTGTAAGTTACCTAAAATTAAATAATTCAATGTTCATAGTGAACACAGACACAAAATGTTGGAGTAACTCAATGGGTCAGGCAACATATCTGGAGAAAATGAACAGGTGGCGTTTGTGTCTATCTTCGGTAAAAACCAGCATCCGCAGTTCCTTCCTGCACAATGGATCTCGGTGTCAAGTCTCTGACTCCCGTTGGCAGGCCATTCGGCCCACAGCCCGCCCAGTGATGACTAACCCATGTCACAGGGCGATGGTGTGAAGGCGGAGTTAGACAGAGCTTGATTAATGTTACGGTTGGGGAATGGGCCATAATATGGCCAGGGAAACGCTGTTATTCGTGACGCCCCCTCCGCCCTTTCCCAGCTGTTCTCAATCGCACCCCTGGCCACACAAAAATGTATACTTTAAGAAGGAATACACGGAACATTTAAACTCAGAATGCTTCTAACAGAGTGAGCTATGTGAGCACTTTGATCATTCTCCCTGTATTTGCATTTGACAAAATAGTCGGGAAAAAATGTTTAAAAGTGTTCATACCTAGAGAGATTAAATTTAGTTGATAACATTTTGTTTGTTAATATTCTAGCTGTTGGGTTAGAATATAACAATTTAACCCATGTACAGTACTTCTCTCCTAGTTGAAATTTTTCCATCACCGAAAATAAATATGGCCATTCTACCTGGTCAAATGCTTTTTCAGCATCTAACGAGATAATTGCTAGCTCTGTGTTAGGGATTCTATTGGAGTATATAATATTAAATAATCTTCTCAGATTAAAAAATGAATACCGTTTGGGGATAAACCCTGTTTGGTCGGGATGTATTAATTTACTGATCACTAAGCTCAATCTATTAGATAGAATCTTAGTTAATATTTTCTGATCAGTATTTAAGAGGGCTATAGCTCTGTATGAACCTGGGTCTTCAAGATCCTTGTCCGTTTTTGGTATAAGTATGATTGTAGATTCATTTAGAGTTTCTGGGAGTTTCTGTTGAGTATAAGCGTAACTAAATTTAATCTCTCTAGAGGCTGTAGACAAGGATGCTCACTATCCCCACTATTATTTGCTCTTGCAATCGAACCCCTAGCAGAAAGCGTTAGAAACCATCCAGGAATATTTGGATACAATACTAGAGACACAAGGAATAAAATCTCCTTATATGCAGATGATATACTAATATATATTACAAAATTAGAAACTAGTATTCCAAACCTATTAAATCTAATAACTCAATTTGGTCAGTTTTCGGGATATAGAATCAATTGGAATAAAAGCGAAATCATGCCAATAACAAAATTCAATTTACATACAATACAACAATCCCCTTTTAAAATAGTTAAAGATAAATTTAAATACTTAGGAATCTATGTAACTAAGACATATACCTCTTTATTTAAACTAAATTTCCCACCCTTACTGAATAAACTACATAAGAATATTCAATACTGGAAAACACTCCCCATTTCAATGCTTGGGAGAATTAATGCTATAAAAATGATTTTTTTACCGCAACTGCTGTACCTACTTCAATTAATTCCGATATAGATCCCAAAAACTTTTTTCAAAAAAGTCGATTCCATTGTTACAAGTTTTGTCTGGGATTATAAGAATCATAGAATAAGTAAAAAACATTTATGTAAATCAAAGATAAATGGAGGTCTGGCTTTGCCAAATTTCTTATTTTATTTTTGGGCAGTTCATATTAAAAACATGAATTTTTGGCTGGAAGAAATGGACCAACAACCAGATTGGCTAATGATGGAAAAGGAAGACTGTCTACCTTTTGAAATTGGACCGATCATATTTGCCCCCACAAAACTGCACAAGAAAACCCCATAATACATAGTGGAATACGAATTTGGAAACAAATAAAAAAAGATTTAAAATTGAATAATATACCACTCTGCCTTCCCATTGTAAATAATCCTTTATTCAAATCATCCTTTATGGACAAAGGTTTCACACAATGGAAAAATCATGGAATCAAAAATATAGGACATCTTTATGGGAAAGGTACTTTCTTTCATTTCAAGAGTTACAACTGAATTATGGACTGCACTCAAATAATTTCTTCAGATATCTACAAATTAGAGATTATGTTAAATCTAATACACAAGTTTACAGGAATAGTGAATCAGAAATTCTTGATGAATGTCTGAACAAGCATCCTAATACTGAAAAACTAATAGCTTATATTTATAACACCCTACTAAATAACGAGGTACCACCGACCGAACCATATAGATACAAATGGGAAAATGAAATAGGTCATCCTATCACGAAAGATATGTGGGACGAAAGTTTACAACAAA
Organism: Amblyraja radiata; assembly: GCF_010909765.2. Taxonomy (NCBI): domain Eukaryota; kingdom Metazoa; phylum Chordata; class Chondrichthyes; order Rajiformes; family Rajidae; genus Amblyraja; species Amblyraja radiata. Next base: position 63,657,168 of record NC_045960.1, read on the forward strand.
TACATCAATGTTCATTAAATGCCAGACATACTTTAATACAATTCAAGGTCTTACATAGACTACACTTCTCTAAAATAAAACTAAATAGAATCTTCCCACAAATCTCTCCTATTTGTGATAAATGTCTACATTTAGAGGCTAATTTAACACATACGTTTGCAAACTGTATAAAACTTAAACATTTCTGGACAGATATTTTTGAAATAACTTCAGAAGTTATTAATACAAAACTGGACCCAGACACAAAATTAATAATACTTGGAATATCAGAACAAAGCTTAACACTCACAACAAACCAAAGAAACTTCCTCAATTACGGTATAATAACCGGAAAAAAATTAATATTAAAATTTTGGAAAGGCCCTACAACCCCCACAATTAAAATGTGGATTACGGAAATGTCGGAGACCCTATACTTAGAAAGAATTAGACTTGTCTTAATGGACAAACAAGATCTTTTCCATAAAATTTGGGCTCCATTCATTAACTATCTGAAGGGATAGATTGGCACAGCACGAGGACCCAGCTGAAACTTGAACTCAGGAACAGATGAAAAACTATACTCTATACTTTATAACCTACGAACCTATCTCCATTGATGTATTACAGGTAACCCATTCCACCTCCCTTGTTTTTCTGTTGTGTTGTTTTTTGTTTTTTTTTGCTTTCTTTTTTATTTGTAACTTTCTACCCTCTCTTTTTCTCGCTTTCTATAAAAAATAAAAATACTAGAAGCAGAAGTAATTGATAATGGAAAATTTTAATAATGTATGACTGATGTATATGAAAAGTTTTTTTTTTACTATAATATGTAACTACATTTTATAATATGTCTACTTCTAATAAATAAATAAATTAAAAAAAAAAAAAAAAAAAAAAAGTGTTCATACCTTTTACTATGCCTAATTGGCCCTTACCTCTGCGAAAATAGTCTCATATTCGTAGGTGAAATGTCACCAACAATAATTGATTCTATTATTAATTGACTAATAATTGACTCTATTAGCGGAAAGATGCAATTCTGATCTAATATTATCACTGCCTGTCTTTGGAAGCAACACCAGCAATTTATTAAATCTGACTACATGCGGCACAGTGGTAGAGTTGCTGCCTCACAGCCCCAGAGACCGGGGTTTGATCCTGACCATGGGTGCAGTCTGTATGGAGTTTGTATGTTCTCCCTGTGACCACGTGGGTTTTCTCCGAGTGCACCGGTTTCCTCTCACACTCCAGAGATTACAGGTTTGTAAGTTAATCGGCTTCGGTAACATTGTAAAATTGTCCCTGGAGTGTATAAGAATAGGTGGTCGGTGCGGACTCGGTGGGTCGAAGGGCCTGTTTCCGCGCTATATCTCTAAAATCTGAAGTTAGGTAATGTCTAAAGGAACTGCAGATGCTGGTTAATACGCACAAAAGGACGCAAAATGTTGGTGTAACTCAGCAGGTAAGTCAGATCTGGGAAGAAAAACATAAAAAGCTGGAGTAAGTCAGCGGGTCAGGCAGCATCTCTGGAGAAAAAGAATAGGTGGCGATTCGAATCGGAACCCTTCTTCAGACATCCTAATCGGAATTGAGTCTGAAGATGTGTCTCGCCCCGAAACATCACCTATTTTTCTCCAGAGATGCTGCTTGACTCGCTGAGTTACTCCAGCTTTTTGTGTCTGTCTTCGGTTTAAACCAGCATGTGCAGTTCACTCCTTTACACGGGTCTCTGGAGAACATTGATTGGTAGCGTTCCGGACCCTGCTTCGGAAAGGCATCGATCGCTAGTAAGATGTTTTCTTCATCTCAGTACTAAAGAATTTCCCCCTTATCCTTAAACTGTGACCCGCTTGTCCTGGACTTCCCCAACATCGGGAACAATCTTCCTGCATCAGACAAATGCAATTCAGGACTTTTCACTTCACAAGCAAAGTCAGAATGACGGTTAGTGAAGAATTCGAATAATCGCTGAGCGTTCAGATGCTGCGCGCGACTCCTGCACCAAGGGGGGGGGCGTGGTCGTCACACACAAAGATCTTGTAGCGGAGAGCTCCGCTATAAGATCTTTGGTCACATACTAAGCACGCGCCTCCACAAACAGATGAGCGTCTTCTTGAATGGAGAGCGCGTGGCTGCCTCCACAAACAGTCACACACACTGAGGTCCCGCCCCCACAAAAAATATTGTGTGAGGAAGGGGAGGAGGAGGGTGGAGAGGGAGAGGGGGAGGAGGGAGAAGAGGATGGGGGAGAGAGGTGAAGGGGGGGGGAGGGGTTGGAGCGGGCATGCATGAGTCGAGAGAAGAGAAAAGGGCAAAGAGAGAGAGAGAGGCTGGTACAACAACAACAAAACTGGATAAACTCAGCGGGTGCAGCAGCATCTATGGACCGAAGGAAAAGGGCAACGTTTTTGGCCGAAACCCTTCTTCCGGGTTTCGGCCAAAAACTTTGACCATTCAATTCGCTCCATAGATGCTGCCGCACCCGCTGAGTTTATCCAGCTTTTTTTATGTCTACCTTCGATTTTCCTGCATCTGTAGTTCCTTCTTAAAGACAGAGACTGTGCACGGTAAGGGAATGAGGAGGGAGAGGGGGAAGAGTGTGGTGGGAGGGGGAGAGTGGAATTGGAGGGGGAGAGGGGTGGGGGGAGAGAGAAGTGGAAGAGAGGGGAGGGAGGGGGAGAGGGGTAGCAGGAGTGGTGGAAGAGGGACAGGGAGAGTGGTGGAAGAGGGACAGAGGGGAAGGGGTGGGGGAGAGAGGGGAAGGGAGGGGGGGGGAGGGAGGGAGAGGGGTGGGGTAAGGGAAGAGAAGTGGGAGAGGGAGGGGTAGGGGGAGTGGTGGAAGAGGGACAGAGGGGAAGGGGTGGGGGAGAGAGGTGAAGGGAGGGGGTTGAGGGAGGGAGAGGGGTGGGGTAAGGGAAGAGAAGTGGGAGAGGGAGGGGTAGGGGGAGTGGTGGAAGAGGGACAGAGGGGAAGGGGGCGGGGAGAGAGGGAACGGGGGGGGGTAGAGAGGGAAGGGGTGGGGGAAAGAGGGATGGAAGAGGGGTGAGGAGAGGGAGAGGGGGAGGAGAGAAGGGGGAGAGAAGTGGAAGAGTGGGGAGGGAGGGAGGGGTAGCGGGAGTGGTGGAAGAGGGACGGGGAGTGGTGGAAGAGGGACAGAGGGGAAGGGGTGGGACAGGGAGGGGAAGAGAGGGGTGACGGAGGGAGAGGGGTGGGGTAAGGGGAGAGAAGTGGTAGAGTGGGGAGGGAGGGGTAGAGGGACTGGTGGAAGAGGGACAGAGGGGTAGGGGAAGGGGGCGGGGGGAGAGAGGGAAGGGGGCGGGGGGAGGGGGAAGGGGGGGGGGTAGAGCGGGAAGGGGGTGGGGAGAGAGTGATGGGTGGGAGAGGGAGAGGGGTGAGGAGAGGGAAACATAGAAATTAAGTGCAGGAGTAGGCTATTTGTCCCTTCGAGCCTGCACCACCATTCAATATAATCATGGCTGATCATCCAACTCAGTATCATGTACCTGCCTTCTCTCCATACCCCCGATCCCTTTAGCCACAGGGGCCACATCTAACTCCCTCTTAAATACAGCCAATGAACTGGCCTCAACTACCTTCTGTGCCAGTGAATTCCAGAGATTTACCACTCTCTGTGTGAAATTTTTTTTTCTCATCTTGGTCGTAAAAGATTTACCCCTTATCCTTAAACTGTGACCCCTTGTTCTGGACTTCCCCAACATCTGGAACAATCTTCCTGCATCTAGCCTGTCCAACCCCTTAAGAATTTTGTAAGTTTCTATAAGATACCCCCTCAATCTTCTAAAATCTTGCGAGTACAAACCGAGGCTGGGGCTGATTCTATGGGTGAGATCCCAGTTTTAAAAAAAATATTTGGTGTGGGGGGGGGGGGGGGGGGTGGATTTGATTAAAAATGTGTACATAAACACGACGAAATGTAATCAGGAGTTTCTATAAGATCCCCCCCCCAATCTTCTAAAATCTAGCGAGTACAAGCCGAGTCTATCCAGTCTTTATTCATATGAAAGTCCTGACATCCCAGGAATCAGTCTGGTGAACCTTCTCTGTACTCCCTCTATGGCAACAATGTATTTGAGCATTGGGCATTGTGACATCACACGATGGAACGTTCACCATTGGCTCGGGCTCCTGCAAAGGCATATGTAAATGAATCCATTCCGATTCGACATATGTGAGCATTGGGCATTGTGACATCACACAATGGAACGTTCACCTGGGGCTGGGGCTGGGGCTGGTGCTGCTTCTATGGGTGAGAAGCCAGTTGAAATATTGGGGGGGTGGGGGGGGAAGGATTTGATTAAAAACGTGTACTTAAACACGACGAAATGTAATGAGGAGCGGATACTTAGAAAGAAAAGTGAAATCTCTACCGAAATGGAAAAGATGTCGGCAATTGTGCGTCTGGTTTCGGAGTTGCAGGGAATCAAAGGAAGAAATACAGCCGGAAGCCGTACATGTAAATGGATCCATTCCGATTGGACATCTGCGAGCATTGGGCATTGTGATTGGACATCTGCGTGCATTGGGCATTGTGACATCACACGATGGAAACAAATCAAAAGGCAGAAAGGCAGCCGGACGGACGGCAGGCGACAGGCACAGACTTTTATATAATAGATAGAAGATAGTTATTTTCTTGAATCTCATTAACATAACTCATGAATAAGTTGATGTCCATATGCGGATGCAAATCTTTATTTTTTAAATTCAATCCCACAGAAGACAATTTTTACTCACCTTCTGTCCCCTCTGTCCAGCTTCCGGGTTCACCGTTCGCAGGAGTTCCCACGGTAAACGCAAGAGTCAATACGGATATCGCACTGGCCACTACGTGCATATAATGTTGCAATGTTCAACCACAAGTGTACAAGTCACTCTTGGAGAAATTCAAGCTTGTTTGAATTTTCTCCCGAGTCACCAAGTTACACGAGTACCTGCCGTTAGCGCCACGGTGGTCCACGGTGGTCAACGAATGCCATACGGTTATCGCAAGAGGTTCCCACGATGTTCAACTCTGGTTAACTCTTGCGTCAAGTCGCCCCGTGAGAAAGCGCTTTAACAATTTTTATAAAACTGGAGGAACCTTTTTTTTTACTAACCTGGATCTAATACTGCTTGTGTACCTACATCAAACAGGTCTGAGTAGTAGTCAGATTGGCTTGTTACAGCCAATTGGACATTAGTTTATTGAATATTTCAGAACCATCCGACAGCTGACATTTTCAGTCCTTGAAACGAAACTAAGTATTCTATGCTTCATAATCCAAAATTTAGGAGAGCCCGTTTTATAGTTGGGGGAAAAAATGCAGATATGGACAGTAAACCTTACTTTTACATTATTCTCAATGTATTGATATTTTCTCAAAAATAAATAATTTTGTGAAGCAAATTCAGAAGTTTGAACTTAATTACATTTAAGTAGCTGTTACTAGATTGTTATCCTACCATTGGCTTCAATATCCTATATTAAGAAAGAGGGAAAACTGATGGTGACAATAGGTCTCAATTATGATACCTATCACAATCAATTAGCAGGACATCAACCTCTTGCATACAAAATGGTTACAAAAGCATTCCCTAGCAGATGAACTATGAAACAGAATTAAAAACATAGAATTAAAAACACAGAAATTAGAAGTCTGAAACAAAAGACAAATAATAGAAACATTCAGCAGGTCAAGCAGCATCTGCGGAAAGGAAAACAGTGTTAATGTTCCGTTTGATCGTTCACGAGAACTTGTTCCTCTTTTCACAGGCTGCTTGTCCTGCTGAATGTTTACTGCAATTGAATGTCAGATAATATAAATCCCGTTTCAAAAGTCCATATTGAATTTGGTTTGTAATACCAGTCTTGAGAATCCTGATGAAGGGGCTCGACCTGAAATGTCATCTATTCGTTTCCCCCAGAGTCCTGCTGTCCTGCTGAGTTCCTCCAGCATTTTGTGACTTGCCTGTTTTAATGGTTGATCTTGCCTTTCCCAATATAGTTGAGGGTAAAAGTTACCACTTATATTAAAGCAGTAATAACAGCTCTGGAGCTTTATTTTAAATTTGAGATATAATGCAGACAGAGGGTATGTTTTTAATGTCACCTTATTAATGTATATTACCTTAAATCCCATCCAATGGCACTAATCCAGCATCAATTACTGCAATGCTATTGTTCACTTTGAGTTTTCAGGATCAATTGGGTCCACCCTGAACACAGCCTTGATTTAAACGTGGACTGGAGCTAAGTTCCAAAGGTGAGGTGAAATGATTGGGGATAATTTTTTTATAGTTTTTTTTTAATAATCTATTTTTTAAAGGGTTTAAGAATATCGGCGAAGTTATGGATTACTGATTTTTAATTTTTGAGTTATTTTGGGAAAGCTTGTTTTGATGTGACAAGACAAGAAACATTTATTGTCACATGTACCAATTGGTACAGTGAAATTTGTGGGCACCATACAGCCATACGAATAAAAAAGAGCGCAGAACACGATAGTCTTTAACATAGACATCCCCACACAGCGGAATCAAAGTTTCCCACTGAGGGAAGGCACCAAAGTTCAGTCATCCTCCTCTGTTGTTCACCCGTGATCATTGTGTTTGTCTTTTAGAATGCAAATGAGCAGCCAGGTTTCCTGTCTCCAGGCAAGTAAATGTGGAGGCTTGAAGCATGTGCTGTGTAAAGGACAAATGAAGGTCCATGCAGTATTGTGCTAGTTGACTACATCAGACCTTAGCTTACAAAAGGGGGTTTGAGGGAACTCACTATGGGGGGTAAAAAGTGATAGATAAAAGTAGATTGGGGAGGAGAAACATATTTGGACAATTGAAGAGAAAAATACCAACTAACCCTGACCTCCTTCCCAGCACTGGGATTCGCATATCTGACTACCATTTGTGCTGGGATCATGAAAGAAGGGTGCAAAAAGTGGCAGTAACAGACCATGAAGACAGAATGAGGCCAGTTGCATGCTGTTCAACTAGGCAAAGTCCAGTGGTAGCTGGGCTGCAGTGATGTGCTTAAGCAAGTGACTACATAAAGGTATTCCCATGCCAAGATAGAACAGCTAGAATTACGACATGGAGTCAAAGAGATAATATTTAGGTGGGGTCCCTCTTCAGATAGACTCTGATCAGGGAACACGATCACAGGGAAGGTGATGAAGGAGGCTTCTGTCATCAGTCGTTAAAGACCGATTTCACATTTCCAAACCACCTGCAGAGTTTTGGATTAGTGGAGGGAATTAATAGGACATTAAAGAGTTTAGGTAAAGCCTTGACCGAGACTGGACAGGAATGGGTTAAAGTAATCCCTGCCATTCTGATGGTTCAGAACAACCCCAGCTAGAGACAGGATTAATGCCTTTTGAATTGATAACAGGACAAGCTATGAACCTACCAGCAAGATGGCCCTCCTTGAAATGATGGTGATCCCACGCTATGTACCCCCTTGGGTGCAACTAAGAGTGTGGAAGTTACACCTACAGGCTCTCAGCGATTAACTAATTATGTATGCACAGCAATTAACCCATGCCTTGCCAGGTCTGCATTCCCAGGTACGAGAGGCACAGAAGGCACTACCAGTTGAACACAGGGACGAGTCCACACTGTCAGACTATGTACTGATAAGGTACTGGGACCGGAAGAAATTGAGACTGTTGAAAGGGACTGTACCAAGTGCTACCAACAACATCAACCCCCGTGAAGCTTGAAGATCACCCTCCTTGGATACATCTGATTGACTGTAAACGGTTTGGAGAACCAAGAAAGGACAATGGGGCTATTGACCCTCCTTTTTATTCTGGGGTTGGCCCAGATGGACTGGACTTGGGGAAATAATTTGTTTCTGTCTATGAGTTTTGAATTTGCCCTTTGTGACTATACAAGTGTATGCTGGGTGTGTACGCACATCCCATATAATGATGGTGGAGGAGGAATACCTTAACAATATCCCTTTATCTTATTGAGATTCTGGCCTTACACTGTTTTCGCAATAAAACAGCAACTAATGGGTGCCTTCAGAATGGCAAACTTGAGGACTAACCCATATTTAAAGGATGGCACACCCCTCCCTTTAAACGAGATTGGAAACATGACTAGCACAGCAGATATACCCCAACCGGTTAATGGCACATATTTTGTATGTGGATCCTGGGATACCTATGGTTACCAGGAATGCTGCCGGCAGACGGGGCAACGACTAAGAGGACCACATCACTGGCAGGGCGCTGTTATGTTGCATATGTGGTCCCACACATGAGAAGCATGAAGTAGTTACACCCGCACACGGGGATTTCCAAGCGAAGCCTAACGAAGGCTGAGCAATTTTTCAAGATCTTACCGTCCTATGGTAGTATGGTAGTATCATGGGAACTCATTAATAAGGCCTCCGCTTGGGGACACTTGCTAATGCCACTGCCACCTCCTTGAGTGCAACCCAGAAGCTGAGATAGTAGCTATGAAAAATGTACTATTACAGAACAGAATGGCCCTAGATTTTATCCTAGCAGTAAATGGAGGGACGTGCGCCATAATTGGCCGAGAATGTTGTAATTTTATCCCAGATGCTTCCTCCAACATTACCGACTTAGTCACCCATATCAGAATGAAAGTGGCTAGAATAAAGGTAGGAGCTGAATTCCATGATTAAAGCTCCAGGGGAGGTTGGTGGCCATTTAATATGTTTGGGAGGACTTGGGAAATTATTGTCCAATATGGATTGATTACATTACTAATTGCACTCTTAATTTGTCTGTTGCGATGCTTATGGCCTTTCTTATGTACGCAGCGAGGACTGTAACTGTTATCATCAAAATGATGAGGAGGGAATGAAAAGGTTAAATGCTTTTAAATATATAAAAAGATACATGGTGGAATACTTGACTGTAGGTTGTAACTTGTATTTTTTCTCAAACAGGCTTTCTCTGGTGGAAAAGTACCAATTGATAAGAGAGAGACAAGCCCAGGCTCGTCTCAGGTGGATGTATATTGAGGCAATGACTAAAAAATGTCTGAAATGTCTTGTCCTGAAAGTACCAACTGATAAGAGACCGATGCCTTTGAAATGTCTTGTCCTGAAAGTACCAACTGATAAGAGACAGATGCCTTTGAAATGTCTTGTCCTGAAAGTACCAACTGATATGAGACAGATGCCTTTGAAATGTCGACTAATTGATAAGAGAGACAAGCTCAGAATTGTCCTGTAGTGATGTATATTGGCTGCATCTTGTTACCATGACTAACATCATTGAAATGTGACTAAGTGACACACAGTATAAAACATTGTGCAAATCTTTGTTCATTGAAGTGGTGGAGTGGGGAAGTCAAGTGTCTGTTGCTTACTTAACTGATGTATCCCCGTCACTTCTGCCGGCTGATGATCAGCAAAGCTTGAGTTGGTTTATCTAACGTTTTTGTAAGTAGTGTTTTGTAAGTAGTGACTCTTATCAACACCTGTTTCGCTGTAGGAAGCGTAGTGCGAGTCTGCCTTGACATAAGGCGCTGAGCAAGGGAACCCAGAATCAGATCATGAGAAATGTTCCGTAAATTGAGTAAGTCGAGAGACGTCGGAGCAGGCCCCGTGGGACCGTTCCATCACTTGTTTGGCACTTCTCACCGCACGTTCGGCCAAACCATTGGACTGCGGGCAGGGCTCTTGCTTAACCTTTTTCCTCTGCTGCCAGCCGGGCAACCTTGGCAGCTTTTTAGGTTGCCAAATGACAGTTTAGGTGGTCATTTAAGATGGCTTGCATGACGCGTGCGATAATGTGCTCGGACGAAGTGAGTAGTTACCAGTCGGAATTATGCTCAATGAAGCATTCACATATTATTTCTGCTTCAAATAAAGTCATAAACTAAACATGTTCACCAATCAACACACGATATATACCACAATGACATGCAGCAAAATTATAATACAGTATCTCAACTCTTTTCACACATTGCAATTAATGCAATTTCTATTATTTCTTTCCACTTCCAAACAAAAATGTGGTTGGATTATTCAGCGTATGATCAACTTGTGTCAATAAATCCTGGACCATGATAACATATATGGTTAACCATGCACACTACAGATTGATGCAAGCATGTTTTCTGTGAAGGACCGAAAATTATCATGATATAGCCATAGCATAGGTCGTTATTGCTATTGGTACAGAAACACTCCCACATAATTTATCCACAACAAAATATGCAGGTTGCAAGGAATTTTCTAAAGGCATTTTATGATAATAGCTGTTAAAACTGACTATACCCATCTGACAGGTTAAACATTACACTAACTACCAAGAGATGACCAAAGGACATAAATGCAGCAAATGTTCTTTTGGTAATATATTTAAAGGTGTCATTACGCCACATTACCGGGCATTCAGATTAGATGTATGTGTTGTGAACAACAATGAAGATACCCTGTTTGTAAGCACCAAATTTAAAAAAAATTGTTGATAAACGCTTTTTCCATCATTCCCACTTCAGAATTAACGTTAACATTTCAACTGAAATATCTCCTGACAAAATTTGTGATGTATATGACCGACCGTTGAAGTAAAACCTGGATAAATCCAACGTGTAGTTGTGAATGTTGCTCATCAAAATAACAGTACTGATACTCCCTATTAAGAGCATTGATTTGCCGTTAAAATGAATTCTGTAATAAAGTGTCAACGGTAGCAGTGACAATCGAACACTGCGGTTTTAATGGTTCACGTGTTCACAATTTAATTAATCCATCTTTTTGGATTAAAACAAATAATAACATTGGCAATTAAAACATATTTGATTGCATTCCGTTATCAAACATAGTCAATTTCCAGCACAATAGGGCCGGGGGGAGTGAATCAGTGCAGGATGGATAGATGGTGGGAGGGGGGGGGCGAAGGTTGAGAAGGCAATCGGTGCGAAATGGATGGATTGAGGCAGGGGAATTCGTGCGTGTTGGTTGGAGTAGGTAGAATTGTGAGGGGAGAATTGTGCGGGTGATGACAATGGGGTTAAATGGGGGGGATCTGTGCAGGATGAAGGGGAGGAGCAGTGCAGGATGGATGGGAAGGGGGGTCAGTACAGGATGAATTGGGGGACCAGTGTAGGATTGATGGGGAGTGGCAGGAGAATCAATGCGAATTGGATAGGGAGATCAGTGCAGGATGAATAGATGGGGGGCGGGGGGGGGGGGGGGGGGGCGGTAGATGAGGAGGGGAGCACACGGGATTTCAGTGAGGACTGAATAGAGGCATGGATGGGGATCAGTGCGGGATGGAGAGGAGAGGTCTCAGGGTAATGGGGGGTGGAGGGGGGCGTACAAGAGAGAGAGAGAGAGAGAGAGAGAGAAAGGGGCAGAGGAGGTGGGAAGGAAGGTCAGCGCTCCTCGGCAACACCGGCATCATCGCTGCCTTGGCGGTCCCTGTCCATCGCCAAGTGCCACCGCCAAAGGGGGAAATAGTTGGGATCTCCTCGCCACCGCCTCCCCTCCTCCGCCAACCAACAGGAAGGTGCGGGACCGAGCGGTGCAGATGCTTCAGACGGCGGAAGGAGACCTCCCTCCTCCCGGCCTCGGCATGCGAGAGGGTTTGTTTTGAAAGCGCTGTTGGCGGAGTGGCAGGCAGCGGCCGCAATCAGGCCGGGCAGGGTGCGTGAGGAGGTGTGGGGTGTGCGTGACGAGGAGCGGGGTGCATCGCCACTGCTACTGCTGTGCGGGGCCCGTCATTCACTCCGACCCTCCGTCACGCCACACTTAGCATCTTTCCCACGCATTACAGCCGTCGCCGACACAAAACGTCACGTTCCTTTTCTCCAGAGATGCTGCCTGACCCACTGAGTTACTCCAGTTTCTTCGGTATAAACCAGTATTTGCAGTGCCAAGCCAGGCAAAATGACTCGGCGTTTAGGTTGCCCAGCGGCACTTTGGGTGGTCAGTGGCACCCGGGCAACTGCTAATTTCAAGCCCTGGTGGGTACTCGGGGCTGCTGATGATGTAGCGAAAATCCCAGCATTTAGTGAAGTTCTTGAAATGCTGACTGGTGAATTGGCTGCCATTGTCGGAGAGAAGATGAACGGGAACCCCGTGGACAGAAAAGTGGGGTGTCAGCTTTTCAACAACCATGGCTGAAGTTGGACTGCGGAATAGGTCGATCTCGAACCATCCGGTGTACAAGTCGACCAGGACCAGGTACTGATTGCCATGCCACTCGAAAATGTCAGTTGCAACTGTAGACCATGGCAAGTCAGGTGTGGGGTGCAAGAAAAGGGGCTTTTTGAGTTGGTGCGGCGTTAGGCTGTTGCACGCGCCACAGAACTCTACTTTCTCATGTACAAAGTCGGACATTCCAGGCCAGAAGAACATACTCTTTGCTCTCAGAACGGTTGCCTCCATGCCGAGGTGACCGCTGTGGATGGCATCGTAATATTTGTTTTGCAGTGATGCAGGAACAACTGCCTTGTGTCCTTTCACCACACGCCGTCCTGAAGTACCAGTTCATCACGAACCGGGTAAAATGGGCAAATCAGGGGAGGTAGCCTGTATTGCTTGTCTGGCCATCCGCGTCGGATGAGAGGAGAGTGACTGTAGAGTGTCGTCTGCAGCTGTTTGTGCTGCCAGATCATCCAGACACGAGGATGGGAGGTAGGAGACCATCATAACAACAAAACCATCATCGTCCAACAGGTGTTTCTTGCAGGTGTGGCGCAGAGCACATGACAGTGTGTCAGCTAAGTGCATATCCTCTCCGCGTTTGTAAACCAGTCTAATGTCGTACTTTTGTAATACCATCATCATACATTGAAGGCGCGCAGGGGCGGCATGTATAGGCTTGTTCAGAATGCTGACCCAGCGGATGTTGGTCAGTTTCAACAGTGGCAGGGTTGCCGAAAATAAAGTCATTGAATTTCCCACAGGTAAAGACCACAACCAGCAGTTCCTTCTCGATCTGTGCGTAGCGTTGGTCTGTGTCAGTCATGGTGCGGGATGGGTCTATGGCCTCTACCATCGTTCTGGAGACAGGCTGCTCTCAGTCCGTATTGGGAGGCATCGCAAGTTAAAGTGACAGGTAGCTTGACATCGAAGTAAGTGAGTGTTGGAGCGCAGGACACCAGTTGCATGAAGGGCCTGTCCCACTTTCACGACTTAATTCTTTCATCCCGACCATTTTTTTACTCGTGGACATTTTTTATCGGGCTGGAAAAAACGTTCCGACTTATCTGATGCCATGAGTACCTACGGCGAGCCACTACGATATATCTACGAACTCCTACGACCTCCTACGGACTTGTTACAAACATTCAGGGGAAAACCCGGGAGAATTCGTGAATTACCTCGTGAAAGTGGGACAGGCCCTTAAGACTGTCAACGTCCTCTGCTGGTGGTTGTGCCAGGACCAGTCTGTGTCTTTGTGAATCAGTTGCCTTGGTGGGGCTGCGAGTTCACTGAAGTTTGGGATGAAATTTCCCAAGTAGTTTACCAGGCCAATGAACGATTGTAATGCAGTCACGTCTGTGGGCACTGGCAGCTCGTTGATACGATGGTTTTCGAGGGGTCTGGTTTGAGACCGTCGCTGGTGAATACATGACCTACATAGTTCACCTTGTTGACCCGGAACCTGCATTTTTGGGGCTTGAACTTGTGGTTGATTGCTCTGAAACAGTCCAGAACCACCTTTAAGTTTGCGTCGTGCTCCCGACGTTCTGTCCGGTGACTAGAATGCCATCTACAATGATAGCACATGGGTATCCGGCAAATAACTGTTCCATGGTGTGTTGGAAAACCTCACTAGCCGAGCTTATTCCAAATGGCATGCGTAAAAATCTGTAGCGTCTGAAATATGTACCAAACGTGGTCAACATGGAGGATTCATGATCAAGTGGAATCTGCCAGAATGAGTTCTTTGCATCCAGGACTGAGAATACTGTTGCTTTTCCCAGGTTAGCCGCGACTTCTTCCATTGTGCGCATCGGGTTGTGTGGGAGTTTGATGGCACTGTTTAAATCCTTGAGATTGATGCAAATTCTTATTTCATCTTTGTTTTTTTTGGTTGCTGCAACCCTGGTCGAAACCCAGGCAGATGGATCATTGACAGGGGCAATCACACCCAGAGTTTCCATCCTATTAAGTTTGTTCTGAACGCGGTCTCGCATCGCATGCAGGACCCGGTGAGGTGCGTGGACAACTGGCGTGACCTCTAGGTCGGTTACAATGGTGTACTTGTGCGGAAGTTTGCCAAGTTTGTTATCAAAGAGGTCTTTGTATTGTGAGAGGAATTGTTGAGCAGGACCCTGGCTGGGGGTGAGCTGGTGTAGTTTTGCCGAAGGTGACCTAACCCAGGTCATGGCATGCATCAATGCCCAGCAGAGGGGCCACGTTCCCACAGACAATGGAAAAAGTCCAAGTTGTAAACATGTGAAGCCAGATGACATTGCAGTTCTACTCTTCCGACCGGGTGGACCTCTCCTCGCCCAAATGGAAGTAATTTGACAATAGACAATAGGAGCAGGAGTAGGCCATTTGGCCATTCGAGCCAGCACCACCATTCAATGTGATCATGGCTGATCATCCCCAATCAGTACCCCGTTCCTGCCTTCTCCCCATATCCCCTGACTCCACTATTTTTAAGAGCCCTATCTAGCTCTCTCTTGAAAGCATCCAGAGAACCTGCCTCCACCGCCCTCTGAGGCAAAGAATTCCACAGACTCACCACTCTCTGTGAGATAAAGTGTTTCCTCATCTCCGTTCTAAATGGCTTACTCCTTATTCTTAAACTGTGGCCCCTGGTTCTGGACTTGCCCAACATCGGGAACATGTTTCCTGCCTCTAGCGTGTCCAAACCGTTAACAATCTTATATGTTTCAATGAGATATCCTCTCATCCTTCTAAACTCCAGAGTGTGTGAATGGAAATCTTGAATAAACGCTGTAAAATTGTTCTGTGAAGGTAAAATGGGTGGCCAGGTGGACTGGATTAAAACATAAAATGGCTGCTGACCAAAGTTGCTGAAAATGTAGCTGCAGGTTTCAGGAAGTTGTGGTCAGGGAAATACACATTGTCTTGCAGTTACTGCATATTCGCGACTAGGGTATTACACGCACCCGTCTGACAAGGTTGAGGAATATACAATCCGCCTCGCTGGGAAGACTGAGGAATGTACCTGTCTGAGCTCTAGTATTGTTCCACTAAATAACATCTTCTTATATGTACGTACCTGTTATCCTGACCAATGCGTACGTGTCTGTTGCTTGATTGGGGAATGTGGGAGGTGATAAACCGTAGCATTAAAGTATATAAGGCATTACGAATAAGGGCAGAGAGCTTGACTCTTTGCTAGGTTGTTAACCTGTGTAAAGGCTCCTGCTGACTAAACGTACGTTTAAAGCAACCCCGGTGTCCGGTCGATTATTGTCGAAACAACCGATGTAAGAGAAAAACGTGACTCACATTTGGTGTCAGGAGTGGGATGTCAACCAGCGACTGATCGAGCCGGCGAGTGAATCCACTGGGCGACGGGATGTGAAGGGTGCGCCGCCAAGTGAGTAGATTTAGTTAAATCACCTCTTGGTCCTTCCTCGTATCCCGGCGCAGCAGGGTAATTCGCCAGCGCGCGTCAGTCGGTGGGACGACATCCGAACGTTCCGGTTGTGGGCACGGGGATAGGGCTGTCTCGAGGATTGTCCCAGTCTGATCGAGCGGATTAAACACCCCGTAGAGGGGGACCGTAGACGGTATATAAGAGGAGTGCACTAGGGGGTAGGATGGAAATGTAATTGTTATTGAATCATCGGATTAATAGTATTGAGATGTTAACCGAGACCAAGGTACCCCCGTATCTCACAGAAAGTCCACCATAGACTGGTTGTTAAGAGAGGAAATCCTCCACGCGAAGGTCAGGAATTGAAGTGACAGAGTGAGATACGGCGGAACCAAGGACTCACGGTTAACCCTGAAATATTGGTGTGTAATAGTATGTATAAAAATGGGTAATGGTATGGACACCAGTTGTCACCCGGACCATCAGCTATGTTTCTTGCATCCAGAAATGGAGGAGACCTTCAGGCGTATGTCGGGAGGACTCACCCATAAACTGGGGAAGGACGAATGGCCTGAAGGGGGTTCCAAGGATATGGGTGTGTTGTCAAGGGCCCAGAGTGTAATATGGAAAAAGGATAAAAAAAGAAATTACAAAAAGGCCATTCAGTTGTGGATCGATCATTGTAACGGAGAAAAGGCACGGTCTTTAACGGCCAGTTGGCAGAGGAATGCCTTGAAACTAGGAATACCCCTGACCGAGGGGGGTCAGGAGAAGTCGGTGACTGTATTAAACCAGGAATGTAGGCATGCTAAGGAGAGTAAGGATTGCCAGGAGCGAGAGAGACAAAATAAGGCCGAGGTAGATAAAGACTTACGTAAGTCGGTGGCTGGCATAGATTTGGGAGGTGACAACGAGGAGGAGGTAGAGGATTACCATTGGGGAGTCCGTGGAGCACCCCCGCTGAACCAGCCTGCCCCCGTTGCCAGTCCTGTGTCCTCGACGGGCCATAAGATTGCCAATCAGATCCTGGTCTCTGACCTGTTCAATGATATCGTTCTGCCCTCTGCGGTAGCCGTAATCAAATGTGCGGCCCACACGACAGGAGATTCCCCGGTCCAAATCGGTAACAGGTTGGCTGACGAAGCGGCTAAGTGTGCTTCACACGGTAGATCTAAAGTGGTGGGCAGTATGATGAGACAGGTGAAAAGCCTTTATATGGGCTTGTCTGAATCTGAGAAACCTATGCCAACCATGAATGATGTATTGCTCTTACAGGGGGACGCCTCTATTGATGTTATAATGGAATGGGAACAGCTGGGCTGTCGGAAGGCTGACTCCGGACTGTGGTTCACGCCGGCCGGACAGACCTGTATGACAAACCAGTTAGTGACCTGGGTCGTTGATTGCCTACATCTAGCCACTCACTGTGGGGCCACCTTGCTAGTAGACGCTCTCTTACAGGCATGGTGGCATCCTCGACTTAAGGTTTTGGCAGCCCAAACTAGCGCACGGTGCCTCACCTGTGCTACACACAACCCTTGTAAAGGAGTTGTCTGCCAGATGGGTCGTACTCCATTACCTACTGCTCCGTTTGAAACCTTACAGATGGATTTTATTGATTTGCCTCAGTGTCAGTGTTATAAACATGTGCTTGTTATTGTTGATGTATTTTCTAGGTGGATTGAAGCCTTTCCAACCACTGATTGCACTGCTTCTACGGTGGTGTCTATTTTGTTACGGAAGTTTGTTCCTCGCTTTGGGGTTCCAAATACCATCAGTTCGGATAACGGCCCTCACTTTATTGCTGCTATCAATAAAGAATTGTACCGACAGCTGGGCGTAACCCAGCGGCTGCATTGTGCTTATCGCCCACAGGCTGCAGGAATGGTGGAACGCTTGAACCAGACCCTGAAGACCAAACTGGTGGACCAATCGGGCTCCACCTGGGTTAAAATGTTGCCTGTTGCTTTGTTTCAGATCAGAGTCCTTCCAGCAGGGAAGACAAGGTTGTCTCCTGCAGAGATTATCTATGGCCGACCCCTGCGCACCCCCTGGACGGACATTATCCCGGCCACGACATTGCATCATATGACGGAGGAGATGGTCTCTTACGTCCTTGCCCTTACAAGGGCCCTGCGTGAGATTCACGGGGAGGTCAAGGCCGCTTATGTGGGCGACATAAACTTTCTCGCTGATGGACGGATCACCCCGGGTTCTTATGTGTTGATTAAGAATTGGGTTCGTAAGGACACCCTTTCTACTCGATGGTTGGGCCCCTTCCAGGTTCTCCTCACCACCCCCACTGCGGTAAAGGTGGAAGGACGATCGGCATGGGTGCATTTGCACCATTGTAAAGTGCTTGGTGACACCAAGCAAAGGGGGGAGGTCGAGGTCAGGGAGAGGGATCCGGTCCACAAAAAGCATGGTACGAATCAAAGATTATAGAGGAGCAAGATAGACCATCCTACGAAATCCAATGGGCTGACGTGTAGTACAGATCAGAACGTCACGGAACGTCACTTCCGCCATTTTAGGAATAAGTCCCCGATCTCTGTTCTGCCTCTCACAGTTTAATCCACGTCAGTCCATTGGATTTTGCAGTTTATCTTATTCTCTTAGCCTTCATTGTTAGACTATTATTATCTTTGTTTAAAATAAATAAGGTGCTCCTTTTAAAAAAAAAAAATTTAAAAGGGAAACTGCGTATAAAATGAGCAACAATGCGCAATGAAAGGTCTCTGGACCATATGAATTCTATGATCTTTTGTTTAATCAGTGTTGTGGGGGAACGGTATGAGTGTGTTTCTGTGTGAGAGTGGCAAGATAGAGATAATAGATTTCAAAGTTCCTCATGGATCAGAAGCAACTTTGATTTAAAGCAACTCATGATGTACATAAGCCATAAAGGCAGTTATATTTGCCTTTATATTTTGCTATAAGATATAAGGAACATAAGCCAATATATTTGCCTATATTTATATTATATATGATACACACACACACACACATATATATAAATGTGATATTGATGTATATAATTATATAACACATACATATTTTTCTAGTTTCTTATATATATATATATATATATATATATATATATATATATAAGATAATATATATATATATATAAACACACATATATAGATATATATGATGCGTATATATGTGTGATATATATGTATATAAATATATAACACACACATATGTATGTTTCTCTAGTTTCTTTCTTGTGATCTCCCAATTTTGTTGAACTTTTTTTTCTTTCATTCAACCTCTCTCTCTGAAATCCTAATATTGTGAATAGATAAAAATGAACACATGCCAAGATATTTTTTCATTCTATATTAGTGTAAAGAAATATAGTGTATACACACCTACATTTATGGAGAAGTGCGAGCATTAGACATGAAAACTGCATTGCTACCATATTTTAGTTTTTAATTTAACATATATTTGAGGGAAATCTACGTATATTTGAGGGAAATGAGTTACCGTATTTCCCGGCAATGAAGACGCACCACCATTTGAGTTACTAAATTTTGAAAAAATGATGGCGGGACAGAATCGAGGGTTTGGTTTAGTCCAGGGGTCCGCAGCCTTTTTTGCCTAGGGGCCAGGACCCTCCGGGACTAGCTGCAGTTCCCAGGTCACCTGCGAGCCCCTGGTCTAGCTGCAGTTCCACTGTCCAGGCCCGGCAGCCGCTCGCAGCCACCCGAGCTCTGGGTGAGTTTTTAAATGTGAATATCTCATAACTAAACATTTGTGGGTTAGCAGTATATTGCATCAATCCACTCATTTTTAAATCGTTCTACAACAAATTTCATGAACAAGGATAACACTTTTTATTTCTGTCATTTATGGTAAGATTTACATAATTTATTGTTTTATGTGTGAGATATACAGGGTGTTCAGAACAAAGACGGCAGTTCTTTGACAAGTACTCCGTAGTTCCCTATAGGAGATCTTATCAACAAGTATTCTGGACCCACTGTCAACATCTGAAATTACAGTAAAATATCATATAGAATTAACATAAGAACAAATCTGATTATAACTACATAACTGCAGAATGGATGATATGTCACTTAATTGCAATTGTTTTCAGGGGTGGGGAGAGACATGTATATTGAAGATGCATTTTTCCTCTAGTAGGTCAATTTATGCCTACTGAATATATTCTGTATTCATGCCTACTATATTCTGTTGTGCTGAAGCAAAGCAAGAATTTCATTGTCCTATCTGGGACACATGACAATAAACTCTCTTGACTTGACTTATCTTAAATGTAGAAGAGCTTACAATACCATGCATGCCTTACGACAAGAACAAAACCAAAAATGTACAGCAGTGTAAAAATTGATACCTTTATTATTGTTTAAGAAGAACTGCAGATGCTGGAATATCGAAGGTAGACAAAAATGCTCCAGTATTTTTGTCTACCTTTATTATTGTGCTAAGTCTAGATCTATAAAAGAAGACTTTCTAATAACTTGCTCATGTACCAAAAAATGTCTTATATAATATAATACATTGTCGGGATCATAAGAATAGATTTATATATGTTACAGTCATCATACATTGGGAAGGAAATTAAGGCTTTAATGTGTGCTCCTCATGGCATGTCGTTGTTCCCTATAACTCTATTTATCATGTATTTTAAACACCATTGATCCGTGTACATTGTGTATATTTAACACCATTTATCATGTATTTTAAACACCATTGATCCGTGTACATTGTATATATATATTTATTAGAAGTAGTGTACATTACAATAATATGCCAAAAATAACATAATACATTTCCTGTACCACTTCATATTTTAAACTTTAAAAAGCAGAAAAGTAAAGAGAGTGAAATAGGATAATAAGTGTGTGAAAGAGTGATCAAAGGAGACCCTTAGACACGAAAAATTCGAAAAAGAATTAAGAAGTAAGCCATAGAAAAAGAAAAAGAGAAAAAGAAAACAGAAGATATATTAAAAGTAAAAAAAGAGATAAAAGGGATATACCAACATTGTGTATATTTAATAGCATTTATCGTGTATTTTAAACATTATTTCAAACCGGCTTAAACACAATTAATCCGTGTACATTGTGTATATTTAACACAATTTATCCTGTATTTTAAACATTATTTCAAACCGGCTTAAACACAAGCCGATTCGGGATCTCCGCTGCTTGGAGGTCCTGAATCGGCTGCCTCCTACCGGAGACCGGGGCTTCATGATGTTATAGGCCGCGGGCCGGCGCTTTTCTCCGGCGAGGAATCCCAGACTCCGCGAGGGAAAGTGCATGCTGCCCCCGCGACTAGAAGCTCCACACACCGCGGCTTCAGGGTGTTATAGTCCGCGGGCCAGCGATCAGAGCAATTCTTCTGGCGACCCCCGGCTCCGCGATCTGAGCTATCGGAAGAGATCGGCCTCAAGACAGAAAGTTCTAATTTGTTCTTACCTTTCGTCTTTAGTGGGGAACCTGAAGAAACACTGCTATAAAGTGCTTGAATCGCTTACATTGGCGATTCGAACACTATAGCAGAACGGCTCGCTACGCGTGTAGATGTGGGCGCCATGACAGCAGCCCATTCAAAAAAAAACCCTAATATCTATGATTCCCAAAATGGCGCGCCACAAATTACCCATGAGCCCATGACCGTACTTAGCTTTTTCGTCGAGTGGTTTATCTTGCTCCTCTATAATCTTTGGTACGAATTAATTTTGCTATGAAATTGCACGTTCTTTTCTTTTTCCCTCCCTTGTGTTTGAAGATACGACATAAACCGCTAAGATGAGGGTCTTCGTGGCATTAATATGTGTGGCGATCACAGCAGGGTTAATCGGTTTCGGTTGGAAATGGACAAAGCCTGAATATGGACGGAACAAACGAGGAAAGAAAGGGGAACGAGAAAACTCCAATCTATTTATCCAGGCACACAACGAGCTATTCGGGAAGGGGCAGGTGGTTTGTTATCCATGAATGACATCAGTTACCTCCCTGTTTACCCCATCCCCTGCATGGGGCAGAACTGAACGACTGGTGAAGTGCCAGGAAAAAAATACCGGTCCCTGTCAAGCCTGTTAGCATCAGCTATGATAGGCTTCTCGCTCCACCGGCCAACTGCTTACCGCTCCCTAAGAACAATAACCACTCCTACGACATTTGCTATAATGGATCTAGGACGGCGTCAAGAGCACCGGCTAGGCCATGTAACTTCACCACCAATAATGACAACAGGCAATATGAAAATTGTTTTAGTAACCAAGGACACGGGTGTATAGTCATAAATGTTAAAAATAACCTCACTTGCGCTCTGCAAGTTCACGGCTCCACATGTAACCTTACCTATAAAGGAGTCCAATGTAAGGTGTCTAAGGACTGTATCCCTGTAAATGCTGGATTTCAGCTGTTGTGTGGATGGACTAACGAGACCCATCTGACAGTAGGATCCCATCACCTGCCAATCCCCAGTTATAGCAATGGGATCAGTGAAGCGTGGAGGGACTGGTCTGGAGGGGGAGAAGTCATTAATACCCGAAGGGGCTGTAATGGATCATTATATACGGAGGAAGGATATTACTTCTTCTTTAATGGGAAAGGAACCAATATCCTAAAACCCCCTTTCCCCAAGAACGTGGCAGTTGGAGCATTGGTGCCAACCACGGTACCTTGTCCCGAGCAATGGACTAAACCCATGGCTCGGGTTCGTCGAAGGACGGTGTCGGCCGAGTTTTGCGCGCAATGGAGAAATCCAGGGGTATGGGGAGCTACCCACGGATATGCCATCGGATGCGGATTATTAAGCATGCTAACCATGGGAGGAGTGGGTGGAGGTGAAGCAGCCAAAAAACAAAATTACCTTGTTTGTGGCCTGACAATTCTGGGCAATGCAGGAGGCAGTTAAAAACCCAGATGGCCGAAATGAGGATGTTTTCCCTACAAAATAGATATGCGCTCGATTACTTATTGGCTAGAGAAGGGGGGACCTGTACCGTCATTAAAGGGAAATGTATGATGGGGGTTCAAGACAGGACTAGCAACATCACCCAACACCAGAAAGAGATTACCACCTTTTTGGATGGAATAAATGAAAACCAGGGATGGGAGAATTGGAGATTTGGGGGATTAAATCACTGGATTATCAGCATGGCCATCTATGCTGCTATAGTAGTTACTTGCTTATTTGTGGGGATTGCCATTGTGAAATGCATCATAGCCCGATTAATGGTGGCTTTATCGGGTTTGGGGCCCACCCCCGAGGAAGCTAAAAATTCTGTACGAATGAAGATATTACAGCGTGAGCAGGAGAGACTGTTACCATTCCCCAACGACAGAGAAGACGATGAAGTGAGTGAGGAAGGAGAATTGGAGGACAAGGGCCGGATGGCCCAAGAGGCCATGGCCAGGGAATTAGAAGGTTACGAGATTCGGCGAATGGGACTTTTAAATGGACTATGAGTGTTGCCATAAGAATGGCAAAAGGGGGGAATGTGAATGTAAATCTTGAATAAATGCTGTAAAATTGTTCTGTGAAGGTAAAATGGGTGGCCAGGTGGAGTGGATTAAAACATGAAATGGCTGCTGACCAAAGTTGCTGAAAATGTAGCTGCAGGTTTCAGGAAGTTGTGGTCAGGGAAATACACATTGTCTTGCAGTTACTGCATATTCGCGACTAGGGTATTACACGCACCCGTCTGACAAGGTTGAGGAATATACAATCGGCCTCGTCTGGGAAGACTGAGGAATGTACCTGTCTGAGCTCTAGTATTGTTCCACTAAATAACATCTCCTAATATGTACGTACCTGTTATCTTGACCATTGCGTACGTGTCTGTTGCTTGATTGGGGAATATGGGAGGTGATGCAACGAGACCTTGGTGTCATGGTACACCAGTCATTGAAAGTAGGCAGAAGGTACACAAAAATGCTGGAGAAACTCAGCGGGTGCAGCAGCATCTATGGAGCGAAGGAAATAGGCGACATTTCGGGCCGAAACCCTTCTTCAGACTGATCTGAAAGTGACCGATTGAAAGTAGGCATGCTGGTGCAGCAGGCAGTGAAGAAAGCGAATGGTATGTTAGCATTCATAGCAAAAGGATTTGAGTATAGTAGCAGGGAGGTTCTACTGCAGTTGTACAGGGTCTTGGTGCGACCACACCTGGAGTATTGCGTACAGTTTTGGTCTCCAAATCTGAGGAAGGACATTATTGCCATAGAGGGAGTGCAGAGAAGGTTCACCAGACTGATTCCTGGGATATCAGGACTTTCATATGAAGAAAGACCGGATAGACTCGGCTTGTACTCGCTAGAATTTAGGAGATTGAGGGGGGATCTTATAGAAACATACAAAATTCTTAAGGGGTTGGACAGGCTAGATGCAGGAAGATTGTTCCCGATGTTGGGGAAGTCTTGTAGGTTTACAAGATTAATTCCTGCAATGAGGGGATTGACATATGAGGAAAGGTTAAGTAGGCTGGAACTCTACTCTTTGGAGTTTAGAAGAATGAGAGGCGATCTCATTGAAACATATAAGATCGTGAGGGGCCTTGATCGGGTGGATGCACCGAGGATGTTCCCAATGATCGGGGAGACTAGAACTAGGGGACATAGTTGCAGAATAAAGGGGGGCTCTTTTAGAACTGAGATGAGGAAGAACTTCTTCACCCAGAGGGTGGTTAATTTATGGAATTCACTGCCCCAGGGAGCAGTGGAAGCAGAAACATTAAATATATTTAAGTCTAAAATAGATGGTTTTTTAGCTGCCAAGGGGATAAGGGGCTACGGGGAGAGGGCAGGGATATGGACCTAGGTATGGTTAGTATAGTAAGACCTGAGTGATCTCCTGGACAAGTGTCGATCGCCTGGATTGGGGTCGGAGAGGAATTTCCCGGATTTTTTTCCCGAATTGGACCTGGGTTTTTATCCGGTTTTTTGCCTCCCCCAGGAGATCACGCGGTTCTTGGGGTGGAGAGGGGTGATAGCGGTATAAAGGGGAGGGTAGTGTCTTGTGTTCTGTGTCTTGTGTCTACTGTTTGTGGGTAAGTGTGTCTGTTTAGTGTTCAGCCATGAGCGAATGGCGGTGCGGGCTCGACGGACCTGGTGGTCTACTCTCGCACCTACTTTCTATGTTTCTATGTTTCTAAGTCCAGGACAAGGGGTCACAGCTTAAGGATAGAGGGGAAATCCTTTAGGACCGAGATGAGAAAAAAAAAAATTTCACACAGAGAGTGGTGAATCTCTGGAACTCTCTGCCACAGAGGGTAGTTGAGGCCAGTTGAGGCCAGTTCATTGGCTATATTTAAGAGGAAGTTAGATGTGGCCCTTGTGGATAAAGGGATCAGGGGGTATGGAGAGAAGGCAGGTACGGGATACTGAGTTGGATGATCAGCCATAATCATATTGATTAGCCACTTCTCTATCCATGTTAGCACTCTACCCCCAATACCATGTGCCCTAATCTTTCCCACTAATCTCATTCCCTTCGAATGCAGGCTCGAAGGGCCGAATGGCCTACTCCTGCACCTATTTTTTATGTTTCTATGTGATAAACCGTAGCATTAAAGTATATAAGGCATTACGAATAAGGGCAGAGAGCTTGACTCTTTGCTAGGTTGTTAACCTGTGTAAAGACTCCTGCTGAATAAACGTACGTTTAAAGCAACCCCGGTGTCCGGTCGATTATTGTCGAAACAACCGATGTAAGAGAAAAACGAGAATCAACATGTACAAGCCCAGCTGCTCCATTCTCTCAGCATATGACAGTCCCGCCATCCCGGGAATTAACCTTGTAAACCTATGCTGCACTCCCTCAATAGCAAGAATGTCCTTCCTCAAATTAGGGGACCAAAACTGCACACAATACTCCAAGTGTGGTCTCACTAGGGCTCTGTACAACTGCAGAAGCACCTCTTTGCTCCTATATTCGATTCCTCTTGTTATAAAGGCCAACATGCCATTCGCTTTCTTCACTGCCTGCTGTACCTGCATGCTTCCTTTCATAGACTGATGTACAAGGACCCCCAGATCCCGTTGTACTTCCCCTTTTCCCAACTTGACGCCGTTTAGATAGTAATCTGCCTTCCTGTTTTTGCTACCAAAGTGGATAACCTCACATTTATCCGCATTAAACTTCATCTGCCATGCATCTGCCCACTCCCCCAACCTGTCCAAGTCACCCTGCATTCTCATAGCATCCTCCTCACAGTTCACACTGCCAGCTTTGTGTCATCTGCAAATTTGCTAATGTTACTTTGAATCCCTTCATCCAAATCATTGATGTATATTGTAAATATCTGCAGTCCCAGTACCGAGCCTTGAGGTACCCCACTAGTCACGGCCTGCCATTCTAAAAGGGACCCATTAATCCCTACTCTTTGTTTCCTGTCTGCCAACCACTTCTCTATCCATGTTAGCACTCTACCCCCAATACCATGTGCCCTAATCCTTCCAACTAATCTCATATGTGGGACCTTATCAAATGCTTTCTGAAAGTTCAGGTACACTACATCCACTGGCTCTCCCTTGTCCATATTCCTAGTTCAATCTTCAGAAAATTCCAGAAGATTAGTCAAGCATGATCTCCCCTTCGTAAATCCATGCTGACTCGGACCGATCCTGTTACTGCTATCCAAATGTGCGGCTATCTCATCTTTTAAAATTGACTCCAGCATCTTCCCCACCACTGATGTCAGGCTAACTGGTGTATAATTCACCGTTTTCTCTCTACCGCCTTTCTTAAAAAGTGGGATAACATTAGCTACCCTCCAATCCACAAGAACTGATCCTGAGTCAATAGAACATTGGAAAATTATTACCAATGCATCCATGATTTCTAGAGCCACTTCCTTAAGTACCCTGGGATGCAGACCATCAGGCCCTGGGGATTTATCAGCCTTCAGTCCCATCAGTCTATCCAACAACATTTCCTGCCTAATGTGGATTTCCTTCAGTTCCTCTGTCACCCCAGATCCTCTGGCAACTACTATATCAGGAAGATTGTTTGTGTCCTCCTTAGTGAAGACAGATCCAAAGTACCTGTTCCTCATCTGCCATTTCCTTGTTCCCCATAATAAATTCACCTTTTTCAGTCTTCAAGGGTCCAACTTTGGACTTAACTAATTTTTTCCTCTTCACATACCTAAAGAAGCTTTTTTTTTATTTTATTTTTTTTAAATTTTATTTTATTAGAAGTACAATCATATGGCACCAAAGTGCCTAATATATATTTTCATAATACATTTTATGTACAACTTCTTTTTTTTTTTTTGTTACATTGAAAAAAGATTAGAATAAGTAAAAGAAGTTAGATAGTAAAGGATAGAAAGATGTGAAATATATAGTGTGTGAAGAAAGAAAATGAGTAAATGAAGAAAGTTGAGAAAGAGAAAATAGAAAAAAGAAAATAAAATAAAAAAAGGAGATCATTATTTATAATCTTGACCAACCCTCGTCCAGTCCTGAAACAGTTATTTTTTACAATTGTGTTGCACCATATGATTCCAAAAAAACGACGAATGGAGACCAACTCGTTATGAATTGGTCTGATTTATCCATTAGGAGGAATCGCATTTCCTCAAGATGAGCGGTGTCCAACATACTTGCAATCCACATTTTAAGCGTTGGTATTGATGTACCCTTCCAAAATTGAAGTATTAATTTTTTCGCTATTATTAAACCATAGTTAAAGAATAGATTTTGAGATGTGTTCAATTTATTCCCATCTTCCATTACGCCAAATATAATCATTTCAGTGTTAGGTTCCATTCTTGTCTTGAATAATTTTGTAAATATTTCAAAAATATAATTCCAAAATCTATAAAGTTTTATGCAGGAAACTAAGGAGTGTGTTATAGTTGCATTTTGGGCTAGACATTTATCACAAGTGGCGGATATATTTGGATAAAATTTGTTCAATCTTGTTTTTGAATAATATAATCTATGTACAATTTTAAATTGAATTAGATTATGTCTTACATTAATTGAACATTTGTGAATATATATCAAGTATTTTTCCCATGTAACCTTCGTGATTTTTATCATTAGTTCCCGTTCCCACTCTTCTCTAAGTACCTCTGTCGATGGTAGGTCTATATTTAGAATACTATTATATAAATATGATATTAATTTTTGTGAGTCAGCTTCAATATTCATTGCTTCTTCCAATACTTCAGAGGCTATTTTTTGATATCCTTGTATATATTTTTTCATGAAATCGCAAATCTGAAGATATTTAAAATATTGGTTGTTTTTCAATTTAAATTTTAATTGTAATTGTTGGAATGATAGTAGGTTTCCCATTTCGTACATATCCCCGATCCTTCTAATTCCGAGACTTTCCCATTGGTTATATGTCTTATCAATAAGAGATGGTTTAAATAAAGGGTTATTCGCTATTGGCATTAACAATCTTAGATTTCTTAATTTTAAAGATAATTTTATTTATTTCCAATTTCTTATTGTACCATATCTAATTGGGTTCTTCTTATATATTGTGTTATTCAGTTCTTTTGGGGAGAAGAGGATCGTTCCTATATTACAAGGATGGCAATCCTCCTTCTCCATTTTTATCCATTCTGTCTGTTGGGTAGAACTATCCAACCAATAAATCATATTCTTAATATGCACTGCCCAGTAATAATACATAAAATTCGGAAGTGAAAGTCCCCCGACCTCTTTTGGTTTACATAAGTGTTTTTTTGTGATTCTATGTGATCTATAGTCCCAAATATAATTAGTAATATTAGAGTCTAATTTAAAAAAAAAATATTTTGGTATATATACCGGTATAGACTGAAATAGGTATAGTAATTGTGGTAGGAAGATCATTTTTATTGCATTTATTCTACCTAATAATGATAAGGGAAGTGTTTTCCAAAATTTAATCAGCGTATTAAGTTTATTTAATAAAGGTATGAAATTAGCGTTGAATAATGCTTTATATTTTCTAGTAATCTGAATACCCAAATATTTAAATTTTTCTGTTGCGATTTTAAAGGGGAACTTCAATAAGTGTGTAGGTTCTTGAGGTTTTAATGTCATGATTTCACTTTTATTCCAGTTTATTCTATATCCAGAAAAAGACCCAAATTCCTCTATTAAATTTAATAAATTTGGTATGCTCGTTTGTGACTTTGTAATATATAAAAGTATATCGTCTGCATATAATGAGATTTTATTCTTTGAGTCCCTGGGATTATAGCCCTGAATATTCGGATGAATTCTTATACTTTCAGCCAGGGGTTCTATCATAAGGGCAAATAGCAGGGGTGATAATGCACATCCCTGCCTATTACCCCTTGATAGTTGAAATTTTTGAGATAACATGTTATTAGTTAAAATTCTTGCCATCGGTTTATCATATAATAATTTTATCCATGTTATGAAATTCTCTCGCATATTAAATTTTTGTAGTACTTTATATAAGTATTGCCACTCTACCTGATCAAATGCTTTCTCTGCATCCAAAGAAATAATTGATATATCTTCTTCCTCTAC
This sequence comes from Amblyraja radiata, assembly GCF_010909765.2. Classification (NCBI taxonomy): domain Eukaryota; kingdom Metazoa; phylum Chordata; class Chondrichthyes; order Rajiformes; family Rajidae; genus Amblyraja; species Amblyraja radiata. Next base: position 63,686,167 of record NC_045960.1, read on the forward strand.
TTTATGCGAGTACATTATATTAAACAGACGTCTCAGATGATTAAATGAGTATCTTTTAGGTATAAACCCCGTTTGATCAGGGTTTATCAATTTACTCATATATTTGCTTAATCTTCTTGCTAAAATCTTTGCTAAAATTTTCTGATCTGTATTTAAAAGTGATATAGCTCTGTATGAGCCCGGTTCTTCTAAATCTTTATCTTTTTTTTGGAATAAGCGTAATAGTGTTTCAGGTAGTTTGTTTTCTTTAAAAGCATGGGAGTATAAATTAAATAAATAAGGGGTCGTTATCTCATGAAATTTTTTATAAAATTCATTATTAAAACCATCTGGTCCCGGTGTCTTACCATTTTTCAGCGATTTTATTGTTTCACCTATTTCTTTGATTGTAATTTGAGCTCCTAGTTCCTCTTGTTCCAAAAGGTCCAGTATTGGAAGATTACAGTTATCTAGAAACATTTTTATTTTACTATCTTCTATTTTAATTTTAGATGTATATAAGTTTTGGTAAAATTGAGCAAATCTATTATTAATATCTTTAGGTAGTATTAGTAATTCACCTTTCTCTGATTTAATTTTGGTTATAGTATTTTCCTTTTCTTGTTTTTTCAATTGGCGAGCTAAAAGCTTATGTGGTTTGTCACCAAACTCAAAATGTTCCTGTTTTGTAATTTGGAATAGTCTTATTACTCTTGCCGATAAAATTCGATTAAGTTTAAATTTCAGTAATATTATCTTATTGTGTTTATCTGTCGTGGAATCTTTAGCATTATCTAACTCTAACTCCCTGATTTCTTGTTCTAACAACATTTGTTCTGTCTTATTCTTTTTATTTTGAAAACTTTGATATGAAATTATAATTCCTCTCATAAATGCCTTAAAAGTTTCCCATAATAAAGAAGGCAAAGTACCTGGTATATCATTTGTATCGAAAAAAAGTTTCATTTGTTGTTTTAAATATAGATAGCCTTGCACGTTATTTAAAATATGTGTATTAAATCTCCAAAATTTTTTTTTACCCGGCATTCCCTCAAATTTTACTGAAAATGTCAACGGAGAGTGATCTGAGATACTACTAATATGGTATGTTGGGTTGTTTGTATATGAAGCTTTTACTATCCTGCTTTATATTCTTGGCTAGCTTACCTTCGTACCTCATCTTTTCTCCCTGTATTGTCTTTTTGGTTATCTTCTGTTGTTCTTTAAACATTACCCAATCCTCGTGCTTCCCGCTCATCTTTGCTACGTTGTACTTCTTCGCTTTAATTTTTACATTGTCCCTGACGTCCCTTGTCAGCCGTGGTCGTCCCTTTCTCCCCTTGGAATCTTTCTTCCTCCTAGGAATGAACTGATCCTGCACCTTCTGTATTATTCCTAGAAACACCTGCCATTTCTGTTCCACTGTCATCCCTGCTAGTGTATCTTTCCAGTCAACTTTGGCCAGCTCCTCCCTCATGGCCCCATAGTCCCCTTTATTCAACTGCAACACTGACACCTCCGATCTACTCTTCTCCCTCTCCAATTGTAGATTAAACCTGACCATGTTATGGTCACTGCCTCCTAATGGCTCATTAACCTCGAGGTCCTTTATCAAATCCGGTTCATTACATAACACTAAATCCAGAATTGCCTTCTCCCTGGTAGGCTCCAATACAAGCTGTTCAAAGAATCCATCACGAAGGCACTCTACAAAGTCCCTTTCTTGGGGTCCAGTACCAACCTGATTTTCCCTGTCTACCTGCATGTTGAAATCTCCCATAACAACCACAGCATTACTTTTACTACATGCCAATTTTAGCTCCTGATTCAACTTGCGCCCTATGTCCAGGCTACTGTTTGAGGGCCTGTAGATTAGTCCCATTAGGGTATTTTTACCCTTACAATTCCTTAGTTCTATCCATATTGACTCCACATCTCCTGTTTCAATGTCACCACTTGCAAGGGACTGAATTTAATTCCTCACCAACAGGGCAACCCCACCCCCTCTGCCCACCTGTCTGTCTTTTCGATAGGAGGTATACCCTTGAATATTCAGTTGCCAGCCCTGGCCCTCTTGCAGCTATGTCTCAGTAATTCTCACAACATCATACTTGCCAGTTTCTAACTGAGCCTCAAGCTCGTCCACTATACTTCACGCATTCATATACAGCACTTTGACCTCCGTATTCACTTCCCCCCTCGCACTTGGCCATGACCTTACTCTGTTGTCCATTCTCAAGCTTTCCTCCCCATTAATTTGAGAATCTTTTGTAATTTTTCCTGTAGCCACTACCCCTTCAACTCCATCTTTATACTCCCAATTTGTCAATCCCCCCTCCCCCCCACTATTTAGTTTAAACCCACACGTGTAGCCCTAGCAAACCTGCCTGCCAGAATGTCGGTCCCCCTCCAGTTAAGGTGTAACCCGTCCCTTTTGTACAGGTCACCCCTACCCCAGAAGAGATCCCAGTGGTCTATAAATCTAAATCCTTGCTCCCTGCTCCAGCCTCTCAGCCACACATTCAGATCCCCTATCTCCCTGTTCCTGTCCTCACTAGCACGAGGTACTGGAAGCAATCCAGAGATAACCACCCTAGAAGTCCGGCCTTTCAGTCTTCTTCCCAACTCTCTGAACTCATGTTGGAGAACCTCCTTCCTCTTCTTCCCGATGTCGTTTGTGCCTATGTGCACAACTAATGCCGGCTGTTCACCTTCTCTCTCGTGGATGTTCAGAATTCGGCTCAAACAATTTGGCACTTGTTTTTTTAACAACTTCGGATTTTCAAACTCTCTTGAAATCCGATAAGGACAAAACATTACAGTGAGCTCCGGTGTTGATTTTTGCAATAACCTTGGCATTGGTGATCTTCCGAGTCAGAACCGCCATTCAATATGATGTAGATCAGTGTGTCGATATCATATATATGTTACCACACAGATTATGCATTCTGCACATTACTTATGTAGGCTAGTCCAGATTGTCACTCATACTGTTGATCCGCCCACAGGCTTGCTGGTGAGCTCTCCCTCTCTCTCATTTAGACTATATGGAGGTTTCACGGCAGTCGTGTCATGACCCATGACCCGTACTGTTGCTACGCTACTCCAAATGGATTACACGTGATGAACTGCAGGTAGGCACTTACCATTGTTTCCAGCATAGCGGGCCCGTTAAAACCCGCTGAAATTGTCAATTTTTGCGCTGTAAATAATTATGGAAATCGGGATAAGCGTGTGAGACATTTAGCATACCTCAGAATTCCAAAAGTGAGGAGAAATGACGGTAATTAGAAGCGAGAGCTGAAGGGACAACAACAGCCAGAGTGCTTGGCGAACATTGGCCGTTTGCTCTATGCATTTCATCAACAGACAACTCTAGGGGCGCTGCACTGGCAGCAGCCTCTGCCTACAGCCTGTCTGTCATTTCTATCTTTTTTTAATTTTCAGTTAGTCCAAAGTCTGTTTTAGGGGGAAACTTTTACTTTTTTATGTGGGGGAGGGGGGCAGGGTAAGGGGGAAACCGTCTCCCAGTCTCTTCCTGGCGGGGACGCGACTATTTCTCCGAGTCGCGTCCTCGCCCCCCACCTCGCGGCCTACCAGCTGGATCGGAGCGGCCTTTCCTGCCGGGGACCGAGTACCGGACCAGGGCTGCTACAGCGGCGGCGCAGCGCTGGAGTCACCGTGGAGCGGGCGATGCCTACCTGGGTCGCCGTTTGGAGCTCCGGAGCATTGGGCTGCTGCTCCAACATCGTGGAGCTCTGGTGCGGAGAGCTTCCAACGCGGGGGGCGCTGACCGTCATCGCGGAGTCCTGAGGCGCCTTGCAGAAGGTCTACAGCAGCAGTCTCCACCCGGCGCGGCCTGCGGACTTTGGAAGCCGCCGACTCCGGTAGGAGGGGGCCGACTCTGGTGTCCACGCCGCTGAGGACCTCCCGCAGCCCCGACGTCGGACTTGTATCACCACGGCGAGCGGTCCTGGACATCGGGCCGCCCGTAGCTGCAACTGCGGAGGGCTTGGGAAGGCCCTGACCACGAGGCCCTGACCACGAGGAACAGTGGAGGAAGAGACTGACTTTGGTGCCTTCCCACACAGTGGGAAACTTTGATTCTGCTGTGTGGGGATGTTTTATGTCAAATTCTATAGTGTGTTGTGTTCTTTATTTTTATTGTATGGCTGTATGGGAATTTCATTTCACTGTGCCATCTGGCACATGTGACAATTAAATGTATCTTGTATCTTGTAAGGCATTATTTGTGTTTTTTCTTGATTCCTTTGGCATCTAAAAAGTTTCAGAAGTGATAAATCTGGCTGTAATTTTTTTAAATCGCCCATGGTTCTCGGGGGTTTTTACATACAAAATGAAAACGCATCTGAAGAAAAATTTACAGCCAGATTTATCACTTCTGAGAATTTTTAGATACCAAAGGAATCAAGAAAAAACACAAATAATGCTTTACTTGATGAAATGCAGTGAGCAAATGCGATAATTCCCAATATTTTCAATGTTTACCAAGCACTTTAGCTGCTGTAGTCCCTTAAGTTCTCGCACTCTATACCTTCATTTTGCTTCACGTTTGGAATTCTAAAGTTGGGTACATGTCTCTCACACTTACCCCGACTCCCACAATTTTTTTCAGCGCAAAAATTCAACATTTTGGCGGTTTTTAACAGGTAGGAATGTACGCGTTTCTAGCATTAATAACATATACCGGAAGTGACGGATGTCTTCCAGTTGGATTTAGCGGCTCCGCGCGTCGAGCCCTATGACCCGGTGACCTTACGTGCAACCCCCCTATGCATGGAGACGAAAGCACCAAGTGTTACCTCCGCAGAGTAGCTAATAAAAGACTGGATTCTAATCACTATGTGTGAGTCTGATCATTTCAACAATGGCTGATCATCTAAAATCAGTACCCCGTTCCTGCTTTTTCCCCATATCCCTTGATTCCTTTAGTCGTAAGAGCTAAATCTAACTCTTGAAAGTTAGATGACGTTTCAGATCGAGACCTTTCTTCAGACATACTGAAGAAGGGTCTCGACGTGAAACGTCATCCATTCCTTCTCTCCAGAAATGCTGCCTGGCCCACTGAGTTACTCCAGAATTTTTGTGCCTAACTTTGATTTAAACCAGCATCTGCAGTTCCTTCCTACACAAGATCAAGGCAAATATAGAATAGTCCATTGTTAGCTAGAAGAAGCTAACAACAAAGCAAACAGAGATAAAAATGTAATCAGGAGGACAGTCAGACTGGTCGGAAAACTGGGGAGGGATGGAGAGAGAGGGAAAGCAAGGATTACTTGATGTTAGAGAAGACAATGTTCATACCGCTGGGGTGTAGTCATCCAGCTACGACTTCAATCCGGTGAGTGTTTGCATGTTCTTTCCCGTCCATTCAAGTTTCACACTCACACTGCCCTACTTCGGTGTTGCAGGGCTGCCAACTCTCACGCTTTGAGCGTGAGACTCACGCCCTCAAGCAAACTCTCACGCCCTCACGCTCATCAGAAATTTCTCACGCTCAGTGGTGAGAAATTTTGTGATCATTTTGTGAAAACTCGGATAAACTGCATGGTCCGCGAGTGTTGGCGAGCAGGGTCTGCAGGAGGGATGGGAGCAGAACCAGCGGCCGGAACAGATGCGGGGAGCCGGGACGGACGAGTGTTTGCCACGGCCGGCTTGTCGCTCGCTGCAGCTCTGGCCATGGAGCGCTCCGGACAGTGCGAGTGTCCCGGGCGTCGGAGCCGTCGGAAGCGTTGCGCCGCTGCCGCTGCCGTGAGAGTCTCTGTGCCGAAGGGACAGACTCTCAAAGGGAGGTGGAGAGAGAGAGAGAGGGGGGAAGGAGACAGTGGGGGGAGAGAGAGAGAGGGGAGACACAGAGGGGGAGTGAATGGAGAGAGAGAAGAGGAGAGGGGGGGGTGGGAGAGAGAGTGAGTGGGAGAGGGGGGGAGTGAGAGAGGGAAGAAAGAGGGAAGAGAGAGAGAGGGTGGAGAGGGAGGAGAGGGTAGGAGAGAAGGGGAAGAGAGAGGGGTGGTAAAAGAGAGAGGGGGAAGAGGGGGAGCGGGGGAAAGAGAGAGATAGGGGGGCACAAGAAAAAGAGATAGGAAGTGGAGAAAAGGAGAGGGGGGGGGGGGGGAAGAGAGGGGGATGACAGAGGGCAAGGGAAGAGGGAGGGAGGAGGGAGAAATGGGGGACGAGAGGAGGGGAGAGGGGGGGAAGGAAGAGAGAGGTGGAGAGGAGAGACAGAGACAGAGAGAGAGGGGAAGAGAAAGGGGAGAGGGTGGGGGGAGGAGAGAAGAGGGGGGAGCGGGAGAGAGAGAGGGAGGGAGACAGAGAGGGGGGGGGGAAAGACGAGGGGGGAGAGAGAGGGAAGAGAGCGGGGGGGAGAAAAGAGAGAGGGGGAGAGGAGAGAGATAGAAAGAGACTGGGGAGAGAGAGAGGGGGAGGAGAGGAGTGAGGGGAAAGAGAGGGGAGAGGAGAGGGTCGGGAGAGGGGGGGAGGAGAGGGGGGGGAGAGAGGGGGGGGAGACGAGGGGGGGGGGAGGGAAGGGGGGGGGGAGGACGAGGGGGGGGGAGAGGGAGAGAGGGGCGAGGGGGAGAAGCGTGGAGGACGGAGGGGGGGGGGGAGAGGGGGGGGGGGAGGGAGAGGGGGGGAAGAGGGGGGGGGGGAGGAGAGGGGGGGGGGAGAGGGGGGGGGGAAGGCAGGAGGGGGGTGGAAGAGGGGGGGGGGGAGGGGAGAGGGGGGGGAGAGAGGGGGCGGGGGGAGGAGGGGGGGGGGGAGGGACGGGGGGGGGGAGAGGAGGGGGGGCTGGGAGAGGGGAGGGGGGGGGGAGAGGGGGGGGAGGAGAGGGGGGGGGGGAGAGGGGGGCGGCGGGGAGTGAGAGCCTAACCGAGAGGGGGGGGGGGAGGAGGGGGGGGAGGGAGGGGAGGGAGAGGGGAGGGGGCGGAGAGAGGGGGGGGGGAGAGGGGGACGAAGGGGGGGGGGGTGAAGGGGGGGGGGGGAGCGAGAGGGGGGGTGGGGGGGGGGAGGGGGGGGGGGCGGAGAGAGGGGGGGGGGGAGGGGGGAGGGGCGGGGGGGGGGAGAGAGGGGGGGGGGGAGAGGGGGGGGGGGGGAGGGGCGAGCGGAGGAGGGGGGGGGGAGGAGAGGGCGGGGGGGGGGAGAGGGGGGGGGGGGAGAGGGGGGGGGGGGGGGAGAGAGGGGGGGGGCGGGGGAGACGGGGGGGGGGGAGAGAGGTCGAGAGGGGGCGGGGGCGAGAGGGGGGGGGAGAGGGGGGGGGGGGGAGAGGGGGGGGGGGAGAGGGGGGGGGGGGGGAGAGTGGGGGGGGGGGGGGGGAGGGGGGGAGAGGGGGGGGGGAGGAGGGGGGGGGGAGGAGGGGACGGGGGGGGGGGGGAGAGGGGGGGGGGGAGAGGGGGGGGGAGGGAAGGGGGGGGGGGAGAGGGGGGGGGGGAGAGGGGGGGGGGGGGGGGGGGCAGGGGGGGGGGGGAGAGGGAGGGGGGGGGAGAGGGGGGGGGAGGAGAGGGGGGGGGGAGAGGGGGGGGGGAGAGGGGGGGGGGGGAGAGAGGGGAGGGAGAGAGGGGGGGGGCGAGAGAGGGGGGGGAGAGAGGGGGGGGGAGAGAGGGGGGGGTGAGAGAGGGGGAGGGAGAGAGAGAGGGGGGGGAGGAGGAGGGGGAGAGAGAGAGGGGAGGAGAGAGAGAGAGGGGTGGAGTGAGAGAGGGGGGTAGAGAGAGGTGGGGGAGAGAGAGGGGGGGGAGAGAGAGGGGGGGAGAGAGAGGGGGGGAGAGAGGAGGGGGGGGGGAGGGAGCGGGGGGGAGAGGGGGGGGGGGAGAGAGAGAGAGGGAGAGAGAGAGAGGGAGAGAAAGAGAGGGAAGGGGAGAGAGTGAGAGGGGGCGACAGGGGAGAGAGAGGGGGTGAGCGGAGAGAGAGAGAGAGAGAGAGGAGAGGGAGAGAGGAGAGAGAGCGAGGGAGAGATAGAGGGGGAGAGAGAGAGAGAGAGAGAGGGGGGGGGAGAGAGAGAGGGGGGGGGGGGGAGAGAGAGAGGGGGGGGGGGGGGGAGAGAGAGAGGTCTCTGTGTCGAATTTGCCCAGGGGGATCAGGTGGAGAGAGACTTTCTCGGTACTTCTCGAGGACAACCAGTGGCTGCTGGAAGTAAGTACCAAGCACTGGGTAGAAACGGTGGAAGGTAGTGGACTTCAAATGGAGGTGGTTGGAGAAAGCATCCTGCTTGCCTGCTAAATTTTCACTTACTGTAACTGCAGGAAAAATTTTCCCGATGTTGGGGGCGTTCAGAACCATGGGTCACAGTTTAAGAATAAAGGGGGGGGGGCAGTTAGGACTGAGATGAGGACAAACATTCTTCACGTAGAGAGTTGTGAATCTGTGGAATTCTCTGCCACAGAAGGCAGTGCAGGCCCATTCACTGGATGTTTTCAAGAGAGAGTTATATTTAGTTCTTGGGGCTAACGACATCAAGGGATATGGGGAAAAAACAGGAAAGAGGTACTGATTTTAGATGGATAGCCATGATCATATTGAATGGCAGTGCTGGCTCGAAGGGCCGAATGGCCTATTCCTGCACCTATTTTCTATGTTTCTATGCTTGAGTATATGGCAATAAAACTGGATCACGTGATTTTGAAGCATTCATGCATGGTGGAGGTATAATGTAGTCATAGAATGATACAGTGTGAAAACAGGCCCTTCCGCGCAACTTACAATACAATTATACAATACAATTCAATTTATTGTCATTTGGACCCCTTGAGGTCCAAACGAAATGTCGTTTCTGCAGCCATACATTACAAACAAATAGACCCAAGACACAACATAATTTACATAAACATCCATCACATTGCTGTGATGGAAGGCCAAAAAAACTTATGGAACTTGCCCACACCCGCCAACATGTCCCAGCTACGCTACCTGCTTTTGGTCCATACCTCCAAACCTGTCCTATCCATGTATCAGTCTAACTTTTTCTTAAATGTTGGGATGGTCCCTGGCTCAACTACCTCCTCTGGCAACTTGTCCCATACACCCATCACCCTTTGTGTGGATAAAGTTACCCCTTAAAAAGTTACCTCTTAAAAATACTTCATACAAAAAACATTGAAATCATACTTCTACGTTGCACTAAAACATAATTTTAATACATCAAATTTCAAAAAGTTCCTACCCTTCTTCCACACTCTCCCCACTCGGTTGCCCCCTCCGGTCGCGATGCTCCCTCGGGCTTGGTCTCTCGCTAATTTCTCACTCCCAACTCTCACCCAATGTTGGCAGCCCTGGTGTTGTCCTTTCTTTCGCTGGTTGTTTCTCGACGTCGCTGGCAAGAGGGAGCAAGAGCTACGATGTTTGGTCGCCAGTGCAGGGCGGCGGCGGCCGTTGCCAGGGTGAACGGGGCGTGCCGGACCACCTGACCACTGCGTCACTTCCTGCCGGCCCGCGCCTGCGCGCTGTCCGCGGTGCCGTGAGTAGAGGCGGAGGGGCCGATCCGTACGTGAGGGGCCGAGTGGTGCTGCCTGTCGCCGCCAGCCCGGACAACTTTCCCGTGCTCATACACTGGTAAGAAGTGTGTTCGGAGCCAGCGACCGGAATGGACATTGAACTGCGACCGGAAAACGGTCCCAAAGCGGGGAGGCCGTCAAGTTGAAAGCGCACAGGAGGCTTCCTTGTGGCCCTCGGCAGAGCAGGCGTTCAGTCTGCGGCCCCTCGCTCAGTGTCGGCGCCAGTCAGGATGTGAAATCAAGTGGTTGGCTGTGAGAAAGGGAAACTTTCTGGGCAAGACCGAGGAGAGGTGTTGTAGCACATCTTTGGGTGAGAAGTGATTGGGGAGTTGGGAAAGCGCCTTCCCGGGAGAAGGGGTGAGTGGTGCTGGCTTTAAACACCATTCGCTGTCAGTGTTAATCAAGGATCTTTGGTGTTAATTGCCATCATCTACTAGAATCTTGAAACGTTCATTTAGCTTATGTTCTCTGTTTGCATCTCCTGAATTTCTCTGCTTCTGTACTATTAGTTTTTGGTGATATTTTCCACGGCAAGTCTTTTGAAATCTCTTCCTCTTTTTTCAATTACGGTTGATAGGGTTTCATCTGTATTCATTCCATTTTTTGCATGTTACATTTGCGCCTTCCACCCAGATGAAGAATAGAATTGGATTTTTTCTTTCATGTTCCCTCTCCACATTAAAAGTATGGTCATTTCTTCCACCTTTAAATGTGATTCTGCTATTAGAACACATTTCCCCCACCATCCTGGTCCAGCTATTCTAAAGTGAGCCTTCTCAATAATGCTTTGATTTGCTCTTCCATTCCTCCCATCTACCCTCCTCATGTCACCTCCCCATACAAGAACAGGAAATGAAACACTGCAGTTTCACTTCCTCATTTTTCACCATCCAGGGACTCAAACATTTCTTTCATGTGAAGCAGCACTTACCTTGCATTGGTGCATTCTGTTTATAGTTTGTTTGGTTGTTTGTTTGTTTGTCTGTCTTTTTGCACAAAGTCCACGAGCATTGCCACTTTTCATTTCACTGCACATCTCGTATGTGTATGTGACGAATAAACTTGACTTGACTTGCTCCAGAGGTGATCTTCTCTACACTGGCAGAACTAAATGGGTGACCATTGTGGAATATTCCCATTCAGCTTGCAAGGATGAATCTTGCCAACCATGTTAAATTAGTTCTCCACTCCACTCCCTCTCTGACTTTTTTGGGCCTTCCACACATTTCCAAGGAAGTCCCAATATAAGCTTGAAGAAGAATGTCTTGCTTTTCAAGTAGCCCACATGATTTAACAGTGAATACAATGACTTTAGTTAACCAACCAATGCAGTATGTATCACAATCGGCCAATTCTGATTAGTATTAGGTCATCAAGGTCTAACTATTTTCCTCCCTTCATACCTACTGTCTTTTTTTCCAACATTATTTCTTATCTGCTGAATTGCAATGTTTTGTCCCATAATTTTTGTCGAGCTTTTCTGCATTCCCTCTAACCCCCCTCTTTCATCTCATCTATACAATTATGTTATCAGGCTTCTGAACTTGCCTTCCAGAAGCCAGGTTTCCGAATTTGTCAATGAAACTGATGTGCTGCATTGCTAAGAACTATTTGCTCTGTGTATCTTTCACTTTACTCTATTGTACTTGAGTTTGACTTGATTGTGTTTGTGTGGTATTACTGATCTGTTTAGATAGCATGCAAAAAAAAAGCTTTTAACTGTCCCTCAGTCCACATAACAATAATAAAATTAAGCCTTCTCTTCACCCCTTCCACTTGTCTTTCTAACCAATTCAGTTCTGATGAAAGATTATCAATTAGGGTGTCATGAGTGTTTCTGTGTCTGTAAATTATAGACCAGTTAGCCTTCCATCGGTAGTGGGGTAGATGCTCGAGTCAATTATTAAAGATGTAATAGCAGCGCATTTGGAAAGCAGTGACAGGATCGGTCAATCAGGATGGATTTATGAAGGGGAAATCATGCTTGACTAATCTTCTGGATTTTTTTGAGGATGTAACAAGTAGAATGGATAAGGGAGCGTCAGTGGATGTAGTGAATCTGGACTTTCAAAAAGCCTTTGACAAGCTCACACACAAGAGATTAGTGTGCAAAATTAGACCGCAAGGTATTGGGGGTAGGGTATTGACATGGATAGAGAAATGGTTGGCAGACAGGAAGCAAAGAGTGGGAATTAACAGGTCCTTTTCTGAATGGCAGACAGTGTCTAGTGCGGTGCCGCAAGGCTCAGTGCTAGGACCCCAGTTATTTACAATATATATTAACGATTTAGACGAAGGAATTAAATGTAACATCTCCTGTTTTGCGGATGACACAAAGCTGGGTGACTGAGCTGCATCGAGGATGCTATGAGGCTGCAGGGTGACTTGGATCGGTTGGGTGAGTGGGCAGATGCATGGCAGATTCAGTATTATATGGATAAGTATGAGGTTATCCACTTTGGTGGTAAGAACAGGAAGGCAGATTATTATTTAAATGGTGTCAGATTAGTAAAAGGGGAGGTGCAATGAAACCTGGTTGTCTTTGTACATCAGTCACTGAAAGTAAGCATGCAGGTAAAGCAGGCAGTGAAGAAAGCAAATAGCATGTTGGCCTTCATAGCGAAAGGATCTGAGTATAGGAGCAAGGAGGTCCTACTGCAGTTGTACCACACCTGGGGTTTTGTGTGCAGTTTTGGTCTCTTAATTTGAGGAAGGACATTCTTGTTATTGAGTGAGTGTAGCGTACATATGATGAAAGAATGGGTGGACTGGGCTAGTATTCACTGGAATTTAGGATGAGAGGGGATCTTATAGAAACTTATTAAATTCCCAAGGGATTGGACAGGCTAGATGCAGGAAAAATGTTCCCAATGTTAGGGGGAGGGGGGTCCAGGACCAGGGGTCACAGTTTAAGAACAACGGTTAGGCCATTTAGGACTGAGATGAGGAAAAACCTTTCCACCCACAGTTGTGAATCTGTGGAATTCTCTGCCACAGAAGGCAGTGGAGGCCAATTCATTGGATGTTTTCAAGAGAGTTCGATTTAGTTCTTAAGGCTAACGAAACCAAGGGATAGGGAATAAATGCAGGAATTGATTTTGGATGATCATGTTGAATGGCCAAAAGGCTAAATGGCCTACTCTTGCACCTATTTTCTATATTTCTCTGTTTCTATTTGGAGTAATTTCGGTTGAGTTTGTGACAGCCCAAATTGCTTCAAAATGCAAGCTAGGTGTAATATTGGGTGCACCTGTTTAATTGTGTGTTAGAGTAAAGCTGGTCTAATGCAACTGTACAGCTGCTGTTTAGATCATCCAGTTAATCGTTACTAATCTTTTTTCCAATTTAGCTAACGTAAACAAAATGAATTAACTATGGCCTCACAATAAACTGTTAGTTCATTGGGAGGCAGAGGAAGGAATAAATCGAAGAAAGGCAGTTGAGTACAGCTTGTCGGTTTGAATTTGGTAGCTTGATTATATGGCTCTTTAGGGTAGTTAGTGTTACAAAAATGACGGTGATATGTGCACCTTTCATGACCTGAGCATCCAAATGCTCTTTACAGCAAAATAAGCATTGTCAGTGTTATAATGGAGGTAATGTGGTGGCTGTGGGACATGGCAAAATCCTGTAAAAAAACAATGTGATGGCTGGTTAAGCTGCTTCGGTAATACAGGTTGAGATAAATATGTGTTGTCACAGTGGGGGAAATTATCCTTCCTCTTTAAAATATTGACATGCCATCTCTAATGGGTATTGGTCTAACTATTCCTTGAACACCAAAATATGCTACTTATTAAGAGCCTGGATATTATGAAAAATTTCTGGGGTAACTAGAGATCATAACCTTATTCGGATCAGAGTTGATTTTGATGTGGGAAATGTGGTATGTAATCAATTTACTGCGAAGAGTTAAGAGACAGTTACGCTGAACACTTAATTTGCGTATATATAAAATCTGTAATTTGTTTCATAAACTTGAATGTAATGAATTCAAAGATTTGTGGTAACAGATTGTAAGAAGACATAAGCAGACTGGTGAAATGTGCTTAATGCCTTTGTAGGTGGTTCCTTGGGATCACGGATTACTTATTTTCATTCTGCTTCTGAGGTGAATGAAGGGGTCAATGTGGGACCTGCAAACTGCCACTGATGGCGCAGGAGGTACCTGATGGGGTGGGAGCTTTGTGTGTTGGCACTCCCTCTGCCATTCCCTCTGGACCCACGTGTGCTCCTGATGTTAGTTTTCTCAATGGATGCATCATCCCTATTATGAGTGGTTGTGGCCAGCAGTTTCCCATAGTGGGAACAATGCATTAAAAAAAAAAATAGAATAACAATAATAATAATATCTTTTATTCTCATTGCACATCAGTGCAACGAGATTTAGTATGCAGCTTCCAACCGATGTAAAAATAAATAAATAAATAAATAAACTGTGCGATGTGACCATTCGAGGGAGACAGTTCAGGGGGGATGGGGGGGCACTCAGCAGGGCCGGTTCAGAGCCGCTATAGCTCTGGGAATAAAGCTGTTTCTGAGTCTGGAGGTTCGGGCGTAGAAGGCCTTGTAACGTCTGCCGGAGGGAAGTAGTTCGAACAGTCCGTTACAAGGGTGTGAGGAGTCTTTATGGATGCTGACGGCCTTCCTGAGGCACCGTGTGTGGTAGATGCCTTCCAAGGCTGGTAGCTGTGTCCCAATAATCCTCTACGCTCTGTGGACGACGCGCTGAAGAGCTCGCCTCTCCGCCTCCGTGCAGCTGAGACACCACACAGAGATGCCATACGTTAATATGCTCTCTGTGGTGTAGCGGTAGAAGGTTGTCAGCAGCTGTTGGGGCAGACCAGTCTTTTCTTTAATGTCCTCAGGAAGAACAGTCGTTGCTGTGCCTTCTTGACCATGTGAGGTCCTCTGAAATGTGAGTGCCCAGAAACTTAAAGCTGGACACTCCACACTTTCCCCGTAAATGGAGATTGGGGCGTATTCTCCATTATGGGACCTCCTGAAGTCAATAATCAGCTCCTTGGTCTTGGAGGTGTTTAGTGACAAGTTGTTACGTGCGCACCAGTCCGCCCGGTTCTGCACAAAAAGGAGTTTTTGAGAACATTCATGAGTCCTCGTGTGCTTGATAATATGAGAGTTTGAAATATAGTGTCTTTCTGAGCTGTCTTGTGTCAGGCATGTCCACAAGGTTGCTGACTGGAGGATTTGAAGATTTGTGTAGACAGTTGGCGATGCCTCTCCGGTATTTTGAAGTGCAAGGGTCCTTGCAGATGTCCTTGTGTTTGTAGAAGAACAAAGCATGTTCTACAACATGTCCAGAATGTGATACAATAGTTGGTGCCATTCTTGCCTCTAAAATCTTTAGAGGTAACTAAAAAGTTGAAAAGAATAACAACTTTCCACAATTACTAGCATTATTAGTGGTCGTTGAAAGTATTTACAATTCACCTGTTCTCTCCAATTCCTTAAATTCCTCATCAGTAGACTTCAATCAGTGCAGATTGGTAACACCAATTTGGTTATCTTTATTCTTTACACCCATGACTATGTGGCTAAACACAGCCCCAATGCCATCTATAAACTTGCAGATCGCACCACCATGTGCCAGATTTCATTAATTGATCCACGGTGGACACAGTTCCCAACTTCAAATTCTTGGGGGGTCAACATCTCATGTGATCTATACTGGGCCCATCCACTGATTTAACCACGAACAAGGCATTGCAGCACCTCTGCTTCGAAGTTTAAAGACAGTTGGCATGTCACCAACTATTAACAAACTTCTATAGAGGCATTATAGAACATATTCTGACTGGTCGAATATCATTTCCTAGTGTGGTAATTCCAACGCATAACAATGCAAGAGGCTGCAAAGAGTGGTGGTGTCTGCCCTGTCCATCATGCTCCCTCCCATTGAAATATCTACAGGAGGGCAACATCTATCATCAAGGACTTCAACTCATGCCCTCTTCTCACTGCTACAATCGGGCAGGAGTACAGAAGTTCTGCACCACCATTTTCGGGAACAGTTACTGTCCTCCAGCTATTAGATTTTGAACCAACCTGCACAGCCTAAGCTCAGCAATATAACACCAGAAACCACCTGTTTTCCTATCGTGCATTTTTGTGTCTTAATTGTTTGCAGTCTTTTTCGTTTCACTGTATTGTAGAAGCTGTGTAATTTATGTATAATTTCCATTTTGTGTGTTATCTGAGTCTATACGCCTGTGATGCTGTGGTAAGCAAGATTATCTGTACCGTACTGTATTTGCGCATAGGACCATAAACTTCACTTGACAATGCATGCTCCAAAGATGAGTGTAATAATGGACAGAGGAACAAATTGAAGAATTTAGTTGGTATTTTGAAAATTTAACGAAAATTTACAAATTGGCGTGCAAGTAGTGTTTGAAAAGTTAATGCTCACACAAGATTGTAAATTAGTGCGCTTATTGGTTTTGTATATTTCAGTGGTAAACATGGGTAATTAGATAAATAATTTAAATCTCGGTTGAAGTGGTTCAAGAGTCAACGTGGTAATCGTGGAATATGAAATTGCTGATTTTTGAAGGAGAATAATTTTAGCCTGGATATAGTGATATGGTATAAACTCTGCAGCTCAAGTCTTTTGTAGCATGATCAGATGAATCATCTGAATTGCTGACGTTTGCAGTTCCTTGTATGGTTGCTCCGAAGAAATCAACCAGAAGCTAAAAGCAACTTATATCAGCTGGAAAATGTACACAATCTGCGGAGTTTAGAAAAACACAGATAATGTACGCTAAAATAAATTGCAATGAAGTCTAAGTTAAATATTTTGCTTATCTATTGAATAGAAACCTTTTCAGCAAATTACAATCAATTGTCATGCAAGGTTCACAAAATTGCTGGAGGAACTCAGCGGGTGCAGCAGCATCTATGGAGCGAAGGAAATAGGCGACGTTTCGGGCCGAAACCCTTCTTCAGAGTCTGAAGAAGGGTTTCGGCCCGAAACGTCGCCTATTTCCTTCGCTCCATAGATGCTGCTGCACCCGCTGAGTTCCTCCAGCAATTTTGTGTACCTTCGATATTCCAGCATCTGCAGTTCCCTTTTGAACATGTCATGCAAGGTTGATATGTTTATATGTGGCTGTTTAAGATGTTTCTATGCACAATTATACACTGCAGTCCTCTGTGTTGGTACAATTCAACAATTGTTGAACATTATAATCCAACAAGTTTTTTTTAAACCTGATTTGAGATGCAGAGAGCAGACATTTACTGGAAGAGCACTGCAATTTTGGAGGATGAATCAAAGGTAATGCATTTTTTGGGTCATCATCTCATCCCTGACCCAATTTTGGCATTGCTTTGTTTTCTAGACTAAATAATATAGCTGCTCATTTGTTTACACATTTGTCTTTTTGAATTTTCTTGCAGGTATTCAACTCTTTCAAGATATTGGACCAATCATACAAAATCGTTTGTCTTAAATTATCGTCTCTGATAATAATTGTGATGCATTTTCTCTCTTTCAACATATTGCAACCTAGGACATGATCAAACAGAACATCCTTTCCATTATCTAAACATTGCCTTTTTACTTTTTACGAACTATCACTTGGAATAATACATCTCTTGTACTCTTTTCCTTTGAATGACTTCCCCCCCAATTGCCAAATCCTACATGAAAATTATTCTAAAGAAAGTTGATTTGGATAGTGACTCTAATTATTGAATGGGCTGAATGTATTATTAAAACTCATTAAATGATTACTAATGCATAGCTCGGGACAGGCTGTAGTAAATTCCTGTTTGACGTTAGTACTTAACTAGACTAAGTGGGACCCGTTGGGTCCCAGCATCACACGGGAGGGCAGGTCACCAACGCAATATTCCACCTCCACCAATTCCAATACTGCTCGCCGGTGGTGGTGGGTGGTGGGGGGGGGGGGCTAGTATGGGTGTTGTGGGCTGAAGGTACTGGTTTCCATTGGGCTAGTATAGACATTGTGGGCCGTATGGATGCTTGGGCAGGCATCCAACTGTTGCAACGATTTTAAAAGCCAAGCCAAGGCAAACAATTGGGCTGCAGCTACCCGACAACCAGAATTCATTTTGTGAACACAAACCTGTCAAAAAGGCGAGGCAAACAATTGGGCTGCAGACACCCGACAACCAAAATTCATCTTGTGAACACAAACTTGTTAAAAAAAGGCGAGGCAAACAATTGGGCCGCAGACACCCGACAACCAAAATTCATCTTGTGAACACAAACTTGTTAAAAAAGGCGAGGCAAACAATTGGGCTGCAGACACCTGACAACCAAAATTCATCTTGTGAACACAAACCTGTCAAAAAGGCGAGGCAAACAATTGGGCTGCAGACACCCGACAACCAAAATTCATCTTGTGAACACAAACTTGTCAAAAAGGCGAGGCAAACAATTGGGCTGCAGACACCCGACAACCAAAATTCATCTTGTGAACACAAACTTGTCAAAAAGGCGAGGCAAACAATTGGGCTGCAGACACCCGACAACCAAAATTCATCTTGTGAACACAAACTTGTCAAAAAGGAGAGGCAAACAATTGGGCTGCAGACACCCGACAACCAAAATTCATTTTGTGAACCCAAACTTTTTAAAAAAGGGCTGCAGCCACTTTACAGCCGCATCGAGGGGACTCACCGTGGAGTAGACGTGCGTTCATTGTTATTCGCAGCTCAGAGAGCCGTGATCCTCTCGCTTCCTGGTCTGGCAGAGACTGAATGAGGCACGACACTTCCTGGTTTTATAGTCCCTCCCCCTGCCGCCAGCGGGGGCAGCAGAGAGAATGGGGAATTTTGTAAAAACATTAATATCTCTCATTTTTCATCGATGGAAAAAATCCTCCGCACTCGTACGGCGGAGGGGGGCTCTGAGCGAGGTGGCCAAAAATGACGGCCGTAGGTGGCGGCGTTCTCTGGGAAATCGCAGCACAGTCGGCCAAAAGCGGTCAAGATCAGAGATTTAGTAATATAGATTTCCATGGCATTCAGGTCATATTGCACAAGAGGCTTACTAAACATTTCATGAGTATTAATACGTTACTATGTCAGAGGTTGCATCTGTGCAGAATTGTGCATTTATGTGTACAAAAAGCTATGAAAATGCAATGAAAATGTGAGTATGTTTGTAAAATGCAGACATACTGTAAAGGGGTTAGATAGTGATCAACTAACTCTAATGTGATGCTTCTGAAGCTAATGGTGAGCTTTTCGCCCCAGGAGTAGTGTTGCTGGTGAAGTAGATAATTCTTCCTTGGTTTTTGAAGGCAGAGGAAAGAATGGCTCCATGTTTTGTTCAGCCGCACTGCCGGAGTTCAAATCATAACTGTTGGAGAAAATAACCTATAATTGGACGCAAGATGTTTTTAAAGACCAGCTTGATTTCTATTACACAGGCTGCTTAGCAAATGTTTGTTATTCAGATATAGGTTTGCAAAAAATGGTTGGAGTTATTAAGACTTTTCCTATTTGTGTTCCCTACAGTGGGGATATTTGGGGATCTTTACAAATTAATGGCCACATTATCATGTGATACTTTATCCAGTGGTTGTACTCGTATCAATCAATCAAAGACTTTTATTGTAATTCAAAAATACACCAACAAATGCAAATCTGAACAAATAGTGTCTTTCTGCCCACACCAGAGGTTCACGTCTGTACTTTAAGTCTCTTGTCTTTGAAACTGGGTATAGAAGTGGGCCATGAATATGTTGCAGAGGTACAAAGTAAATTAGTAGAGGGCCATGGCCAATACCCTCGGTGCAAGGCACAAGAACATCAAGTGCTGGAAATGAAAATAGTATAATAGATGATAGTTAGCGCAGACATGGTTCTGACTCTCTTATAGAGAAGGTGGGTGCCTGCAATACACTGCCGGGGAGGTAGTGTCAGCAAATACAATAGCAATGTTTAAGAGGGCTTTGGACAGATGGGTGGACTGGAGGAAATGGAGGGATATGAACCATGTGCAGGCAGATGGAATTAGTTTAAATTGGGGACACAAGGAACTGCAGATACTGGTTTACAACAAAAAATACACAGTGCTGGTGTAACTTGCGAGTCAGGCAGCATCTCTGGAGAACATTGATAGGTGATGTTTCAGGTCTGGACCCTTCTTCAGATTGTCATAATGGGAGGGAGAAAGCTGGAAGAGAGGTAGGTCTGGGACAAAGACATCAAATAATGGGTGAAGGTACACAAAAATGCTGGAGAAACTCAGCGGGTGCAGCAGCATTTATGGAGCGAAGGAAATAGGCGACGTTTCGGGCCGAAACCCTTCTTCAGACTGATGGGGGGTGGGGGGGAGAAGGAAGGAAAAAGGGAGGAGGAGGAGCCTGAGGGCGGGGGGATGGGAGGAGACAGCTCGAGGGTTAAGGAAGGGGAGGAGACAGCAAGGGCTAGCAAAACTGGGAGAATTCAACGTTCATGCCATCCGGACGCAAGCAACCCAGGCGGAATATGAGGTGCTGTTCCTCCAATTTCCGGTGTTGCTCACTCTGGCAATGGAGGAGACCCAGGACAGAGAGGTCGGATTGGGAATGGGAGGGGGAGTTGAAGTGCTGAGCCACCGGGAGTTCAGGTAGGTTATTGCGGACTGAGCGGAGGTGTTCGGCGAAATAATGGGTGAATACGAGTAATCCAAGTAATGGGGGTGGGGGGTTGATTGGGAGATGGTTAGATAAAGGATAGACATGAAAAGACAAAAAGTAGGTGATAAAAATAGAAGAGGGGGTCAAAGTGAGAAGCCAGAGGAATAAATCTAGGTGGAAGGGGATGGGGAGGGGGCGGGGCGTGAGGGGAAGTGGAAAGGGTGAAATGGGTTGCATCCAGCTGATCTAAAAATACTCCTTTTCTTTTCTCTACCCCCCCCCCCCCCCCCCCCCCCTTCTCTTCCCTCTGCTCGACCTGGATGGTCACCCATTTCTCCCTGTCTCCTCTGTCTCTACCCCACTTCATCCTGTCTACTTCCACCTATATTCCCTCCCCGGCTCCATATTTTGTACCTCTTCTATCCTTATTTCACACCTTTTGCCTTTTCATCTTTGGCCTTTTGTCCAACTGTCTGCCATAAAAGGAAAACATCACCTCTTTTCCAGCTTTCTCATCCCACTACAATCTGAACATGAATCCCGACCTGAAACATTGTCTATCCATGCTGCCTGTTTTTTTTAAAGAAATTGACATTGGATGTTTGATGAATGATACCTAAGCCTGCAATGTAGAAAAATAGTGGGAGTAAGTAATTGAATTCAGTGTAGATTTGGTAGTTAAATCGTCTTGCGGGAATTTAATGAATATACAGACGGGTGGGTAAAGAATCTCGAGGCCAACAAGCTCTTTGTGTGGGTTTCCAAAGTTTCATCCATTTGACAAGTCTAATTGCCTCGATGAATAAGAAATTGAATAAAATAGTAAACAGTTAACCGTACCTGTAAAACTAGATTTTAATCCATTTTATGTGATATGTTTAGTTTAAGTTTAGTTTAGAGATACAGGCCCTTCGGCCCACTGAGTCCGCACCGACCGGTGATCCCCACACTCTTGGGACAATTTACACGTACACCAAGTCAATTAAAGGGCCTGTCCCACTTTCACAACCTAATTCACGACCTCTGCCGAGCTTGCCCTTGACTCATACTCGCAGCATGGTCGGAGGAGGTCGCAGGTAGGTCGGAGGTAGGTCGTGATGCTAGTCGTAGGTACTCGTGGCATCAAGTAGGTCGGGCCGTTTTTCTAGGCTGATGAAAAATGTCCACGAGTGAAAATGGTTGTGAATTAGGTCGTGAAAGTGTGACAGGCCCTTAAAAGTGCTGGAGAAACTCAGCGGGTGCAGCAGCATCTATGAAGCAAAGGAAATGGGTAACGTTTCGGGCTGAAACCCTTCTTCATGCTGAACCTACAAACCTGGACGTCTTTGGAGTGTGGGAGGAAACCGAAGATCTTGGAAAAAACCCACGCGGTCACGGGTAGAACGTACAAACTCTGTATAGACAGCACCCGTAGTCTGGATCGAACCCGGGTCTCGGGCGCTGTAAGGCAGCAACTCTACTGCTGCGCCACCGTGGCCACCCTATGAAATCACTTCACGCCGCCTTGAAGATAATAATGGTTCTAACATCTAAAACGGGCCAGAATTTCGCACTGAACTGCCATTTTTTTTTTTTTTAATGTAATAGTCTTTTTAGTGTATCAGTGAGTAGTTACTGTTCAGTTTTTGGTTCATAGTCATTTTTGTTTAGTTGGACCAATTCTGATTCTAGAAAACAAGCAATGTGCATTTTCTTCAGAATTGATTGATTGATTGATTATACCTTTAATAATCCTTTACAGGAAATTACAGTGCCACGACAGTTTCAAGACAGACATAACACCACACATTTCCTCAAATGGCTTCCATACTTAACAAGTTAAAATACAAGTTAAAATACAAGTTAAAATACAATTAATTTTAAAAAAGTGCAGTTATTTATGCGCATTATATAACCTTATAGCAGCTGGTAAACAGGACTTCCTATGTCTCTCAGTTTTGCACATTGGTGCAATCAGCCTCTGACTGAAGATGCTGCTCTTGATCACCTTCAGGGCATGGAGTGGGTGAGTGGGGTTGGTCATTATTGAACCCAGTTTGTTCAGAGTTCTGGCCTCTGCCACCTGCTGGACCGTTCGTTGCTCAGCCCCGACCACTGAGCCGGCCTTCCTGATTAGCTTGTCCAGTCTGTTTTTGTCCGCTATGCGGGCGCCATCTCCCCAACAGGCCACAGCAAAAAACAGAGCACTGGCCACCACTGAATGGTAGACACTGCACAGTAGGGGTTGGCAGATGTTAAATGACCTCAGCCTCCTTAAAAAATACAGTCGGCTTTGTCCCTTCCTGTACACCGCCTCCATATGACACTTCCAGTTCAGCTCACTGTCAAGCTGCACCCCAAGGTACCTGTGGTTAGCGACCACCTCCACCTCAGTGCCCTTAATGGTGATTGGTGTTGCTTGAGTCCTCCTCCTCCCCCTCCTGAAGTCCACAACTATCTCCTTGTTTTTTTTGGTGTTAAGATGGAGGTTATTGTGTGCACTCCACTCCACAAAGTTACTTATTATGTCTCTATACTCCTCCTCATTGCCCCCTTTAATGAGGCCGACAACAGCTGTGTCATCCGAAAACTTCTGCAAAAAGCAGCTGTTGGTGTTATATTGGAGATCCGCTGTGTAGATGGTAAACAGGAACGGAGCCAGCACAGTTCCTTGTGGAGCCCCTGTGCTGCTCAAGATGGTGCCCGAGACACTGTTCTGTAGGCGCACGTACTGTGGTCTGAGGGAAAGGTAATCCAAACACCACAGTACCAGTGATGGATCCACTTTCATCTTCTCCATCTTCTCCCCTAGCAGTCGGGGCTGAATTGTGTTGAAGGCGCTTGAGGTCAAAAAATGTAATCCTTACAGATGCATCAGTAGTGTCCAAATGTGTGTACACCCTCTGCAGCATGTAAATGAGGGCATCATCGACACTGATGTTAGGCTGATATGCAAACTGTAAAGGATCCATTTGATTTGACACACTAGTCCTGATGTAGGAAAGGACAAGTCTCTCAAATGTCTTCATTATATGTGAAGTGAGCGCTACTGGTCTGTAGTCATTGTGGAGAGTGGGATGGGTCTTCTTTGGGACAGGTACCAGGCAAGATGTTTTCCACAGCCTTGGAACCCTCTGTAGACGCAAGCTCAGGTTGAACAGGTGTGTTAGAATACCACACAGCTCTGAAGAGCAAGTCTTCAGTAGCCTTGGGCTGGTGTCATCAGGCCCCACTGCTTTCCCTGGCTTCAGTCTGTCCAGCATTACCTTGACCTGAGCAGTATGAAGAGTCATGGGTGGGGCTGCCGGTGGAGTGGGAGGTGGAAATGTGCAGGTTGGAAACGAAACAGCTAACTTCATGTTGAGCAGAAATCTACTTATTTCTTAAAGGTACCTGCTAACATGGCAACACCACGACTTCAGCGAACGATGTCCCGAACGGGCGAAAGTTTATATAAGGCACTAGGATTGGAGAAAGGAGCTACACCAGAGGAGATCAAAAAAGCATACAGGTACGAAATATAATTCAATTATATTGTACATTATTGTTTGAGATCTATTAATTCTCAGAATTTTCCAATAGTTGTGAAATTAGTCCAATGGATTAGATTAGAATATCATAATTCAAACTTTAAAAATAGAGCATGCTTTATGGTGGATCAAAAAATGCAGTTAGACAACCACCTATCCCTTGTGGCACTTTGCCCCTGAAACTACAGGATATGAAAAGTTTGTTCTCTACCTCACCCCCTTATCAGGGATCTAAACAGTCCTTCCAAATGAAGCAGGTTCACTTCTTCCAATCTTGCTTCCTGCATACGATACTCATGATGTAGCCTCCTCTGCATTGGTGAAAATAAATGCTGATTGCATTGCAGAGCCCCCACATTCATACTACACAGGTGGCTCGGTGATCCCTGTTGTCTATTGCTTCTCCATTTCAGTTCCCATTCTTACCAACATTTGCTTAAGGAATGCATATCATTGTCAAGGAATGCTGTGGCCTCTGGACCGTACCTTATTCTACAATTTCAAGCAACTTGCTTTCTGCATCAGAACTGCTTATTTCCGCTGCAAATCATCCATCTGCTCGTTGATTCCATTCTACTCTCTCCATTAGCACAGGCTGACATGTTTGGCATGTTCCACAACCCTGCAATTTGCACCATTTATGTTCCTTTTCCTTTTTGATTTGATTTTTGCATAATGATCATCAACTGCCCTCACTTCATACGCCGCATCTGTTCCCAGGATGAGACATTTCATACCAGGGCATCGGAAATGTCCTCGTTCTTTGGGGAACGGGGATTCCCCTCCGCCACCATAGATGAGGCTCACACCAGGGTCTCATCCATACCCCGTAACACTGCTCTCTCTCCCCATCCCCGCACACGCAACAAGGGCAGAGTCCCCCTGGTCCTCACCTTTCACCCCACCAGCCGGCAAATACAACACATAATCCTCCGCCATTTCCGCCACCTCCAACGTGACCCCACCACTCGCCACATCTTCCCATCTCCCCCCATGTCTGCCTTCCGCAAAGACCGCTCCCTCCGCAACTCCCTCGTCAATTCTTCCCTTCCCTCCCGCACCACCCCCTCCCCGGGCACTTTCCGTTGCAACCGCAAGAAATGCAACACCTGTCCCTTCACCTCCCCCCTCGACTCCATTCAAGGTCCCAAGCAGTCGTTCCAGGTGCGACAAAGGTTCACCTGTATCTCCTCCAACCTCATCTACTGCATCCGCTGCTCTAGATGTCAGCTGATTTACATCGGTGAGACCAAGCGTAGGTTGGGCGACCGTTTCGCCGAACACCTCCGCTCAGTCCACAATAACCTACCTGACCTCCCGGTGGCTCAGCACTTCAACTCCCCCTCCCATTCCCAATCCGACCTCTCTGTCCTGGGTCTCCTCCATTGCCAGAGTGAGCAACAGCGGAAATTGGAGGAACAGCACCTCATATTCCGTCTGGGGTCCTTGCGTCCTTATGGCATCAACGTTGAATTCCCCCAATTTGGCTAGCCTGTGCTGTCTCCTCCCCTTCCTTCACCCTCCAGCTGTCTCCTCCCACCCTCCCATCCGCCCGCCCTCGGGCTCCTCCTCCTCCTCCCTTTTCCTTCTTTCTTTCCCCACCCCCCATCAGTCTGAAGAAGGGTTTCGGCCCGAAACGTCGCCTATTTCCTTCGCTCCATAGATGCTGTTGCACCCGCTGAGTTTCCCCAGCAATTTTGTGTACCTTCGATATTCCAGCATCTGCAGTTCCCTTTTGAACAACCTGATAACCTCAATGACTTATCCCCATAGCCTTGTTCCCACAGAGATTATCCCTTTAACTTATTTGTTGCTCTTCAACTTTCTCTGTAACTTAAAATAATTTTTTTTCCTCTTTCGCAGATTTGATAAAGGGTCTTTGATCTGAAACGTTAATTATTCCTCTTTCCTGTCTGAATCTGTCTGGCCTGCTGGAGTGTTTCCAGCAATTTCTGTTTTCTATTTCAGATATCTAACTTCTGCAAGGTTTTTTATGTTCTGACTTCACGATTCTGTGGATGCCCTGGGTACCATGTAAACAAGGTTTTGTACACCGATTGCAGTTTAAGCGAGTGCACCAATTCCCATTTCTTCCAATCCCACATTTACATGATTTCCACCTTCAGGTCACTAATGGTCTTCCATTTTGGATATTTATTTCAATCCCCCCCCCCCCCCCCCTACACGTGTGGTTTTGATCTTGGCCCCTTTGTAGGTTCTGTTATAGGTGGCAATAGGATTGTTAAACCCTTTCACATGCCTGCTTGTTTTCTTATGCCTCAACCCTAACACCTATCTTGCACATTCCTTGTCTTTCTTTGTCTTTCTTTGGCATCTTCTCTACACTTTTATCCCTCCGTATTTCACTGTCACATCCTACCTGGCCTTGCCCTACAGTGGGCATTTTGTTAAACTTATCCTGTGCTCTGATGCCCACATCTGTGCATTTCTGCTAAAGTTATAGTTCTTTAAGGAACCTTGGTTTAATAAGTTTCAGTATCTCATGTCTAATGGTCAGTCATTGCATCTCGGCTTGCGCAGGTGAAATGAGCTATTGCGCTATGAGTTAAAAATTAACTGTCAGATTCCAACATTTGCCATCTTATTCACCACATTATGCCTTAGAGATGTATTCTCAATATTACACACGAGAGGAAACTTTTCAACATACAAATTGCTGCACAGCAGAACACACAGTTCTTCAAAGACAGCTTCCAGCAGTGTTTAACCTAATGCGCTAAGACTTTGTACATTGAGTATGCCATGGGAATTATGGCCAGGCCTGCTTCTTGAACTGCAGGTCACCTTACTGTGCATTTTACATAAATGAATCAACTTATCATGATGTTAATGCTGACAGAACACCAACATTATGACAAGTAGTGTAATTTATTTAGCTTCACCAAAACACCTCTGAAAGGTATCACTTTGGTTGTCCAGTACCTTGTTTTGCACTCATTGAAGCAAATAACAAGATGATCTTTTTAAGATGTGGCATGCATGAGTGTGGAACTGGATACTGGGCAACCTTCCATATTCTCTTTGAATATTGCCTAGAAACCTTATGTCGTTTCCCATGATTAAATTGTATTGATGTTTCTGGTTGCAGTTTTATTTGATTTAAAGAGACTATTTTAAGTTCTGGTTGGCTCTAGATGTAGCACAATTGTGACCAGATTTTAGTTTTGAAGTTTAACATTTGTTTTCCAATTAGAAAACTCGCTCTCAAATATCATCCAGACAAAAATCCAGACAACCCTGATGCATCA
The DNA here is from genome assembly GCF_010909765.2 of Amblyraja radiata. Lineage (NCBI taxonomy): Eukaryota > Metazoa > Chordata > Chondrichthyes > Rajiformes > Rajidae > Amblyraja > Amblyraja radiata. Next base: position 63,713,043 of record NC_045960.1, read on the forward strand.
GAAAAGTTTAAAGAAATAAACAATGCCAATGCTATTCTGAACGATGACAATAAGAAACGCATCTATGATGAGTATGGCTCATTTGGACTATATGTGGCTGAGCAGTTTGGAGAGGAGAGTGTCAAATACTACTTTTTGATGAACAAATGTTGGTTTAAGGTTGGTTAATGTTCTTAATGTTTTATGTTTATATTAGAAAACCATCGATCTCTCGTCCTATGGTGGTTATAGATTTCTTCATTCATCACTGTCAACCAATTTCTTTGTCGTTATTTCCATCATTCCCTTTACTCCCCATATCTGCGGAAGGATGTGACAGCGTTGGAGAGGATCTAGAGGAGATTTACGAGAATGATTGAGTTAACATATGATGAGCATTTGATGGCACTGGGCCTGTATTTGCTGGAATTTAGAAGGATGAGAGGGACCTCATTGATACTTACTGAATATTGAAAGTCATGGATGGAGTGGATTTGCAGAGGATGTTTCCACTGGTGGGAGAGGCTAGGACCAGAGGCCATAGCCTCAAAATAAAAGGACGTACCTTTTATAAAGGAGACGAGGAGGAACTTCTTTAGTTAGAGGGTGGGAATCTGTGGAATTCATTGCCATAGACGGCTATGGAGGTCGTCATTGGGTATTTTAAGACGCAGATTGACATATTCTTAATTTGTAAGTGTGTTGGGTTATGGTAATAAGGCAGGAGAGTGGGGTTGAGAAGGAAAGATAGATCAGCCATGATTGAATGGTGGAGTAGACTTAATGGGCCGAATGGCCTAGGTATGCTCCTATAAATTATGATCTCCCCCAATCCCTTGCTAGGTTTTTGAGTCGGATTTGGAATGTTTCCATCCTATTCTGAGGGTATTCAGTAGTTTTATCCACTCCGCCTCGGGCGCTGAGAGAGGTCTTCTGCCTTAAGTGGTCAAGCCTCGTGCCTAGTCATTCAGCTAATCTGCCTCATAATATAGATGATGATATGGCTACCAATAGGCTTTATTACTTAGTCATTGTTATTGGCTATAAATATTTTGATCCACATCTTATCATTTGACATTTTCATTGTTGATACGCTCCTTGCGATGCTCCGGGGAACTTAATTTGTTCATTTGTTGACTATGATATTTGATTGCTGATATTTGATCTATTTTTAATGCTGCCTCCTGTACAATGCCCTTGCCTACAATTGTTCGTGTGTTATTCCCTGCCAGTTCCCATTCCAAACTTTCATCTTTTCTTCACTTCCTAGGCCCCCATTGGCTCATCTTTACTATGGACGTCCAGTCCCTTTTTCACCTTCATTCCCCACTAGGAAGGTCTCTGAGCCCTCCGGTTCTTCCTTAAACAGAGACCCAGTTAGTTCCACAACACTAATGCTCTCTTCTGTCTTTCGGAATTTGTCCTCGCCCTCAATCACTTCTCTTTTGATTCCTCGCAAAAGCGTGTAATCATTAACACTCGTGTGGACCTTAGCTGTGCCTGCCTTTTTGTTGGTTATGTTCAACAATCCTCGTTCTGAATGCACACTGGCACCATCACTTGCCTCTTGCTCCCCTACATTGATGACTGCATCAGGCTGCCTCCTGCACCATGCAGAACTTGTGATTTCATCATCTTTACTAACTTCCAGCCTACCATCAAATTTACCGGGACTATCATTGACACCTCTCTACCCTTTCTCAACCACTGTCTCCATCACAGGATGTAGACTATCAACTGATGTCTACTATAAACCCATTCTGGGAGTTATCTGGACAACACCTCCTCCAACCCTGCCCCTTGCAAAGACTCAATCCCCGACTCTCAATTTCTCCTACCTTGCTGCGCCTGCTCTCAGTATGAGGCTTTCTTCTCTAGGACATCCGAGGCCTTTCCTTTCTTTTGTAAAGGTGATTTTTTTTCCTTTCCTACCCCCACCACTGCTGTTTCAGATAAATCTCTGTGCCCTTTAGTTCTATGCCCACTCCCTCTCTCCCTCCATCCCTCCAGAAGGAACAAGGATAGAGTTCCCCTGTTACTTTCACCCCACAGGCATTTGCATCCAACGCATCATTTTCTAACTTTCGCCACCTTCAATGTGATCCTACATCACATTTTCCCATCCCTAACCCTTTCTGCTTTCCATACAGACCACTCCCTGGTTCACTCATTCCACCCCCACCCCCTCCCCTGGGTACATTCCCCTGCATCTGCGGGTGATATAACATATACCTACACTTCCTCCCTCCCTTCCAGCCAGGGACTCCAGTAGCCCTTCCAGGTGAGACAGAGGTTCACATGCGCTACCTCTAAATTGATCTACTGCATTCATTGCTCCTGATTTGGCCTCCTTTACATCAGCGAGACCAAGCAAAGACTAGACGACTATTACAATGAGCAATTGCGCTCAGTCCGCCAAGGCATGCAGGATCTCCCAGTTGTTAACCATTTTAACTCCCCTTCTCATTACCGCACTGACTTAATTGTCCTGGGCTACCTCCATATTCAGAGTGGGGCCAAACACAAACTGAAGGAACTACACCTCCTATTCCGCTAGCATAACATTGTATTCTCCCGTGTTAGGTAACTGCTAGCCAATAAACAGCCCACTTTTTGCTCCCCCCCTCTCTCGACCGTGTGTCCCACCTGCATATGCACCCATTTCTTCCTTTTCTTTTCTCTTTTTGTGCACATTATATTTTCTATGTATAATACTATGTGTCCTGCTTTGAAGAATATAACAGGAGATTTGGAAGATCAGCAATGTTCGTTTTCCAGCGATTGGCCTATATTTAGTACACAACAATATCCAATAAAACAAGGGTTCCCAACCTGGGGTAAATTTACCCCCAGGGGGTACATTTTGCCTACCCAGGGGGTAAATGTGTTGATTCTGGATTTGTAAATTTTTTCTCATTGACTGACTGTGTTTGGTTCTGGTATCCGTTATCTGTTCATCATTAGTTGTTCATAAATAAGTGAACTAACATTGTTATGTGCTATTAAAGTTGCCGGGGTAAACGGGACGAAAAAGGTTGGGAACCTCTGCAATGAAAGTTGAAGGAAAAATCGATAGATAATAGGTTACATTTCAAGTCAAAATATTGGAGGTTTGATTGGAGTATGAAAATGGGTGTGAAATAAGTATTTAAAGAGCTACTAGGGTTGAGAAAACTCGTGTCTCTAACGTTACAATATATTTTAACCTGCAGAAACCTATCCTTTATGAAGGTGCATGATTATATTCCCCTTGAAACAGGCTAGCTGCAAAATTGAAAATTAAACTGCAGATGCTGGAAACTTATAGCAAAAAATGCTGGAAATGCTTGGTCAGGCTGCATTTGTGGGAAGGGAGACACTAAATATTTCAGGGTGAAGAGCTTTACTATAGGTCTCTGATCTGGAACATTAACTTTTTTTTAAAGAGTATTTACAATGAGCTTACAGCACTTTATACCCTGTTATAAATGTTATAGATTCTATGCTAAATGGCCTTTTACTATGTGACCCTGCAAATCACCAAATTTATTTCTAAGTTGGATTTTCCAATGCTTAAAATGGTGATTCTTCAAGTGTTTAAATTATCTACTGCTAACGTTAAGAATATTGCGCCTTTTCCCTTTTTTTATGTTCAATTTGATTGTTTCTTGTTTTTAGCATATTATGAAATTGAAATGCTTTGATTCAAATTCATCTTTAAATTTTGTAGTGAGGCGTCTAATGTGAAAATGCCTTCTGCACTTTTTATCTGCATCTTGGTATTTAATTGAATGGCGTGGTCTAATGAGCTCATTTATGCAAGTAAATTGTATGTGGATTTTAACTAAGAATAAGATGATTTCCTTGGATTGCTGGATTTTTTTTCCTTTGTGTGGCAGGCTCTATTTATATGCTGTGGCCTACTCACTGGATGCTGCTGTTGCTGTTGTTGTTGCTTCTGTTGCGGAAAATGTAAACCATCAGGTGAAATGGAAGATTATGATATTATTAATCCTGAAGATTTGGAAGCACAGATTAAAGCAGAACACACTGGTGATGATGGTAAGTTAATACGGATGGAATCTATTTCAATTAACAGCCAAGAATATTTGTAAGCTATTAACTCGGTTGTGGTGATTTATGATGGAAATTACAGCAGTTAACTTTTGAAATTGGGTAAATTACTTTATTCAGAAGGACATGTTTTGTTGTATCAGAAATTATAGAGTAGTACTTTGTCACTTCCATGGTTGTCATGATGAACAATGGTCATTTTGCACGAAAACACTGCTGTATAGTTTAAATGGTACAGATGGTTTAGATCCATGGAATGTTTTTAATTTGCCTATACCTCATGTTGAGGTTTTTCAGTTTATATAATTAAATTCACAATTTGAAATTTAAGCTTAAAAATAGTTGAAGTTGTGCAGCGCAAGCCATAATGCATTTTGCTCCGATTGTGATTTGGTTTTTCACACAGAGTGGTGAATCTCTGGAATTCTCTGCCACAGAAGGTAGTTGAGGCCAGTTCATTGGCTATATTTAAGAGGGAGTTAGATGTTGCCCTTGTGGCTAAAGGTATCAGGGGGTATGGAGAGAAGGCAGGTACAGGATACTGAGTTGGATGATCAGCCATGATCATATTGAATGGCAGTGCAGGCTTGAAGGGCCAAATGGCCAACTCCTGCACCTATTTTCTATGTTTTCTATGTTTCTATGTAAGAGTGATGGTGAGAGATCACGGCAAGTTGGTTCCAGTTAGAATGAAGGGCAAGTCATGTAGGGCAAAGGAAACCTGGATGATGGGAGAAATTGAGGCTCTGATCGTGAAAAAGAAGCATGGGCTGGTCTTAGCAGCTGGGATCAGAAATCCCTGGAGGAGTTTAGGGGATTGAGGAGTATGCTTAAGAAGGAAATTGGGACGCAGAAAGGGGGCAAGAGAGAGCTCCTTGAGAGTCCAAAGAGACTTTGAGTATCTTAAGGGGAAGAAGGGAACTAGAGAAAGAATAGAACCCCGCAGAAACCAAAATGGTCGTCTGTGTGGAGCCACAGAAGATGGGCAAAGTCTTCAATGAGTATTTCTTTGTTTTTACTGTGGAGAAAAACTTGAAGGCTAGGGAACTTGAGACACTTAAAGGAGATGTCTTGAGGACAGACTTTGTTACGGTTGTGAAGGTGCTCGACTTCCTAAAGTGTAAGAGGGTAGATATATCTCCTGGACCTGATCAGATATATCCAGCAATGCTGTGAGAAGCTGAAGAAGAAATTGGGGTAGCCCTAACAGAGATATGAATCATCATTAGACACGTCTCAAATACTGTGTGACTGGAGGGTGGCTAATGTTGGGGGTCTATTCGAGAGGGGCTACAAGGAAAAGTCACAGAACTCTCGACCAGTGAGCCTAACCTACGCGACAGATAAGTTACTGGAGAGGATTCTGAGGGATAAGATATATATGCATTAATATAGATGGGTTGATTAGGGATAGTCACGATGGTTTTATACATGGTTGATTGCCTGATGAATGTGATTAAAAAAATAAAAAAAAATAACATAAGGTTGACGTGGGCAAAGCTGTAAAGGCTGCGTAAATGGACTTCAGCAAGGCTTTTTAAAGTAAATCGTGGGAACCTATGGGAGGTTAGATTACAGGATCTAGGGAGAACTAGCGAGATACATATTTGGCTTCATGGAAAGAAGCTGAGGGTGGTAATGGAAGGCTTTTTTTGAACAAGAGGCTTGTGCCTGGTGGTGTGCCTCAGGGATTGGTGTAGGTCTGTTGCTGCTTGTGGTTTGTATCAATTATTTTGATGAGAAGCAACTCAGCATGATTAGTAAGATGACACTGAAATAGGTGGTATCAAAGACAGCGAAGATGGTTATTGAAAATTACAGCAAGATCTTGATCAACTGGGCAAGTGGCCTGGGAATGACCAATGAATTTTAATGCAAATAAGCATGTGGTGTTCCATTTTGGGATGTGAAACCAGGGCAGGACCTATACAGTAAATGGAGAGAATTGTAGACCAGAAGGATCTCGGAGTACAGTCACATATTTTCCTGAAAGTGGTGCCACAGGTAGATTGGGTGGTAAAGACGTCTTTTGATACTAAGCCCTTCATCATTCAAGGTATATTGAGTGTAGACATTGGGACATTATTTTACACTTGTACAAACTTTGTTTTGGCCCTGTTTGGAATATAGTGTTCTATTTTGGTCATCCTTCTATGGCAGGAATGTTAATAAGCTGGAAAGAGCAGGGAAAAGTTTTTTGATTAATATTTTGATTGTGAACTAAATGTTACGGTGCACTGAATTGCCCTCAGACCAGGGCATTAACTAAGCTAATCTACTGGTAAAGTGTAAGAGCAAAAGTCCTGGTTAGAACTGCAATCTTCAAAGTTTAGGCAATTCATTATTTCAATATCCATTCATATTAAACATGTTCATCATGAAGTTCTAAACTGACCTTAAAAAGAGACTTCTTAAAAACTCTGTAGCAGATCAGTAAGGGTACCAATGATAGGTAGACACAAAATGATGGAGTATCTCAGTGGTCGTGCAGCATCTCTGGAGAAAATGGATCGTTTACTTTTTGGGTCGGGATCCTTCTTCAGACTGATTGTAATAATTCTGCACTCAAATTGGAGCAACAGCACCTCATATTTTGCTTGAGTAGCTTACTACCCAGCGGAATGAATGTTGAATTCTCCAATTTTAGGTAACTTCTACAAATACCTCCCACTCCCCTCCCTCTTGCTCCCTCTTACCCCGTTCCTCCTCCACTAAAAGTCAGTTAACCTGTTCCACAGATTGCAACAATGTATCCCTCTTGGGCTCACAACTGTTTCTTGCCAACAGTCAGCCTATCAAGGAACCTCCTTGCCTGAGGTAATCTGTTTCCGCCCCAATAAACGAGTTCGGTATTCCGAAAAATGCAAGGAATCATGGGATTTGTCAAAGGTCATTCGCCATAAAGAAAAAGTGAACTGTCTGTGTATAAAAGTGAACTAGACTGTGTATAAATTTTTATCTTTATTCATAATTTCTGTGTAAAATTATATTTAATCTGAGGAACGGGGTGCCAGGTAGCGGGAGAGCGGGGTGAAACAGCGGAAGAGAGAGGGGGAAGATGCAAGTGGGAGATGGGAGAACGTGCCCACAGATCCGCGCCTCATCCGCAGCCAGGATCGAACCCGGGTCTCCGACACCGCAAGCAATGCCAAACCGCCACTGGACCGCCCGCCTCCCCTCCCCCAAGTGTCCCATCCCCGCCTGGGGGACGTCCGGGGAAAATCCGAACCGATGGGACGGCGGTGGCCCCAAGCCCACAGCCAGCGGGGGGAAGAAGCCGCAACTCCAGCTCACTAGGTACCCACTCCGCGACAGGCCGGGGGCCGCCAGTCGCACCCCCTGCCCCACCCAGCAGCCGCCCGCGGAAGTCGAGCACCAGCCATCAATGGGGATACACACAAAGCGCTGCAACAACTCTGCTGGACATGCACCATTCCTGGAGAAAAGGAATGGGTGATGTTTCGGGTCGAGACCCTTCTCCAGAGACGTTGTCTGACTCGCTGAGCTACCGCAGCACCCCGTGTGCATCCCCGCCAGTCACTTGCGCTCGGCTCCCCCCCCCCCCTCCCCGCGCCGGCGCCAGCTGCAAGCCCGAGCCGGCGCCCTGCCAGCCTAGGGCCACCCCGGACATTGACAGGATACCCGGGAGGGAACGGGGATGGCCCAGCTGCAACTCAACAGCGCCCACAGCGCCAGAGACCCGGGCCCGACCACGACCATGGACCCTGACCCCGCGTAGCAGCATGATCCCGCTCACTCACTGAAGCATAAAAATGACAAAATCGGTGTAGCTTTGTACAAAGGAACAATAAATACAACTAATTCATAGTTTGAAAGCAGTATTTTCTTACCTAGAAGAATCAAAGTTGGAAAATACGGATGAAACGAAGTTTCAGCTGCTCAGCTACCAACAATGTTTATGGCGAGTGACCTATGACCTGGGCATGCGCAGTCGGAATACCGAACTCGCTTATTTGTCCTGTGTTTTGTTTTCTTCTTTGCTTCCAATTTCCCCCACCTCACTCTTCCTATAGCAATCAGTCTGAAGGGTCCTGACCCAAAATGTCACCTATCCATTATCTCCAGAGAAGGTACCTGAAACTATTTCCACTGCATCCGCAGGAGATGTAACACCTGTCCCTATACCCCCTTCCTCGACTCCATCCAGTCATCCCGAGAGTCCAATCAGGTGAGGCAAAGGTTCATGCACCTCCTCCAATCTCATCTACTTTATCCGCTATTCTATGTGTGGATTCCTATATATCAGCGAGCCCAAGCGCAGACTGAATGATTGTTTCACTGAACACTTTGCTCAGTCTGCCTTGGCCTACATTATCTCCTGGTTGCCAAACAATAACACCTCTTCCCATTCTAGCTTTTTCTGTCTATCTTCGGTATGAATATTAATTTCTCTAACTTCACAATAGATGTATTGTCGTAACCCTTGCATTCCCCCTCTCAGTCCCTCCCCCATCCTAGTCATCCTACTAGTTTCACTGCCGCCCTGCTTAGTTACACTGTGTGTATCCACTCGTTATCGCCTATACAGCCAGCCATGGACCATTGTGGACTGCATTTCCTTGATCATCTGGCTGGCTTTGAATTGGTCCTTGCATACCTTTCATTTGTTCTTTGTATCTTTTCATATCTCTAGTTTCCCTCTCCCCCTGGCTCTCAGGCTGAAGAAGTGTCTTGACCCGAAAGGTCACATATTCCTTTTTTCCCCGATACGCTGCCTGACCAGCAGAGTTACTCCACCATTTTGTGTCTATGGTACAAACCAGCATGTGCAGTTCCTTTTTATTACAACATAAACTTATTCTAGTAAAAAAAAAATTGGCATCTTGGAATAAGCTAGTAAATGAAAGTTAGCATTGATTTGTTTAAGGCAATTTATAAATTTGATAGCTTATTGATATAAAAAGATTTTGTTGCTGTGAGAATATGTGTTTATGGTTCTTGGAAAAATGTTTGCAATTATCAGGTATTCATAACTTATGCCTTACCAGCTAAATGGATGGCGGTAGGATAAGTACAAAGAAAACATACAACATAGAAAATTACAGCACAGGGATAGGCCTTTTGGCCTATTGCGGCAGCATACAATACAATACAATACGGTTTATTTGTCACATTGCACAAAAAGTGCAAGTGAAATGGATATGTCAGCAGCGATACAATGATAAAGAACACACACAAAAACACAATAAAAATTTAACATAAACATCCACCACAGCATTCATCACTGTGGTGGAAGGCACACAATTTGGCCAGTCCTCCTCCATTTCCCCCCGTGGTCAGGACCTCAACCCTCCGCAGCCACCGCTGCGGGCGTCCAGATGGTAAGGACAAGGTACGAGTCAAGGTAAGTCCAGAGTCGGCTCTTCCCCACCGGAGACCGCGGCTTTAAGTTGGTGTAGGCCGCAGGCCGGCGGCCGAAGATTTAAAGTTCCCTCCACGCCGCAGCCAGAAGCACCGCAGACTGCAGGGCCGGCGGTCGAAGCTCCCCTCCAGGGGTGATGTTAAGTCCATACCGCGCCCGCGGTGGAAGCTTCTTCTTCCCCCGGGTCCCCCCCGAGGGATCCCGGGCTATAGACGCCGCGCCAGCTGGAGCTGTGCAGACCACGGCTTCAGGCTGCCGGCTGCTGCGAGCCAACGAAACGGAGTGCTCCCCTCCAGCGAGCCCCAGTGAGGGCTCGCCTGCTCCGCGCTGACAGTCCACGCTGCACCCGCCGCCGGAGCCCCGACCAATTGATCAATCTAACAGGTGAAGAAGGTTTGATTGACAGATAATAGTCAGGCGGGGGAGGGAAGAGTGGAGATAGCAACAGAAATTGAAAGGTGATGTGGAGAATGAACACACTTCCCACATATCACCTTCTAGCCTCTGTCCTCTCTCCACCCTTCCCTTTCTACCTTATCTGTAATCTGCAGTCAACCACCCTCACTGGTCTCCACATATAACTTGCTAGCTCTTGCCCTACTCCACCCTCCACCTTTTTATACTGACTACTTCCCCCCTACTCTTTCAGTTTTGATGAAGGGAACAAACCATAAATGTCCTGACCCGTTGAGTTCCTCCAGCAGCTGTGTTTTAGCTTCAGTTTCCAGAATCTGCACATTCTTGTGCCATCAATTGGAACTGTGGTAGTCAGTTCAAACTGAAGTTAGTCCCAGATTGCAGCTCATGCAAAGTTGGAATGAAGAAGTCTGAGACTTGGACATTCTTACATTCATTGGTGGTACATCCTCGTACACTTTGGCATATCAAATACTATTTCAGATTTCTCATGATGATTATTTAAGTATTCTGCATTTTCGCAGTCTTATTTGAATGACCTAAAGCTTGGCAGAACCTGCTTGTGATGATCATTGTTGATGCATGTTTTATAATGGTGGTCATCTGAAAACAGTGCCATACTTTGTCGAAGGTGAGCAGTAAATGTAGATATATCGGTAAAACTTTCAGGAATTTATTTTCTTGGAAGTTCGTTTCCAAGGGTACATTCATGACTTGTTTCTTTGTTAAACATTGGATTGATATACAGTTGTTTTATCAATAATTAAATAATTTAAAATGCATTGATTAACAGAAGTAGGTGCAATTTTCTGAGATTGTGTTTTTTTTAAATTCTTTAGGGGTAAACGTTGTTAACACTCAACCAGAAGCAAGTTCGCCATTAGAAAATGCAAATAAAGAACGGCAGGTGAGAGAGAATTTGAAGGTTTTTCACTATGAATGTCCTAGAGCTTGCAAGCTAATGAATACTGCATAGGTCCTAACAGTACTTTAAAAATTGTATCATTTGCCTTCAACCTATTAATCATTTTGTGACAGATGCAGCATTTCAGTGTTATTCTCAAAAATCTGTTTGTACATTGGTAATGTCGTTTATCAAGAATGCATTAGATCCCTCAAATGCCAAGAGTGCATATTTCCTTGACCTCCAATCAGAAATTGTCCGGGTTTTCTTTTATAGATTTCAGACTAAACTTGCTATGTAACATTTTTGCTATTTTCTCTCAATGAAAATCAAAATAGTTCAGTTGATGTAATAGCAAGATGCCCTCTCACAGCACATTACTGCAATTATATTTCTTTAACTCATGACCATTTTCCTTTCCTTCAACTCAACTGGACCTTGTTTTAAGCAAACTCAAATCTTAAATTCAGATCTAGTAAAGTAAACTGTTTATTATATGCTGGTTATCTCTTTTACACCTGAAAGGGTTCAGGTGACGGTAAGACCTAAATATCCTCCACACCTGGAGGGATCAAACACTGAGGTGATGTGGATAGAGCTAAAAAAAATTGCTGCAATACCTCTAATGGGATTGTACTAAAGGTGTCCCAATAAGCGAGTTTAGTATCTTGATAAACGCAAGGAATCATAGGATTTGTAAAAGGTAATTTGGGATTTAAAAAAATGCGAACGCAGTGCTGTATAAACTGTGTATGAATTGTTAACTTTTATACCAAGGAATTAATCTATAATTCTGTCAACTCAATTGGTTCCTTTGTCTGTATCTCCTCCAACCTCATCTACTGCATCCGCTGCTCTAGATGTCAGCTGATTTACATCGGGGAGACCAAGCGTAGGTTGGGCGATCGTTTCGCCGAACACCTCCGCTCAGTCCGCAATAACCTACCTGAACTCCCGGTGGCTCAGCACTTCAACTCCCCCTCCCATTCCCAATCCGACCTCTCTGTCCTGGGTCTCCTCCATTGCCAGAGTGAGCAACAGCGGAAATTGGAGGAACAGCACCTCATATTCCGTCTGGGGACCTTGCGTCCTTATGGCATTAACATTGAATTCTCCCAATTTTGCTAGCCCTTGCTGTCTCCTCCCTTTCCTTAACCCTCTAGCTGTCTCCTCCCACCCTCCCATCCGCCCGCCCTCGGGCTCCTCCTCCTCCCCTTTTCCTTCTTCCCCCCCCCACCCCCCATCAGTCTGAAGAAGGGTTTCGGCCCGAAACGTCGCTTATTTCCTTCGCTCCATAGATGCTGCTGCACCCGCTGAGTTTCCCCAGCAATTTTGTGTAGCTTCCTTTCTTGTTCTGCTGTTCACACACTACTTACACAGTCCCATTTCTACTTCAGTTCATTAATCTACAATTATGAAATATTCAAAAAGTTCAAGAATTTATTATTTTCATTTAATCCTTAATGTGTTTGCTACTGGAATAAGAAAATATTACTTGTGTTTGAAATATTTTCTTATCTTTATGCATAATTTATGTGTAAAAATATATTTAATCTGAGGCAGGCAGCGACTGTGTCAGTGCGATGTGGGCTGATGCTTTACCAACAGGTGATGTGAATGTACCGTTAAGGCAAATATTCATCCCCGAGGAAAACTAAGTACAGGGTTGGCCCTGTGAAGGAGTCGCCAATCCAATAGAAGACTTTTAACTGCAAAATGCCAGCCCTTTACTATTGGATAGATTGAGTGGAGGGTCTGTGTTGCTCCAAGTTTGCGGTAGTTGCGGTGTGTTTCCACCAGCCATCTCGCCTAGTGCGCGTTGGCCAGCACAGTTCGCCAGCCCTTGTTAGCAGAGGCTCTTTGTGTAGGTGTTACCCAAAGCCCAAAGGCTTTGTGGAGGTTCTGCGTTTGGATTGGGCACGCAGTGAGCTAGCGAGATGACTGTCAGATCAGATCAGCCCTGGTTGCCGAGTGGCCGAAGGGCAAATTTTAATGGGTAGTTATGAAACTGTTCCATCTGTGTGGCATCGCCAGCCCTCTCCCAGCTCTCTCTCTCCCAGATCCCCCACCCCAACTGTCGACAAAGTCTGACTGAGAAAATGCTCCCACTCATATTACGGGTTGGCTCCACGTTCGCCCACTCGCTGGGGCAGGCGGCACCTCCTTCAAAGTAGGCGAGAACAGGTCCAGGCAGCTGGGGAGCTGCGACCCACCCCTGAGTGAAGCCTCTAGTTTGGCTGTGGTTCAAATGACTGCAAATTCTCATAATTATCACCGCCCGGTCACCCGGACCCGGCTCCCAACTGTGTGTCCTGACAGACTGGAACCAACCCCAGAGGTTAAAGCGACAGCATCTTTATTTAAGCCAACCCACCTCGAAAGTTTAATCAGCCTGTTCGAATCCAATCTGAACTTTCCAACCTACCCCCCACACAGCACATTCTCCTTGTTCCCTTTAATACAGGAAAGTTGTTTACTTAGGATTGTAAGGACTGTCTCAAATTGGTTGACCACACATTTTGTAATTCATGTAAACCAATATCGAATTTGAATGGCTGTGACTCTGGCTAATGCCAGGGATTTGATAATTGACAGGTTGGTTCCAGGCATTCTTGCGTTTTCAAGGCTGGTGCTGTATTGAGTCAGCTTAAATAGATACAATTGTGGATTTGTGCAGCCTGCTGTAGCCTACTGCTGACATATTTGACGGATTAATCTATACATAACTAATACTCTGATCTGGTCACCTTCCGGTTTGCGCGGTGTTTCTATTTGCGCAAAAATGGTACACGTTAGCGCTACGATTTTTTGCCAGGTCACCAACTGTTCCACTGTGCTGCGAGTGCACCAAGTTTCGTTGCGATCGGTTTAATGTAATAAACGTTAGCGAGGTTTAAAAATCTTAAAAACCACGCGTGTGCAGATTGACCTCTTCTCCAGCCAGTCAGCGCTGCGCGGATTAGTCTCTTCTGTCACTCCTCGGGACGGTCCGACCCTTCCTGTGCCACTGCGTCTTTACTGGAGCCGAGGATGGCCGGCGGAGGTCTCCAACCGGACACAATTTTCGGAGGGACCGGAGTCAGCCCGGCCCGGAGTCGACCCGGCCCTGCCCGGAGACATAGATGTCGCCGATGTCGCCAAACGGAAAGTGGAGACTCTGATCCCAGCAGAGCAGAACTACCAGCTAGTTTATTTATAAATCTCATTGAAATGAATACACAGTTCCGTACACACACAATAACTCAGCTGGCGAGAATGTTTATCCCAAATGACCTATGACCTGGGCATGCGCAGTTGTAATACCGAACTCGCTTATTGGCAGATAAAGGAAGAGGGAAGTAGACAGATTAGGGAAAAATGCAAAAGAAACAGGGTTGTTGCAGTGGAAGACTTCAACTTCGCAATGTTGACTGGTACTTAGTGCAAAAGGCTTAAACGGGGATAATTTGTTAGGGATATCCAAGAGGTTTTCCTGGAACAGTATTTGGATAGTCCAACTCGAAAAGGGACCATGCTGACATTGTACTGGGAAACGACAATCTTTATGTTTAGAGATAGAGCGGCGAAACAGACCCTTCGGCCCACCGAGTCCACGGTGACCAAACTGTTCACTAGCTCTATCCTACACACTAGGGACAATTTACAGAAGTCAATTAACATACAACCCTGCAACATCTTTGGAATGTGGAAGGAAACCAGAGCACCCAGAGAAAACCCACATGGTCACAGGGAGAACGTACAAAATACATACGGATAGCACCCGTAAGCAGGATCGAACATGGGTCCTGGCACTGTAAGGCAGCAACTCTATCACTGCAACACTGTGCTGTACTTCCATTTATTTTTAAGTAGAAGATTATTGTGGGAACAGTGATCATAATTACATTAGGTTTAAGATGGTTATGAATAAGGATAAGCTGGACCTTTGGGGAAGGTACTAAATTGGGATAAGGCAGATTACAGCTTTATTAGGTAAGAGCTAGAGAGTGTAATTTGGGTGCATTGTTATTGGGTAAGTTCACATCTGACATTTAAAGGCCAGCTGATCAGACTTCAGGGCTGACATGTTGAAGTAAGGAGGAAGGGCATGGATGGCAAGGTAATAATGGAACCTTGCATGACCAAAGAGGTGGTAAATTTGGTCAAAATAAGAAGGAATCCTATGTAAGGTATCAAAAGATGAAATCAGACGGGGCTTTTAAGGAATACTAGACTTAGTGGGACCTGTTGGGACACGGGAGGCCTGGTCCCCCAATGCAACCCATTCCCCAATGCAATATTCCACCATGGTGTGGGGGAGAGGGGGGCGGTGTGGGGGAGAGGGGGGCTGTGTGGGGGAGAGGGGGGCGGTGTGGGGGAGAGGGGGGCGGTGTGGGGGAGGGGTGTGGTGTGGGGCGGGGGGGGTTGTGGGGGAGGGGGGTTGGGGGTGGTGAGGTGTGGGTGGGGGTGTGGGGGGGGCGTGTGGCTGGGGTGTGTGCGGTTGTCGTGGGGGTTGTTTTGTGTGTGTTTGTGGCTTGGTGTGGGTGGCTTGTGTTTCTGGTTCTGTTTGTGGTGCGGCTTTTGGAGGGCCTTTGTCTTGCCCGTAGCCCGATCAACCCTCCCCCCCGCCGCACCATCACAGCACCTCCGACTTCACACAGCAGCTTACTCGACCACACTGCGGAATACCCCCCGACTCCCACTGGCGTAATACCCCCGACTCCACATGCGGATTAACCCCACCGACTCCACACTGCGGATTACCCGACTCCACACTGGGATTACTCGACTTCACACTGCGGATTCACCCGACTCTCCACACTCGCGGATTACTCCCTGTAATGCTGACTCATCACCCTCAGTGATCAGCCCAGCCACTGTTGTGTGGTCTGCAAATTTAATAATTTTGTTCGCGTTGTGGGATGGTATACAGTCATAGGTATAGAGAGCGTAGAGGAGGGGCTCAACACACAGCCTTGTGGAGCCCCTGTGCTCATTCACAGAATTGTAGAGTGGTGGGGCCCCATCCTGACTGACTGCGGCCGGTCCGTTAGGAAGTCCTTTATTCAAAGGCAGATGTTGTGTTCGAAGCCTAGGTCGGAAGGCTTGGAGACCAGTCTGCTGGGTAATGATTGTATTAAATGGCATATAGAAAGGGTGACATTTTATTGATAAATATTCCAAGTCTGAAGAGCAGTGGTTATCAATGACCTTTACATTTGATTGTATTAATCAACAAACAGCAGCCGTGCGTATGCTCCCCTTGTTCTAGATGGAGCAATACAGTA
The DNA here is from genome assembly GCF_010909765.2 of Amblyraja radiata. Taxonomy (NCBI): domain Eukaryota; kingdom Metazoa; phylum Chordata; class Chondrichthyes; order Rajiformes; family Rajidae; genus Amblyraja; species Amblyraja radiata. The sequence goes on from NC_045960.1 coordinate 63,729,046, forward strand.
TGGAGGACAATGGCTCTTGGCTCTGAGTGCGTATTGGTGTGGATCCAGTGTGGATGGGAGAGCAGCCTTGATGTGCTTAAGGACCAGTCTCTCCAGGCACTTCATGGTTATTGGTGTTTGTGCGACAGGCCTGCAGTCGTTGAGGCAGAGTATGGCTTCGGAATTGGCACTATTTTAGATGTTTTTAGACATGTGTGGACAGTGCACTGTGCCCGGGATAGATTAAAAATGTTTGTGAACACGTCAACTAACTCAGCAGCGCAGTCTCTGAGAACCCGGCCTGGAACTCCGTCCGGACCAGCTGCTTTCCGTATGTTGACATTACGGTGCGTGTGACATCGGCAGTCTGTATGATGAGTCTCATGGTGGCCAAAGAAGTGGTTGCGCTGCTCTACCAGTGAGGCACTTCTGCTGGTGGATGTGGTGGTGTTGTTGTTATTGTAATTGGTGATGTGTCGTATACCTTGCCATACACGACGAGGATCTGAGTTGTCAAAGTGGCTCTCAATTCTTTGCTAAAGCTGTTATAGTATTAGCATCTGGTGGTATGTACACAGCTGTGATTATGGCAACCGTGTATTCTCGTGGCATATAGAAAGGGAGTCATTTTATTGATAAATATTCGAAGTCCGAAGAGCAATGGTGATCTATGACCTTTACATTTGTGCACCAGTTGTTGTTTGTATATACACAAAGTCCTCCTTCCCGGCTCTTACCGGAGTCTGTTCCTATCGTAGCGGTGAGCTGCACAGCCTGCTAGCCTGAAAGCCTCCTACGAGATCATTGGGATGAGCCACATTTCCGTAATTATCATAACGCAGCAGTCCTGTATGTAGTTCTGCCAAAATGTGATAAGTTCCAGCTCTTCCATCTTGTTGGCAAGTGATCTTGCCTTCGTGATGAAAAGACTTGGCAGTGGAGGTTTGCGTGGGTCTTTTCCTAGCCTAGCATGGATGATTTCCAGTCTGTTGGGATCATTTTCTTGGCTGCCGCCATACCAAGCATCAGTGCTTGTTGTTCTTCAGACGTGAAGTACAAAGCAGTCTCTGAGCATCCAAAAAGTGCCAGTTCTGGATCGGGGAATATCTTTTCCATAGACCCCTGCGAACCACTTAAATATTTCAGACCAGTATCTTTGTATATGAGGACAGAGCCAGAAAATATGTGTTAATGAACCATCTGCACCTTTGCATTTGTCACATAATGGAGAAATAGATGGATAGATTCGATGTAATTTGGTCTCTGAGTAATGGAGTCTATCGATGACTTTAAACGAAATCAGTTTATACCTGACATTGAACGAACAAGTTTGGATTCTGGTCAAACCTTAATTCCAAATGTCGTCAGACACCTCGAAATTCAGCTCAGTAGACCAGTCTTCTTTCAGATGGTTAGTGGATACAGAGGTGGTGAATAGACGCACAAAGCGAGATATTAGATGTTTGGAGTCAGGAGGAAGCTGCAGCAGCTCGTAGAGTGGGCAACTGTCAGGCATGGTTTGAAAATTTGGAATTTGGTCTTTAACGTAGTGCCTAATTTGGAGATAGCGAAAAAAATGAGCGTTGGAAAGGGCCAAATGAAATGGAACTGAGTGAAATCCAGGTTAGCCGCGAAGTGGTGTTAGGTAAATTGAATGGATTAAAGGCCGATAAATCCCCAGGGCCAGATAGGCTGCATCCCAGAGTACTTAAGGAAGTAGCCCCAGAAAGAGTGGATGCATTAGTGATAATTTTTCAAAACTCTTTAGATTCTCGAGTAGGGAGAGAGAAAACGGGGAATTACAGACCAGTTAGTCTAACATCGGTAGTGGGGAAACTGCTAGTCAGTTATTAAAGATGGAATAGCAGCACATTTGGAAAGTGGTGAAATAATTGGACAAAGTCAGCATGGATTTATGAAAGGAAAATCATGTCTGACGAATCTTATAGAATTTTTCGAGGATGTAACTAGTAGAGTGGATAAGGGAGAACTAGTGGATGTGTTATATCTGGACTTTCAGAAGACTTTCGACAAGGTCCCACATAGTGGGGTACCACAAGGCTCAGTGCTGGGACCCCAGCTATTTACAATATATATTAATGATTTGGACGAGGGAATTGAATGCAACATCTCCAAGTTTGTGGATGACACGAAACTGGGGGGCGGTGTTAGCTGTGAGGAGGAGGCTAGGAGGCTGCAAGGTGACTTGGATAGGTTGGGTGAGTGGACAAATGCACGGCAGATGCAGTATAATGTGGATAAATGTGAGGTTATCCACTTTGGTGGCAAAAACAGGAAAGTAGACTATTATCTGAATGGTGGCCGATTAGGAAAAGGGGAGATGCAACAAGACCTGGGTGTCATGGTACACCAGTCATTGAAAGTAGGCATGCAGGTGCAGCAGGCAGTGAAGAAAGCGAATGGTGTGTTAGCATTCATAGCAAAAGGATTTGAGTATAGGAGCAGGGAGGTTCTACTGCAGTTGTACAGGGTCTTGGTGAGACCACACCTGGAGTATTGCGTACAGTTTTGGTCTCCTAATCTGAGGAAAGACATTCTTGCCATAGAGGGAGTACAAAGAAGGTTCCCCAGACTGATTCCTGGGATGGCAGGACTTTCATGTGAAGAAAGACTGGATAGACTCGGCTTGTACCCGCTAGAATTTAGAAGATTGAGGGGGGATCTTATAGAAACTTACAAAATTCTTAAGGGGCTGGACTGGCTAGATGCAGGAAGATTGTTCCCGATGTTGGGGAAGACCAGAACAAGGGGTCACAGTTTAAGGATAAGGGGGAAATCTTTTAGGACCGAGATGAGAAAAACATTTTTCACACAGAGAGTGGTGAATCTCTGGAATTCTCTGCCACAGAAGGTAGTTGTGGCCAGTTCATTGGCTATATTTAAGAGAGAGTTAGATGTGGCCGTTGTGGCTAAGGGGATCAGGGAGTATGGAGAGAAGGCAGGTACGGGCTACTGAGTTGGATGATCAGCCATGATCATATTGAATGGCAGTGCAGACTCGAAGGGCCGAATGGCCTACTCCTGCACCTATTTTCTATGTTAAATTTTGATTTCAGCTGATTAAACGAAGTAAACCTTTTGTCTATATATAAATCTCTGAGGGTCGCAAGGCCCTTGTCCCTCCAGACAGCAAACGCCCCATCCATCTGTGATGGCAAAAAGGACTGGTTGTGACATATGCGGGTGTAAATAGAGACATTTGACAATGTACTGAAACTTCTTATCTGATTTAAAATTCGAATAGAATTTCTCACCATCCAACTTGTGTGGGGATTCTGTTTTGGATAAAAGCAAAGTACAGAAGGAGGAATTTTTCACTGCTGTGCTTTCAATGTTTATCCACAAGGGAGCATTATTATTATTATTATTCAAAGGTTCATCTGGGAATCCCCATTGCCAGTAAATTAGAGCTCTTGCATTGGCTGCCCAATAGTAGTGCCTAAATATAGGAAGGCCCATGCCTCCCTCATTTTTTGGCTTATGAAGATGCGCCTTTGATATACGGTGGGCTTTATAGCCCCAAATAAATGGAAGGATAATGGAGTCCAGTTTTTTAAAGAATGATGAAGTAAGAAAAATTGGGAGATTTTGGAATAAATATAAAAATCTAGGAAGAGAAACCATCTTGATACCATTAATACGCCCCACTATAGACAGGGGTAAAATCCTCCACTTCTCTATGTTCAGTTTTAACTTTGTAATCATATCAGCGTAGTTGAGTTTAAATATAAGTTTGGGATTTAGGGGTATTTTGAGTCCTAGATATGTAAAATGGTCATATACTATCTTAAATGGTAGAGCCTCAAGGAAATCTGAATCTATACTGTCTGATAAAGGCATAAACTCGCTCTTACTCCAGTTGACTGTGTATCCGGAAAGCTTGCCAAATGATTTAATAAAATCTAACAAGGGAGGAACAGAGGCTTCTGGATAGGAGAGATATAATAATGTGTCATCGGCGTAAAGCCCCACACAAACTTTCCACGTTCCCCACCTTAATACCCCTGATGTTTGGGTGACTCCTGATACCTATTGCGAGGGGCTCCAGAACAATATCAAAGAGTAAGGGGGACAGAGGATCCCTCTGTCTGACCCCACGTTGTAAGTCAAAACATAGAGATTTATCATTATTAGTGAGGATGGATGTTGTCAGACAAAAATACACCATTTTGACCCACGCAATAAAGGAATCCCCAAACCCAAATCTTTTAATACATATAGGGCCACTCTATCTGGTCGAATGCTTTTTCGGCGTCTAAGGATAAGATGGCCGCTCTGGAATGCCCCCTTAAGTGTCACACTAAAGTGACGGGCAGAAAGTATCTCCAAAACGTCACCCATTCTCTCATTGAAATGCAATTTGATTGTTCCTGAGACATCCTATCCTTGTAGCTTTACTCAATATATATATTTTTTTCCCTCGTGTTCAGTCCATCTTCAGCCTGCTTATTTATTTTATACTCCATGGAATATTGCATTGAAAAAATTACTAATTTTGGTTTTTTTTTCATGCAGGCGTAAATGTTGACTTCATCATTCATCCAGTCTGAATCATTGGAATCTTAATCAACTCAGCTGTTATCAGACCAAAAATATGGCTGCAGGAGTGATAACTAGAAAAGGAGGATCCAGGATGTGTTTCAACTAAACATTTGAGGGTTCTGAAGACTAATTTTAATTGAATGTAACTGGGATGTAATGTAACTGAGATTATGATGGTTTCCTAAAGGATCTTCACATGCAACCGATGCATTTGTAAATTTTTGTACACTGTTTATGTTGGTAAATTCAACTACAGAGCAACTGAATCATTCTTATGGGAAATAACCTATTTTAAACAGACTCATTTCGCTTTTATTTTTTTTTAAGTAGTTAGGTCTTGAACAGAAATCATAACTTTATACTTCAATCCACTGATTCTGTAAGTGAATAGAAAAGGTAAGAATTTTCACGTTGCACTGATTTTGGACTTTATAATGAATAGCTGCTGGCAAAACACTGCTCAGTGTAAGACTTATGAACTGTAGTTTTGGCTGGAGTACACTTTTACTATGTTTACCACCAAAGTTTGTCTTGTTCAACGTGTATAAACAGTAGTTATATCAATTTTTATTTGGGAATAAAAGTGTGTCTTTAATATTTCTGATATTGAATTAAAAGTAATTTAATGTATAAGGGCATTTAAACATTTCGATAGGGAGCAGGTGTGTAATGTGCAGCAGCTATAATTGACCAGGTAGATGTTTTTGTTTAAAAGGCATAATTTATTAGAATTAAAGCCTAATGATTTTTTTTTACATTTTACGGGTTGCTGGCTCTGTCAAGCTGTATTCATCTTTAAAAAAGCATATATTTGGCCTCGTCGTACTGTTCAGCACAGCACTTTTATTAATGATTGAAATTTGTGCCAAATAGTTAATTAAGTGGATTCAGTTATCAGAAATGTCTGTGAAAAGTTAAGTTTGTATATTATAATCCCAAATCCCTGGGTACACATGTACAGTATCAGCTAAATTGAAAATGCAAGTTTGCCATTTGACTCCTATGTCTTATTAAAAAGGTAGTCTGACCAAAAATATTCTGTCACTTAAGTGTAGAAGATTAATGTTGACCTTCAGATTTACAATATATTTAGTTGTGAATCTCGTGCTGCTATTGTCAGGATTTGAATTTTCTGGAAGTCATTGTTTCACTTCCTTTACCATATTTCTAAATAGATTTTATGGTGAGATCATAAAATCTTAGACGTGCAGATTTCACCAGAAATAAAATTTGTTGGTTATGCATTAAGATTCTTTAACTAATGGTTCCCAATAAATGAGATAAAATGTAGTGCAAAAACGTTTCGCACTTTACAGTGTAATCCTTATAATCTGTTGAAAAGTCATCCATTGTTCATTTTTGTTTGGTGTGTCCAGTTCGTTTGCAATGTCGGGTCAATTTTAAAAACTCATTCACAAACACAAATGGTGAAAGTGAATTTCCATAATGCACCGTGGCTGCAACTGAGCGAGAACATTTGATTTAATGGACCACTGACACTAATGTGATTTTTTTTTTTTTTTTTTTTTAACTGACTTCATGCATACTTACGGCCAAATTTTACAGATGCCATATATATAAATATTACAATTGCACATTAATTGGATTGTTTAATTTTTCTATGGTGGTCATTCAAAAAGACAATAAAGCACTGGAATTTATGGTGTTTTAAAAATGTAGAGCATAAATTACATCCATAGCCTCAACCTTGCGTTCACTTTAGTTTTGTTAGAATTGGCGACTACTCTTCCATATGAAATTGGGATGTTCTTTTACCTGTAAAACTGGTTTTCTTTCCTCAATTTTGGTCTAAAGCAAACAAATCTTTATATTGCTTGTAGACTGATCATATTTTTTAATAGTTTCCGCAATTTAGTCTTGTTAAATGAGTTTTGAGCTGTCACTAGATTTAATCATATTGTGCATGCCAACTAAAATGTTTTTTACAAGCATTGTAAGAGATTAATCAATGTAAACAACATATTTGAAAAAGTGTCGGAATTGGCAACTATTTTTATTGATTTGGGTAAATGTAAATTGAATTTATGCTTCATTTATAATGCAATGACTGAATTTTTTTAATTGATCATTTTGTTGTGTTTAAACTTATTATTGTACCCAAAGGATCTGTGCACATATTTTAATGTATATGTTTACAGCTGTCAAAATTCAGCAATGAAAATAGTTTTATGTTAAGCTATTAACAGAACAAGCATCATTGAAAAAACTCTTAAAGTTGCAGTTTATTATTGTATCAAATTTTTGCAGTCACTAAAAAACAATTTAGTACCCATTTGAAAACATCACTGAATTAGTTTCAATTTAAAGTATTTAACATTGCAGAAAATTTAAACTTGAACAACAGATAAATCCAATTTATCTAAAGTCTTGATACATTTTAGAACTTCTGTTCCAATGTAGATACTGGAATGTCTTTCAAAATGTGCAACTTTATTTTGTATTCTAATCCATGGCATTTAAAATAAAATCTGGAGCTCCCACTCCTGCTTCTTAAGATGAAGATGGCCCAACAAATGATAATATGCCTGCATATCTTGTTACCTGATCTTCCTTTAAGCACCAAACAGTAGGCATATTTTAAATTTATGTGAATAACAAAAAAAAAGTTCTTATGTGTGGAATTGTCGAGTATGTTGGCCAATATAGCTTATCCTTAATTTTCCATTATGTTTTTCATCTTCTAGGATTTATGATTGTAAATTATGAAGCAGTTAAATAATTACATTTGATGGCTGTATTTTGGCAGATACTGGATGTGACAGATGTCTTGAGTAAAATCTAAGAAGGGGCCATTTAGCACCTTGAGTCAAGTCCGCTTTTCTGTTCTCTAACTCCATACATTCTTTTTCATTTTCCTTTAGGATTTAATCCTGGCCCATTTGTAATGTATGAAAACAAAGAATCATGTACTCTCTGACAGGGCTTATGTTTACTGCACATGTTCTCCACCATGGGTAAAATCTTCTGTGTTTTATTCTGCTTTAAAGATGGTTAAAACAGGTCAGTGTTTAGATGGTTAGGTATTGTAATGTCTTCCTTAAGATCTTGTTGTGACTAGCACAATGAAGACACGTCCGACATCTTGTAGGAAAGGTTTAATCTGCAATGACTGAAACTTCTAGAAGGTCACTTGACCTCAGTCACGAGGCACAGGTACATTTGCCAGCTTCTGCTTTTGGCCACAAGGGGCACTGGCATTTACATTACATATTACATTACATATACATCACAGGTATTAAGCTGTAATTCCTCAGTTTTGATTTGGCTGAACGTTCAAATGTTCTAACAAAGAAGATTTTTAAATTTTAGCAGATACCTAGTACTACTTTATTTTAAAGCATTCCATATTTATTTGGATAATTTATGACCAAAATTAACTCTTATTACAGATCATCAATATTTTCATATATTTTTCACTTCAAACATATTTTGCTGTTAATATTGTTGTTGTAACCTTGAAAGCTTAAAAGGGTTCATAATGTCAGGTTAAAAACAAATTACATTGTTAAAGTAATAATCGACTGAGAGTTTTAAAATACATACTGTTCTAGCCAAACTAAATCAAAACAAAACAATGTTGGTTTATTTAGCATGAGAAAACATGTATCATGAGGAACAAAAATTGTTAAACAAGATTAATTAACTGTTTTTAAACTTAATTTTATAAATATTATCTTTCCTTGATGCATGATGTCAATTTAATTTTAATGCATGGATTCTCTAGCAAAGCATGAAGTGATGGAGAAACTCTGCAGGTCAGGCAGAATCTGTGGTGGGAAAGGACATATGATTTTTAGTTTCGGGACCCATCATCAGTCTATAGAAAGGTCCCGAACTGAAATGCTACTCGGTCCATACCATCTGACTCTGCTGTGTCCTACTGCTCCCCCCCCCCCCTCCTACAGGGAACCCCAGTGATGATGGGTCTTCCCCTTCCCCCTCTTTTAACCAGGTTACCCCGACCACACCCCACCCACATAATAGTCCTCACTCCCCCCCCTCCTCTGGACACCCACCACCCCCCCCCCCCCCCCCCCCCCCCCCACCAGATCTTGCCTCAGCCTTTGTGCCCTCTCCGGCCCTCCTCTGACCCCCCACCCATGTCGTGTCTTCACCATCTCCCCTGACCTCCCCCTTTCTGATACGGAACGGTCTATCCTCAGCAGAGGCCTTACCTTAGTTCTCCTCCGCTCCCACAACGAGTTCCGTGCCGTCACGTCGTAAAGCTTTACTTCCGTTGCCTCTGCCTCCGTGCCTTTTTCTATGGAAAGGATTCCTCACCACCCAGTGATGACCCATTCTCCCGTCTCCACCGGTCCCCCTCTTGGACTCCCCAGAATGGCCTTCTACCCTCTCTGGACCTCTTTATTTGTAACTGCCGGCGTGATATCAACGGTCTCAACTTTTCCACCCCCCTTACCTACTCTAACACACCCTCTGAACATACAGTCGTCCGCTCACTCTGGAGCAACCCTGACATTATAATCACCCCGCTAACATTGGAGGTGCTGTGGTAGTCTGGCGCGTTGACCTCTATTTGGCTGAGGCCATGCGACAACTCTCAGACACCTCCTCCTACTTATCTTTGGACCATGATCCCACAGATGAGCACCAGGCCTTAATCTCAGAAACACCATTGCTGATTTCATCACTTCTGGCTGTCTGCTTTCCACAGCTTCCAATCTTATCATTTCCCAGCTCCGCACAGCCTATTTTTACCTGCACCCCAAAATCCACGAACACAACTGCCCTGGCAGACCCATTGTTTCAGCCTGCTCCTGTCCCACGGAAATTATTTCCACGTACCTCAACTCCATTGTATCCCCCCCTGGTCCAATCTTTCCCGACCATGTCCGAGATACCTCACATGCCCTTCGTCTCTTTAATGACTTCCGTTTTCCGAGCCCCCACTCCCTCATTTTTACTATGGACATTCAGTCTTTCTACACCTCCATCCCCCACCAGGAAGGCCTTAAAGCCCTCAGTTTCTTCCTCAACCGCAGAACCATCCTATTTCCCTCTACTAACACTCTACTCTGCCTTGCGGAGCTGGTCCTCGCCCTCAACAACTTCTGCTTTGACCCCCACTTCGTCCAACTTCAAGGCGTAGCTATGGGCACCCGCATGGGCCCCAGCTATGCCTGCCTCTTTGTAGGGTATGTTGAACAATCCCTGTTCCATGCGTACACTGGCCCTATCCCCGAACCCTATCTCCATTACTTTGATGACTGCATCGGTGCTACCTCCTGCACCCATGCAGAACTCAAGGACCATCAACTTTACCACCAGTTTTCATCTTGCACTCAAATTTACTTAGACCATCTGCGACACATCCCTCCCCTTTCTTGATCTCACAGTCTCCATTACAGGAAATAGACTATTGACTGACGTCTATTACAAACCCACAGACACTCACAACTTTCTCGACAAAACTTCTTCCCATCCTGCTTCCTGCAAATACTCTATTCCATACTCGCAATTCCTCCTTCTATGCCCAAGATGAGGTATTCAATACTAGAGCTTCCGATATGTCCTCATTCTTTAGGGAACAGGGGTTCCCCACTCCCATCATAGATGAGGACCTCACTCGGGTCTCCTCGGTACCCCACAGCTCTGTCCTTGCTCCCCCTCCCCCTAGTTGCAACATAGACAGAGTCCCCCTAGTCCTTACCATTCACCCCATCAGCCGTTGCATATAACAGATAATCCTCAGAAATTTTACGCCACCTCCAACGGGATCCCACCACTAGCCACATTTTACCATCATTCACCACCTTCCTCAGAGACCGTTCCCTCCGCAACTCCGTGGTTAACTCCTCCCTTCCCACCCAAACCACCCCCTCCCTAGGTACCTTCTCCCGCATCCGCAGAAGATGCAACACCTGTCGCTATACCTCCTCCCTCGACTCTATCCAGGGACCCCGACAGTCCTTTCAGGTTAGGCAGAGGTTCACTTGCATCTCCTCCAACCTCATCTACCGTATCCGTTGTTCAAGATGTGGACTCTTATACATCGGCAGGACCAAACACAGACTGGGCGATTGCTTTGCGGAACACCTTTGCTCAGCCCGCGTGAACCAACCTGATCTCCCGGTTGCTGGACACTAAATCTCCTTCCCATTCCTACACAGACCTTTCTGTCCTCCATCTCCTCCATTGTCAGAGTGAGGCTAAACGCAAATTGGAGCAACAGCATCTCATATTTTGCTTGAGCAGTTTGCAGCCCAATGGTATGAATTCTCTCACTTCAGGTAGCCTCGGCATTCCTTCTCTCTCTATCCCTCCCCCACCCAATTCGCACTAGCTTCTCATATCACCCTTCAAACAACTGACAATGGCCTGTTTCCTTTATAATCATTACTTTTTTGCATATCTTTCATTAATTGTTCTTTATCTCTCTACATCACCGTCGATATCTCTCATTTCTCTTATCCCTAACCAGTCTGAAGAAGGGTCTCGACCCAAAACAGCACCCATTCCTTCTCTTCAGAGAATCTGCCTGTCCCACTGAGTTACTCCATCTTTTTGTGTACATCTTCGGTTTAAACCAGCATCTGCAGCTCCTTCTTACACCCTCCACAAAGACGCCTGACCTGCTGAGTTCTTCCAACATTTTGTGTTTTGCTCAAGATTCCAGTATCTGCAGTTCCTTATGTCTATTTGGATTCTTTATGTTAGAAAGTTCAAAGATCAATCCAAAAATGCCTGCCAATTTTCATCATCTGGAACTATAGCAGAAGAGGAAAACAGCTTCTGACAGCTGTGTAATAAGCAGTCCATCCAGTAGAATATTTTAGTACTTTTCCTTAATTTCACATTTCATGGTTAATTTTTTTAACTTATTTTAATCATGCAAATTGTATAACCTAAAATCCAATAAAACTTTAATCTGTAAAATATGCTCTTAAAATTAGCTTTATTTTTTGTTTTTATACAATTTTCAGCTCAATTGGCTTTAAATTTGCTAGATAAAATCAGCAGCTGGTGGAAATAATTGCTATATTTAATAAATTGAGGCTATTGAATAGTTCATAAATGAAACCTTTTAAGAAAAATGTTCCTGGTTGTAAATGTCCAGATCATTCATGGAAGATGGTAAATATATCTCATTGATATAGTTAAAGTCCATAAAGTAAAGGACATAATTAAAGTCCTTTCATTCTGGGTGTCTATGGCACAAATTGAAGCTCAACTTGGAATGTGTTTTCAAGAAACAATATAGCTGTTTTTGTAACAGAGCCCAATATTAAAACATGTTAAAATATCCCAGTGCTCTCTCAGGGCACAAACATGCTCCAAAGTATAATCTAACTTCTGCTTACTAAAATAACAAATTATATTGGCCATATTTAGAATGCATCAATTCCGGAGTATCCTCGCTCCTCTTCCCTTCCCCAGGTTGCTTGCAGTGGCATCATTCCAAGTAGAGAAGACAGTACCGGTGGGGGTGGAGGGGTAAGTGCAAGATGAGGTACAAGTCCAGTGAAGTTTTTACAACTTTGGGATCCTTTCCAGTGAGCTGAGCATTTAAAACGTGTAACAACTGAACTCGGGACTGCTCATGAATAAGTGGTACATGTACATTGAACTGCCTCTTGGTCATGCAAATTGAAATTTCAAAACAAACAGGGCTTTTACTGTTTTATAGCCACAACTGAAGTCCATATTGAAATGATGTAAAAATAATTTCACCAATTATGTAAAACATCCCAAAATAGGATTTGTGAATTACAACCTTTTGTCTTTGATGTTCTATGTGAGCAGTTAATTTTAGAAACTTGATCACCATTATATTCACCAAAAAAATGACAAAGATGGTCTGGAGTATGATAAAGAAAAAAAACAGATCCAAGGAATCTGAAATAAAAGCAAAAAATGTTGTAAAATCTCTGATCCAGCCAGGCATGTTGGAGGAGACACGGTTAGTGTTTCACAAGTACCCCCTCGCACTGAAACTGGATAAAGTTGGAGATAAATGGTATTAAGATGCAGGGAAAGATAATGGTCTGTGGTGGATTAGAAGACAGGATTGATGCAAGGCAAATAGTCAGTGATGAGCACTTAAAACATAAGATGGGTTGAGAGCATGTCTGATCATTATCTGAAATTATTGGCTGTAAAATTTTGAGTCATGAGCTGTATTTTTCTTGAGATTAAGTACTGTTTATTGACCTTCATTGGAACAATGCAGAAGATTGAGGAAGGATAAAAAAATTAGTCAAACATGTCTGGGAGATTGGGTACATGTAATTTGGACTTCAAATTGTTGCTGCTTGTTGGTCACTTGTCACTGTAATTCTACATCCCACTGCCATTTTGACTTCTGCTTACTGCACAGTTTCAAAGAAGGATAACGCAAGCTCAAAACAAACGTTTTTTGATCAGGCATATTTTGTTTCGGGACCCAACATCTAATTATTAATATCAGAATAATATGGCCGTTTTCATTTTCAACAGCTTTAGATCCATCTTTAGTGTCATTATTTATCCTATTCCCTCATGCCTTGCCCCATCACCTCCTTTGTCATTTAGCCTCTCTACCATCAAACCCTGCCACAGATCTTCCCTTCTGTTTATTCCTCTGTTCCCTTTTCTCTTAATCTTAAAATTTGATTATCTCGCTTTTTCCAGGTCTGGTGAAAGCCAATTGATTTGAAAAGTTACCTCTGTTTCTCTATTCATAGGTTCTGCTTGGATTGATGAATATTTACAACAATTTCTGTTTGCAAATCTAAGATGTGCAATTAATCATCTAGGGAGCCATTGTCTGAGGTACTAAATTCTAGACAGTAAGTGAGGAATGTATGTATAAACATAGCTAGAAATATGTCCTTTAAATAACTGGTAACAATAAATGATTTTCCCATACAAAGCCCTTGGGAGAATTTGTTTAGACAAATGCATAGCATTTGTGGGACTTGGCTCTGAATAATGTCACATATATGCTAATGGTTGGCCATAATCAATAAACAAACTTGTATATGCAATTTTGAAATTTTCATTTTTTAGAAATGAATTTAATTTTGAATTACAAATGTAACGCTATGCAATATCAGTCTGTTTGCCTCTTGAATTTTTAAATGTGTATGGGCATGTCCATGTTACTCAAAGTAGTTTTGTTTTGTCTTTCATATTGTCTGCTTGCAATAGTAATGGTACATGCTTGAGAATCAAGTAATTCATAAACTGACAGTTTCCTTTTAACATTTTTAATAATATTTCTGCCAGATTTTAATGTGTACTAACGAGCTCTTGGGAGCTGGTTTACCTGTTACAGAGCAAATGGGTTTGTACTTAAATCAGCATTAAACCAGTGAAGCACTTACCCAAATGGAAATCTTTAAAAATATGTCAACAGATCAAAATTCAGATGAGTCAACATTCTCAACAAAAAAATATTCTGTCCACATAGCAATGAAGAACTGAAGCTTTTGCTATGAAACTTATTTCCATAGTATGCTTTCATAATTATGTATAATTTTACATTAAAAATTGACAGGTGATCATCAATTGCTATGTTGCTATTGATGCTTTCAGAAAAGGACGCTGTTTTGTTTACTTTTCCTATCTCAAATGTATCATGCTCTTAACTCGTAATATGTCTGTTTGTCAAAATGAGGAACATGCCCCTCATTAAGTTAGGCCTATATTTAATAATTCAGGAGCTTGGGGTAATTTTTCATTTACTACATAAAGGGATAGTTATAATTTATAGGGGATTATGTGACATTGCAATATTAATCTTGACTGGGCTGTGTTTGAATTTAATGTGATCGAATTATATTTTGTACAATTTTGTCTCAATACTTGACAATAAACCTGAATTTATAAGATGTTGGCTGGTATGTCGCATTATGGTTTGAAAAATTTCCAAGTTGAAAAGAATGATAAAGACTACTTTCATCAAAATGACCTTTTCCACTTGTTTTTGGTGAATCCCTGACTTGCCTGAGAGATTTAGATTGAATCTTGTAGAATTTAGGACCATTTAAAAATGGTATGATTGTGAGTTTGCCACCATTATGTGTGTGCTATATTTTGATTTGCGAGCTCAGGTCTACATTACTTACTATGAGCTGACAGATATTTTTGCTTGATTGGGGGAATGAATTGGAGGGTCAGTGAACTGTTTTTTTTTTTTAAATGTAGTGAGGAAATTCTCCAGCATGTAGTGAATGTAAAGATTGTGAAGCTCAAAAGGAAGTAGATGACCACAAATGAGGGAAGAAGCATTGTGGACACAATGAAATGCAGATGCTGATTTACAAATAAAGACACAAAATGCTGGCATAACTCAGTAGATTATGTAGCATTTCTGGAGAACATGGATTGACGAGGAGCTGTTACTGAGAGACTTAAGGATGTGGAACAGAGGGAGCACAATCGCTTTTGCAATAGTTAAAAGCGCTTGATTAGTATACTGCCATGTGCTATGGTAAAGGATTCAGCTGATTGGAAAATCTTCTGCAAGGGATGTTCCACATAGGTGATCTAAAAGGATAGGGTGACATTTTACAGAGGAGGTTTGAATTGGGTTTGGGTCAAACATTAATAATGCTAATTTTGCCAAACACCATACATTGACTAGCAAGAGAAAAATGTATGTTGATGCAGGATAAAAGTGCAAATTGTGGGTGGGAGATTCAGATTTCCAGGATCTTGGAGATTGGGAAGAACATTGACAATATAGTGCTGACTTAAACATTCAAAGTTAAGAGTCAAGAGTGTTTACTTGTTATATGTACAACAGGTTTATAAACATAGTACTCAATAGATAACAGAATAAACAAACACAATTAGTTCAATGAATACAATATTCAATGTAGTGCAAAAGGAAACAAAAGTCTGAAGTCCCTAGTGGAACCAAGACAGTTTGTAGTACGAAGTTTAGTTGAGGTGAAAATTTGATGTTTTTCAGAAAGATGAGCGAATGGAAGCCTAGGTAGATTGGATATGGGAAGAATGTTTCCAGTGTTGGGAGAGGCTAGGACCAGAGGGCACAGTCACAGAATAAAAGGACGTACCTTTAGAATGGAAGGTAGACAAAAAAAGCTGAAGAAACTCAGCGGGTGAGGCAGCAACTATGGAGCGAAGGAATAGGCGACGATTCGGGTTGAGATCCTTCTTCAGACTGATCTTAAACATTACCTTTAGAATAGAGATGAACATTTCTTTAGCCAGAGGGTGGTGAATCTGGAATTCATTGCCACAGGCGGCTGTTAAGGTCTAGTGATTGTGTATTTTTAAAGCAGAGATTCTTGACTAGTAAGGGCGTCAAACATTATGGGGAGAAGGCAGGTGAATGGGGTGAGAGGGAAAAAAAGAGATCAGCCATGATCAGATTTCCAGATCATCCAGGAGCCTATTTCTGCTCCTATTGCTTATGCTCGTGTAATAAAGGCACAAACTAACCTGCAGAACTCTCTGCCATTGAATCTGTGCCTGAATTGACAAGTGTTCAACTGGAGTAACCCTTACCAAATGAACAGCAGAAGACCCAACGTTTTGGGTTCATAATGTACACCTGAGCTTCTGATCATGTGCCACCAATTTTCTGCTAGCATGTGATCAGAAATTTTCATTACCTTCTACATTGTTCAAATGCAGCTGAAGGAACAATCAAGTGCGATACAGCTTTATTCCTCAAAATTAAGTCCAATAATTTCAGATAATTATCCTACATCTTCTGGACCCGTTTTCTGTTTCATCAATTGCTAATCTCCATTTGCCTTGCACTGAACTAGAATAAGAGAACAATTGTGAAAGATTTAGGATTGCAGAAGGAAGAGTAGGAGAACCTGTACATTGAACAATTAAGCATGCACTCGCACCAAATAAAACATTACTATAGGAACCTGTATAGTTCTAGGCTGCACCTATCACTTTGAGAGATACATGGAGTGTTCTCTATTTCAGTCATAGTCATACAGCATTGGAACAGTCACTTCCATTCATCCTGTCTATTTTGATCAAGGTACCCACCTGTGCAAGTCCCATTTGCCTGTGTTTGACCCATATCCATTGAAACTCTTCCTGTTCATTTACAAGACCTACACAGGCCCCAGTCTTACAGGTACGTTGATGAATGTATTAGTACTGCTTCCTCCTCTCACACGTGGTGGGTGCTTGAAATATAATCATAACATGTTTAAAGAAAGATTTAGTGGTTTTTGCACCAAAGTCTTAAATATAGATAAGCAATCTATGAAGACATGGTAGAACATAATTTAATTTAACTTAAAACATGATTAAAACAATTTAACAAACTAATATTTAGTTTTAAAGTAATATTTATCTCTAAGGCAAAGAAACACGATGGAAAATGTGATCCAGTTGACATATCAAGAGAAGATCGAAGAAAGGGGTCAAAGAAAAACTTGTTGGCCCATTCTTAGTCACGTGTGTGACCAAAATTATGAAAAATTGTGGAATACATCTCTTCTAATTCTGAAAGCAGTACAGGTATATTGTTTTGTACTGTATATACGATTCATTTTTTTCGGTTTATCAAGCAAAATTTTTATGTTATGCTGACAATGTTTGTTTAGGGTCAGAAGTCAAATATGACTGGTCACGTGTGTGACCTCACAGAGGCATTTTATCTCACAAACTGAATTTTTAAAAGCTAGAATGTTCATATCTTTAGCAGACATGCATTATAGTTCTTTAGGAAGGAAAATAGTAATGAATAAAATTAATCTCTTACAATAATGTTTTAATGTATTACTTAATGCAATGCCTTCTGGTCACGTGTGTTACATTTTGGTTCACTTTCCAAAGAATGGCCCTGCTACAGATTGGAAGATAAGCTTGGACTTTCAGAAACCCTTTCATAAGATGTCACACAAAATACTATTATTAAAACTGCAGTAAGCCTGAAAGAAAAATACAGAATTCGGCAAAAGCTGACCAAGGGATTACCAAACGCACGGAAACTAGACGAGGCAGCCAAGAATCATATAAACAAATTGTAAGACCTTCAGCAGGTACATATGAATGAAAAAAGTAGAAACAATGCTCCTTTGAAGATTGAGACTGAAGAAATCATTACAAAATAAGGAAATTAAAGGGAAATTAAAATAATTCTGACCTAAAACGAAGAAGAAAATGAGGATGCATCTGTATTGAGGTCAACTGTCTCAACACTCCCCTGCCTGGTTCATCTGCCCATCATTCACTGCAGCCTTTCCCCCACCCTGCCAATCTGGTTCCACCTAATATCTACGAGCCGATGTCTCTTGCATCTCCATAGGTTTGTACTCTTTTTGAATTTGGAAGTTTGTGAGATGATCTTATTGATCGAGCAGATGCAGAGACAGCTGGAATATCTGGAACCAGGAGTTAGTCTTAAAATCCATCGGAGATGAAAAGTCGTTTCCTTAATCAAAGGATAATAAAAGTAGGAGTTTTCAAACCAAGAGGCTACGAAGACTCAGTGAATGAGTATATTAAAGATATAGATCATTTAATATGTAGATATTAATCTATTGGTTGTGAGTCCAGAGAAATGGTACTGAAGTAAATGAATAGGCATGTTCTCATTGAAAGGGAGGAGAGGCTTGAAGGACCAAATGGTCTACTCCTGCCTCTGTTTCCTATGATATTCTACCTGGCTTTTTTATTGCAAATCTTTAGCATTCACTCCACACTCCAAATGGAAAATGACATTGCATGACATCTTTTCCAGAATATTTACCTCTATCGTTCACCTTTTACCATGACCTGGTCATTTAATTTCTCTTCCACCGTATAACAAACTTTCCTTTTGTTCAATCTCCCCTCACTATTGCTGCACAATTTAACCCATGTCTTATCTCTATTTCTTTAATGAATGGGTGTGGATCTCCAACATTAGCTGGTTGTCTTGCACTTGCTGCCACACCGACTGAAGAATTACCGTTTCATTTCTGGTTGTATTTTTGAAGATTTTTTAGATGTATTTGAGGTAATGTCATGCCTTTACTACAGTTTGTGATTGAAGAAAAAAACATGAGGAAATGATACTTCAAGTGAAGGTAAAATGGAAGAGATTAGGATCTGATAGCCCCATCGAACTATGAGCACTGCCCACAAAGAATACGGACAAAGAAAAAGTGTGGCTGAGTCAGATGGAGGATTCACATCTTTCTCCACTGACTAAAATGGACAAAAACTAGAAAAACAGCCAATTGTGGGCAAGAATGAAATTAATAACCATAAAACAAAACTAATGAATTCCACATTAAATGATTCTGCATTTTCTGCCTGAATGTCATCTCGCAATCCCTTGAAAATATATATCTGTACCCAAGATTTCTTCATATATTGTCAGAAATCTTATTCTTTTAGGTATTCCTTTGTTGTCACCTGAATGTATTTTTCTATATTTGACTGCACCTGTCAAGCATACTGCTGTGGAACATGATAATCATTCATTTCTCCATTCTTCGGTCAAGCAAATGTATTTATTCTAAGAACTTTCACCACGAGGAGAGGAGGAAAGGCACATTACCTCATCCGGTATGGTCTACTCTCTGTCTGATTATACTATGTATGGTTTTGTAGACATTTCTAGAGATAACAATAGACAATAGGTGCAGGAGTAGGCCCTTTGAGCCAGCACTGCCATTCACTGTGATCATGGCTGATCATCCGCAATCCTCAGGTTTTGCACACCACTCTCTCTCACCTTGACAGCCAGAAAGGGGGGGGGGGGGCTATATGAGGATGCTGTTCATTAATTTCAGTTCAGCTTTCAACACCATAGTCCCCACCAGAATTGCTGAGAAGCTGCTGGAACTGGGACTGAACACTCCCCCGTGTGCCTAGGTCCTGGACTGTCTCACTGCCAGGCCCCAGGTGCTCCAACCCCCTCACCCTGAACACAGGATCCCCCAGGGTTGCGTCCTCAGCCCCCATGGCTGTGTGGCCAGGTTCAGCTCCAACTCCATTATCAAGTTTGCTGATGACACAGTGGCGGTGGGCCTGATCTCTGATAGCGCTGAAAAGGCCTACCTGGAGGAGGTGGCTGACCTGGCACTCTGGTGTCAGAACAACAGCCTCCTCTTGTATGTCACTAAAACTAAGGCGCTGATTGTAGACTAGAAGGGCACATGAACCGAGGACATACACACCACTGGGGATAAATGGGACTACTGTGGATAGGGTGAGCAGCTTTAAATACCTGGGCATAGCTGCCAAGTAGTACGGATTTCCCGTATCTTGTACGGAAATACGATTTTGCGTTGTTAAATACAGATTTTTTTTTTTAAACGACCATGGATAATCATAACAATGAGTCACCGCTGCACCGGCCATGTTGCAGCAAACTCGCTGTGGAATTTTACATTTTTAAAAAGCTCGAGTTTAATGAGTACTGCAGAAAGATTGGAGTGGTTTATCACTTGATTCCTCTGAGACGAAAACGGGGTGGAAGATTGCAACCTTCACGTGGTCCGCCCTGTTTCGACTAATGCAATCAACTTGACGTGCACAAACGGAAGATCAAATAGAACAAGTTGTCCAACAACTTTAGGCTGTGCACGCCACACAAAAGAAGAAGACGAAAACGATTTGTTAACTACCACTGTTAGCACTTGCACTATGGGAATGTGGTGCTACCGGCTGGAGCACTATGGGCTTTACACATAGCGCTATGGCGAGGAAGGAGAGAGGGAGAGGGAGAGGGAGGCTTCCAAAATGGCTTCTACATCATCATCTGGTGCTAAAAGCAGGAAGTAACCATTCAAATAGCAGTATAATAATAATAATAATAATAACTTTTATTTGTGGGCGCCTTTCAAAAGTCTCAAGGACACCTTACAGAAAATTAACGAGTAAAAAAACATATAATCGGAATAAAATAAATAATAAAGACATCACCAATAAACAAATTAAAAAGAGAATTCGATCCAAAGACAAAAATCAAAAACACAATGTGAAGAGAGCAGCGGCAGCCAAACCGCGCCAGCGTACACTCTCCCTTCCGACAGCCATCTTGGACACAAACTAAAATATTCACTTACACACAAAAATCATCCCCCCACAATGGTTACCACTGTGGGGGAAGGCACAATGTCCAGTATACAAAGAGATGGCAATGAATGAAGTCAAGTAAGGTGCGTAGAAGACATGTCAATTGGTAGCAAAGTTATGCATTCTTGTACACTTACATGGGTATGACCGCACACAAAAAACAGTTTTTTCAGCAAAATGGTACCGTGTAAAAATACTGATTTCCTCAGCAAAATACTGATTTTCAGGTACTAGAATATTGAAATGCTCTGACAAAACTTGGCAGCTCTGCCTGGGAGTCCACATCACAGAGGATCTGACTTGGACAAAACACACTGCCGCACTGGTGAGAAAGACAAGGCAGCGCCTTTACCACCTCAGGCAGCTGAGGATCATTCAATCTTTCCACTCTGGTGCAGTAGAAGGCAGCCTGACCAGAAACATCCTGATCTGGTTTGGCAACAGCTCTGCCCAGGAAAGGAAGGGTCTGCAGAGAGTAGTGCGTTCGGCCAAGAACACCATGGGAACTACACTCCCCACCCCCCTTGCAGGACCTATACACCAGGAGATGCAGATCCAGAGCCAACAAGATCATGAAGGATCCCTAGCAACGGACTGTTCCAGCTGCTACGGTTAGGCAAGCGCCTCCGCTGAAACGCTGCGAAAACGGAGAGGATGAGACGGAGTTTTTTCCAACAGGCCATCAGGGCTGTAAACTCTGATCTCACCAGGGCGTAATTACTGTTGTGTCTTTTTTTAAATGTAAATACTGGTTCTGTTCTGTTGTTTTGCACAATCCCGCAGGCATTGCCACCTTCATTTCACTGTACATCTTGTATGTGTATGTCAAATAACTTGACAATCAGTACCCTGCCTTCTCCCCATATCCCTTGACTCTGCTATCTTTAAGAGCTCTATCTAACTCTCAAGAGTCAAGAAAGTTTTATTGTCATGTGTCCCAGATAGGACAATTACATTCTTGCTTGCAGCAGCACAACAGAATATTGTAAGCATAATACAGAACAGTTCAGTGCGCCTATATACCATAAACCACATATATACACGTAAAAAAAACAGATAAAATGCAATAGGCTTTTATCGTTCAGAGTTTGTTTGATGTCGTGTTTAATAGCCTGATGGCTGTGGGGAAGTAGCTGTTCCTGAACCTGGATGTACCAGATTTCTAGTTCCTGTACCTTCTTCCCGATGGCAACGGAGAGATGTGTGTGTGGCCAGGATGGTGTGGGTCTTTGATGATGTTGGCAGCCTTTTTGAGGCAGCGACTGCGATAGATCCCTTCGATGGTGGGGAGGTCAGAGCCGATGATGGACTGGGCAGTGGTCACAACTTTCTGCATTCTTTTCTGCTCCTGGACGTTCAAGTTGCCGAACCAAGCTACGATGCAACCAGACTGTATGCTTTCTACTGTGCACCTGTAGAAGTTCGAGAGAGTCCTCCTTGACATACCGACTCTGTAATTTTCTCAGGAAGTAGAGGCGCTGATGTGCCTTCTTTATGATTGAATCAGTGTGCTGGTACCAGGAACGATCTTCGGAAATATGCCGCTCAGGAATTTAAAGTTCTTGACCCTTTCCACCATCGTCCCGTTGATGTAAACGGGATTGTTGGTCCCTATCCTACCCCTTCCAAAGTCCACAATCAGTTCCTTGATTTTGCTGGTGTTGGGAGCCAGGTTATTGTGCTGGCACCATTTGGTCAATCGGTCGATCTCACTTCTATACTCTGACTTGGCACCATCAGTGATTCGTCCCACAACAGTGGTGTCGTCGGCAAACTTGATGATGGAATTCGCACTATGTCCGGCTACGCAGTCATGAGTATAGAGTGAGTACAGCAGGGGGCTAAGCACATAGCCTTGAGGTGCTCCCGTGCTGATTGTTATCGAGGATGACACATTTCCACCAATACTGACAGACTGTGGTCTGTGGATGAGGAAGTCGAGGATCCAATTGCAGAGGGACCCAGAGATCCAATTGCAGAGACCCAGATCTGAGAGCTTGGTAACCAGCTTGGAGGCGATGATGGTATTAAACGCCGAGCTGTAGTCAATGAATAACAGCCTGACATGATTTTTTTGTTGTCCAAGTGGTCCAGAGCGGAGTGGAGAACCAGTGAGATTGCATCCATCTGTTGTGGCAGTAAGTGAACTGCAGTGGGTCGAGGTTCTTGTCGAGGTAGGAGTTGACATGCGCCATAATCAACCTCTCAAAGCACTTCATCACCTCAGACGCTAGTGCCACTGGTCGATAGTCATTGAGGCACGTCACCTTGCTCTTGGGCACCGGTATTATTGATGGCCTTTTAAAGCAGGTGGGAACCTCAGACCTCAGAAGTGAGAGGTTGAAAATGTCCGTAAAAACTTCAGCCAGTTGGTCTGCACGGGTTTTTAGAACACTACCGGGTATACCATCAGGTCCAGGCGCTTTCCGAGGGTTCACCCCCCTGAAGGATCTTCTGACGTCGGCCTCTGTGACTGTGACTGAAATACCATCACGGCGAATGGGGGCTCGGGAAGGCACATCAGTGTTCTCCCTATCAAAGCGTGCGTAGAATGCATTGAGGTTGTCAGGGAGTGATGCTTCACTGACATTTGAGCTGCCTCCTGATTTCGCCTTATAGGAGGTGATTGCATTCAAGCCCCGCCACAGCTGCCGAACATCCGTCTGATCCTCCAGCTTGGAGCAGAAGTCCCTTTTGGCCTTTTTGATGGCCTTACCAAGGTCATATCTGGACTTCTTGTAGACCACTGTATTTCCAGACCTGAATGCCCGGGATCTGGCCTTCAGAAGAATGCAGATCTCATGATTCATCCAAGGCTTCTGGTTAGGAAACACTCGGAAGGTTTTTGTTGGGATGCAGTCCTCCACACATTTCTTTATGAAGTCTGTAACGACTGTGGTGTATTCATTCAGTTCCGTTGCCGTGTCCCTGAACATTGCCCAGTCTACAGACTCCAAGCAGTCCTGGAGTTGTTCCTCTGCCTCCTCCGACCAGCTCTGTACTGTCCTCACTTCTGGAGGTGTTCTCTTCAATTGCTGCCTGCACCGCAGTACGGTCGGATTTACAGAAGTGAGGGTGAGGGATAGAGCGATAGGCATCCTTGATGGTCGTGTAGCAGTGGTCAAGAGCGTTTGATCCTCTGGTGCTGCTGGAGACATGTTAGTGGAAGTTAGGGAGCGATTTCTTAAGGTTGGCTTTGTTGAAGTCCCCGGGTATGGTGGTAAATGCCTCAGGGTAAGCCATCTGGTGCTTGTTGACCACGGCGTGCAGGTCCCCCAGTGCCAGATGGACATCAGCCTGGGGTGGGATGTAGACTGCGGTCAGGATGATAGAGGTGAATTCCCTCGGTAGGTAGAAGGGACGGCACTTCACCGACAGATGTTCGAGGTGTGGAGAGCAGGAGTTGGACAGGACTGCCACGTCTGAGCACCACGCAGAGTTGACCATGAGGCAGACGCCCCCTCCTCTCCCTTTCCCAAATGCCAGTGTACGGTCCATAGGGTGGATGGAGAACCCTTCAGGCTGGACGGCTGAGTCTGGGGAGCTGGGGGTGAGCCATGTCTCTGTGAAACAGAACACAGAGCATTCCCTCAGGTCCCTTTGGTAAAGGAGTCTGGCCCTTAAGTCCTCCACTTTATTTTCAAGGGACTGTACATTGGCCAGTAGGATGTTAGGGAGAGGGGGTTGAAGTCCCCTGCGCTTCAGTCTGACCTGAAGTCCTGCCCGTCGGCCACGTTTCCGGACACAATGGAGACCTCTCCGTTGTTTCCAGGTACTGTGCTTACTGTACCTGCTGTTTCTGCTAACCTGCGCTGGAACGGGGATTCCCTCGCAGACGACAGCTCCAGCTCCGTTGTGATCGGGGATTCCCTCTCAATTTGCAGCTCCAGCTCCGTTTCTCCTAGGAGAGCTTGCTCGTCAGCTCCAGAGGTCTCCCCGGTGTTTCCAGGTACTGTACCTGTGATCCTCAGTCGGGTCGGGTGTTCTCCAGCGATCGAGGGCTTGCTTACAGTCGGGGGCTCCCGCAGCTGCGGGAGATCGTGATATCGCTAGTGCCTTCAAGTGCACCAGCAACTTGTCTGATACGGCGCTGACTTCTGCCGTTTAGCTGATCCAGGTGAGTTGAGTGAAACTATAATTAATTCTCTGCTGTTGAGCTGCTGGCAAAATGTCGCCACAGGCAGGCGCCATCTTTATCCTAAATCCATCTTAACTCTCTCTTGAAAGCATCCAGAGATTCAGCCTCCACTGCCTTCCGAGGAAGAGAATTCCACAGATTCACAACTCTCTTGGTGAAAAAGTATTTCCTCATCTCTGTTCTAAATGGCCTACCCCTTATTCTTAAACCGTGGCCCCTAGTTCTGGACTACCCCAACATCGGCAACATGTTTCCTGCCTCTAGCGTGTCCAATCCCTTAACAACCTTATGTTTTTGTAGGAGCCATTTATGCTTATTGTTATTAGAGTAAGTTATTGTTAGTATATTATAGTTTTTTGTATAGAGACTTCTAGCTGTATCTTTTTGGTATGCTTGTGGGTGGGATTTGATATGTTGATAGATGAGGCTAGCGTAGCCACAGAGAGTGGGCTGGTCAGTTTAGCCTCAAGGGATGGAAGAGACAACAGTTTTAACCACATGACGCCTCACGGCAGGACACGGATGGAACAGTTAGTAAGATTGAAAAGTTACAATTTGTATTGGAATAAGGAGTACCTGAAATGAATAATTTCTTTATTTGTACTACTTCAATAAAGGACCAATCAAGAAATAACGACTGGAAGATTAATTTTTACTATCTGTGAGTGCGTAAGCTATATCACTTCTACATCTCCAAGTAGTAATGGCAAATAAATGTTGGACATTGGAAAATAAAGAGATTGCCGTTACATTAAACCTGCCTTTATTACAAAACTGCATCTCTACGAGTGAGATAAGAGCTTGAAATCCTGGAACAAAGAATCTGCCAAATGCTGGCAAATCAACACGGTCAAAATCTGGGCTATCTGTAGAACGAAGATTGAAGACTTCGAATGCCAGACCAGATCGTGTGTAACGAGCAGCTTCCGCATTAAAGTTTATTGGAAGGTTGCATAAAGCTGTATTTTCTTTAAAGGCTAAAAGCTTTAAAGTCAAAAGCTGCAGAAGCAGTATTGAAAACAGCTGAGGAAAGCTGTTTATGGAAAGCTTAAAGATAAGCTGCAACCGCTGAACAAGTGACCTTGAAAATCTCAAACTTTAGCTGATGTTATTGAATTCCAAGCTGATAGGTGTGCCGAAGTACGATTGTTTAACATAGAAGCTTGAAGGAGACCATGGGAATCTTAAATTTAATGATGTTTTAAGAACACGTCATCACATAAGTATGTTATTACGACAGATATATCTTAAAGAGATAGCCACCGGTATGTCTGAAACTCAGCCACAAGAAGGCGAAGAGGAGCCGAATTCTGGAAAATGTGGAAAAAGAATGATTAAACTCACCGACAAAGGCCAAGTTATGTTCCTGGAAAAATGTCAGAAGTCAAGACACAAGTTATGGAAACAGGTTAACAAGTTAATTGAAAACCCGAAGAAACTCATGGAGTTAGATAAGAATGCGAAGAAAGTACAATCTAATCTGGTTCAATTAATCAACCTCTGCCATGAGGTCGGACAAAGCCACAAGTCATTGCTGGATTTACCACTGGCTGAGGAGGAGCGCGAAAAGCAAAATCAAGAAAAAACATAATTTTTTTATGGTTTCATAGAAGATGTGGAGAGGTGGTTATATGAAATTGGACAACAAGCTACGCACTCTACAGTTGGAAGAGTTATGCAACAAAGTGTTGTAACCCCCCCCTCCCCTTCCTGGCGGCCACGCGACTATTTCTCCGAGTCGCGTCCTCGCCCCCCACCTCACGGCCTACCAGCTGGATCGGAGCGGCCTTTCCTGCCGGGGACTGGGAACCGGACCAAGGCTGCTACAGCGGCGGCGCAGCGCTGGAGTCACCGCGGAGCGGGCGATGCCTACCTGGTCGCCGTTTGGAGCTCCGGAGCGTTGGGCCGCTGCTCCAACATCATGGAGCTCTGGTGCGGAGAGCTTCCAACGCGGGCGGCGCTGAACAACATCGTGGAGTCCTGGGGCGCCTTGCAGATCGTCTACAGCAGCAGTCTCCACCCGGCGCGGCCTGCGGACTTTGGAAGCCGCCGACTCCGGTAGGAGGAGGCCGACTCAGGTGTCCACGCCGCTGAGGATGTCCCGCAGCCCCGATGTCGGACTTGTATCACCCCGGCGAGCGGTCCTGGACATCGGGCCGCCCGTAGCTGCAACTGCGGAGGACTTGGGGAGGCCCTGACCATGAGGAACAGTGGAGGAAGAGACTGACTTTGGTGCCTTCCCACACAGTGGGAAACTTTGATTCTGCTGTGTGGGGATGTTTTATGTCAAATTCTATAGTGTGTGTTCTTTATACCCTTTCTGGCTTAATCCCTCCCTTCACCACCTCCAGTTTAAATTCCAGTTGGAATATTTTGGAGGACCCAAGAACCAAGAACCACACAAGAGATTAGACCTGAAGACAGTATTTCAAATCTCAACATGAAGATCAAGGCATAAACCTGGTTCTGTAGCCAGTGCATCTACAAGGGTCTCTGCTCGTATGGAAGCTGAAGTAGATTTTGCTGTTCTCTTGAAACAAACTGCTGCCGCAACGAAAAGACATGAGATTGAGGCACAAGAAGAACAGTTGAATAATCAAACAGAACATCTGTTAAGGGAGGCTGATGCACAAGGAGAACAGTTGAATAATCAAACAGAACATCTGTTAAGAGAGGCTGAAGCACAAGGAGAACAGTTGAAAAGGGAAAAGAGCAATTGTTGAGAGAGGCTGAGGCACGAAAGGGGCAGCTGAAGAGAGAGAAGGAACAGTTTGAACTAGATACGGAGTTGGCAGTAGTCAGCACAAAGATGGATATACTTGAGGGCAAAGGTTCAAGATGCGGCTCGAGAGTGTCTCAGAAGAAGAGTTCCTTAGTCGAAGAAGGAGCTACGATGGTGGAGGCAGCAGCTGTCAAATCTACAGACAGAGGAATACAGTTCTGACCAAGCAGAGCCAGCACTGAGTAAGTGGAGGTTAGCCGAGTCTTCCTCTCAGCAACAGGTTGTTAGACCGAAGCTAAGAGCATATGAACCACCGTTTAAGGCTCGTGTTAAGACCCACATAACTCAGCACTCCTCTCAGAGGCCTAATGTACAAGCTCGGATGAGTAGGGATGCGCGGAGGCCTGTTAACACTATTCCCTCTGTGCCCAATGATGGATTTCAACATGAATTCTGTAACTTGATGAAGCAAAATGAAATTACTATTCTGGCCCAACAAAATCGCTCTTCTACCTTACCTCCAGGAGAAATTACTGTTTTTGATGGTGATCCTTTGCAGTATGAAGCTTTCATTATAGCATTTGAGGAAGGAGTGGAAAGGAAAACTACTAATGAGAGAGATCGCTTGCACTTTTTGGAGCAATATACGAGTGGATATTCAAAGCAGCTTGATCACAGTTGCCACCATTTGTCTTCAGCCGTGGGCTATCAAAGGGCAAGAGATCTGCTTAAAGAATATTTTGGTGATTAATATAAGATTGCTAGTGCTTACATGAGTAAGGCCTTTGCTTGGCCAGTTATCAAAGCAGAGGATGTAAAGGCATTGCATGCATTTTCGCTGTTTCTTGGAGGTTGTTGCAATGCAATGGAAAATCTCAGCCATATGGAAGAAATGAATATTGCTACTAATATGAAGACTATACTTCTAAAATTGCTATATATGCTTAGAGTAAAGTGGAGGGATAGGGCAGGTCAAATATGGGAAAAGTATAGATGTGGAGCCAAGTTTCATGGAGGTGAATTTCATGGAGAGGGAAGTAAGAATGATGTCAGATCCACTTCATGGAAGCATTCAGGATCCTAAACCAATTGCAACTGTCAAAGGTTCTACTTTTGCTAAAACAAGAGGAAGATCAGGACTAAAAGAAAGCAGTTTTGCAATCGCTGTAATACCTGTAGAAATGGCAGTGAAAGGAATTCTAACAACAGGTGGAATTAAAAGAGATGCATCTACCATTAATACTCAAGGTTCTTGTTTGTTCTGTAATAAAATTGGGCACACAATAAGGTGGTGTCGACGGATCAAGCAGAAGAGACAAAAGGAAAAGATTAACTTCTTAAAGGAGAAGGGAATCTGCTTTGGATGTCTGAAGAAAGGACAAGAGCCGTATGACTTGTGATGTGTGTAAACAAGATCACCCTGAGTTACTTCACACTGAACTGAAGAACAAGGAAAAGAAAGAGCATGCTGAGCAGATTGAGAAGCCGACTAAGCAATGCTGTTTTCTCACCTCAGATGTGTGATAATATTGGGGCCGGTGAAGAAACCTGTATCATCTCCATCTTACCAGTACAGGTAAGGAGCTGCAAGGGGAATACAGTGTTACAAACATATGCATTTTTGGATCATGGAAGTTCTTTGCAATTTTGGATCACAGAAAGCTTGATGAGAAGGCTGGACATTACAGGACAAAAGACTAAGATTCTCTTGCGTACCATGAATGAAGATAAATTTGTGGTCAGTCATATCTCAGGTTTGGAAATATCTAGTGTGGATAAAGACAATTTTATACAGTAAACTGATGTGTTTACACATGAGACCATGCCTGTTTCTCAAGTAAACATGCCCAAGCAGGAAGACCTGAAACAATGACCTGAAGCCTTACTTGAAGAATATCAAGATTCCTAAAATAGAATCTGGTATCGACCTACTTATCGGAGCGAATGCTTCGAAAGTATTGGAACCTAGAGAGTTTGTTAACAATAGACAATAGATGCAAGAGTAGGCCATTCAGCCCTTCGAGCCAGCATCTCCATTCAGCTGTGATTATGGCTGCTCATCCACATTCAGTACCCCGTTCCTGCCTTCTCACCATATACCCTGACTAGACTATCTTTAAGAGCTCTATCTAACTCTCTTGAAAGCATCCAGAGAAT
Organism: Amblyraja radiata; assembly: GCF_010909765.2. Taxonomy (NCBI): domain Eukaryota; kingdom Metazoa; phylum Chordata; class Chondrichthyes; order Rajiformes; family Rajidae; genus Amblyraja; species Amblyraja radiata. The sequence goes on from NC_045960.1 coordinate 63,758,640, forward strand.
TGGCCTCCACTGCCTTCTGAGGCAGAGAATTCCACAGATTCACAACTATGCGTAAAAACGTTTTTCCTCATCTCCGTTCTAAATGGCCTACACCTTATTCTTAAATTATGGCCCCTGATTCTGGATTCCCCCAACATTGGTGTAAATAGGTGATCAAACACACTTGTACTTTACACTAGTCTTTAATGAGAACACAGGGTTAAACACACATCAGCAGTGACTGTCTCCAGTCTGCTACTGTACCGTGCAGAGGGAGAAGAAGGCGTTATTATAATTGGTAACCAAGGCGTGGTTAGTGGTACTGAGGTAGCTATATTATTGGTTGCATGCATAAACCATCTACATCCTTCCCCTTAGAAAATCAAACATGGCATGGAACCATGGCAACAGAGTTAAACAAAATTAGACAAAATCGCCATAACGAACAGGCGGCTTAATAACCCGACCCGAGCGCGTGCGGACCATGCTTTCCCCCCCTTCACTGGAAAGAACAGAGGAATCAGCGGTAGCTGGAGACGGTGAAGCCGCAGGAGAAACCGAGAATGGTAGGGGGGACCGACATGCAGGAGGGGTGAAAACGCGGTCGGCACAGGGCAACCCACGCGGAGGAGATCGCAACAAGCGAGGGGTCTGGGGCATGCAGGGGTCAGAAACCAGGACGGTTGTCGGTGGCTGGAACAGCAGCGGCGGAGCGTATGGACCCTCAGGCGGCGGTCTCGGCTTGTTCACGGCAAGCAGATGCTGACGGCTCCTGCGATAAACAGTTCCTTCAAAGTCAACCAGGTAGGAGCGGGGAGACTCGGCCACGCCAACCACTGTTGCGAGACGAGAATAGAAGCTGGCAGTCTGCAGTCGAACGACCTGTCCTGGCAGCAGAGGCTTAAGAGGTTTGCACGACCTGTCGTGGGACTGCCGTTGGACGTTATGTCTTTCCTGTATGCGCTTCTGGACGGAGGCAGGCTCCAACACTTGAGGCAGCAGCTTGTGTTGAGCAATCGGGATCGGTGGCCTGGTTATCCTGGACATCAGGCGCTGGGCAGGTGAACCCATGGTCGGGTCCCTGGAGATATTTCTGAGATTCAGGATGTCTAGGTAGAAATCGGTTTGTCAGGCGCGATTGCTCCATTAAAAGTTTGGCACTTCGGACGGCCCGCTCCGCAAGACCGTTGCTCTGTGGGTACTCCGGGCTACTGGTGAAATGGTGGAAGTTCCATTTGCTGGCGAATGCCTTGAACTCGTTGCTTGTGGACTGCCTGCCGTTGTCGGTCTGCAAACGGACCATGGAGCCGAAAGTGGAGAAATGCCTCCGCAGCTTGCGGATAACCATCTCAGAAGTGAGGGAAGTAAGAAGGTCCACCTCGAACCAGTTTGAGTATGAGTCGGCCAGGACAAGATATGGCTTGCCACGCCATTCAAAGATGTCTGCAGCCAGCGAAGTCCAGGCCATGGCAGGCACCGGTTGCTGTAAAAGATGCTGCCGTCGCTGGTGGGGCGCAAGGTTGTTGCAGGTAGAGCAGGACGAGATGCGGTCTCGGATGTACTTGGCCATGCCAGGCCAGTAGAATTGGCACTGAGCGTGGGCAATCGTCGCGTCAGCCCCAGGGTGCCCGCTGTGGGCCACGTTGAAGTACTGGTCGTGCAGGGAGGAAGGGACCACAACCTTGTGGCCCTTAACTATGATGCCGTCCTGGATCACCAGCTCGTCGCGGACCAGGAAGAAGGGTTGAACCACAGCCGGTGCACTGGCGCGCTTGCTTGGCCAGCCACGTTTGATCACGGAAGAAAGTCGCTGCAGAGCGGGATCGGCAGCGGTGTGCTCGGCCAGGCACTGAAGCTGCTTAGTGGGAACAAAGTTAATGCCGAGCACAAGTAGATCCTCTTGTTCGTAGGGGTGGCGGTCACAGGAAGCCCGTGGGGCACGAGAGAGAGTGTCGGCAACGTGCATCTCCGTGCCCTTCTTGTAGACAAGTTTAAAGTCAAAGCGCTGTAGCTGCAACATCATGCGCTGCAGCCTGGCAGGAGCAATATGGGCTGTAAATAGTCACCAGCGGCTGGTGGTCAGTCTCGACCGTAAAACAGCTACCAAAAAGGAAGTCCTTGAATTTGGAGCAGGCGAACTCAACCGTGAGCAGCTCTTTTTGGATCTGAGCATACCGTTGTTCGGTGTTGGTCATGGTGCGGGAGGCGTACGAGACAGGATACAGCGATCCATCATCAGAGGACTGTAGGCAGGCCGCACCGAGCCCGAACCTGGAGGCGTCGCAGGTGACAGTGATCGGGCGCCGTAGGTCGAAAAACCTTAGTGTCGGGGTGCTGATCAACTTGGACTTCAGACAGTCGAACGCCTGCTGGTGTTGCGGGAACCAGGACCAAGCGGAGTCCTTTCTGGTCAGTTGCCGCAGGGACGAGCTCAGCTCGCTGAGATTGGGTATAAACTTCCCTAGGTAGTTCACCATACCCAGGAATCGTTGCAGACCGAGCACGTCGGTGGGAGCCGGCATCTCGGTGATTGCGGCAGCCTTCAATGGGTCGGGCTTTAGTCCGTCCGAGGTGAAGACATGCCCGACGTACGTGACTTCCGAGACCCGGAACCTGCACTTTTTAGAGTTCAGCTTCAGGTTGATCCGCCGAGCCCGATCCAGGACGCAGCGGAGGTTCATGTCGTGCTCGGCAACGTCCTTTCCATAAACCACGATGTCATCCACGATGATGGCACACGGCAGGCCGGAGAACAACTGTTCCATCGCCCTCTGGAACACCTCGCTTGCAGAATTGATGCCGAATGGCATTCGCAGAAACTTAAACCTGCCAAACAGTGTCGAAAATGTCGTCAGGTCGGAGGAGCCCTTGTCCAGTGGTATTTGCCAAAAGGAACTCTTTGCGTCGAGGACTGAGAAAACAGTGGCCTGTCCGACTTGGGCTGCAACATCCTCCACGGTCCTCATGGGATAGTGCAGCCGCCTGATTGTGAGGTTTAAATCCTTCGGGTTGATGCACACGCGTATTTCGTTTCTGTCCTTTTTCAGGGTGGCAACCATGGTGGAGACCCACTCGGTGGGCTCGCTGGCCGCCTCCAGCACTCCCATGGCGACCATGTCGTTCAACATCGACTCAACTTTGTCTTTCATAGCGTGGGACACTCTATGCGGTGCGCGGACCACAGGCGCCACATTCGGGTCAATGGCAATTTTGTAGGTGATGGGCAGCTTGCCCAGCTCATCGTTAAACAGGTCGGGGTATTCCGATATCAGATCCAGCGAAATCAGCACTTTGTGGACCGTTCGGTCGAACAACACCAGTCCCAGGTCCTGGCATGCCTGGTTGCCCAACAGAGTCACACAGTCAGAGTTCAAAACATAAAACGTAAGGGTCCGCGATGTTTTTTTCAGCACGCAATTGAAGGTGGCCTATCCCATCGGTCTCAGCACCTCGCCCCCGTAAGCATGCAGAGTGGAGCGGTCTGCAGTTAGGAGCTCATTGTTTCTAATCTTCTTGAACAGTCTTGTTGACATTACGTTGACCTTGGCACCCGTGTCGAGCTTAGCATGGAAACTGCAATTGTCGACAGTAACCAGGACAGTCGGATCGGGTAGTCGGCCAGGTGCGTGGAGGAGTGAGAACACGCTTGCCTCCCCATGAGAATTAATTGGATCAGAGTCGTGGGCCATGTCGAGCGAGGACTGGGAACCATACTGGTCATCAATTTGCATCAGCATGTTTAAGTTAGGTCTAGAAGCTTGTGGAACTTTCCCACGGGAGCGGCAAGCTGCAGAGAAGTGATTTAGCTTCTTACAAAAGTTGCAGGTTTTGCCGTAAGCTGGGCACGGCGACTGCTTTTGATGCATGTAGTTGCAATTGGGGCACTTTCTGGGGGGCACCCCGCCGGGACTGTAGCTGGCCCGTGGCACACATTTTGAGTTATTCATCCGAGGACGCGGTCTGTTAAACCCGGTCAGATTGATCGATTTTGTGTCCGACTCCCGCTGACCGATCTGCGGGTCAACGACCTCAGCCATTCTGCAGGCGTGCATGGCTTCGCTCAAAGTCAGATCTGGTTTCCTGAGGAGCTCCGATCTTAACCTCTGATCGAGCATCCCCGTCACTAAAATGTCCCTGGTAAGCTGGTCTGTCATTGCACCGAAACGGCACCTTTGGGCTAGGTAGCGCAGGTCAGCAATGAAACATTCTACAGGTTCCTCCGGCAGCTGCTTTCTGGTGAAAAAATGCGCCCTCTCTAAAATACGGTTCGAGGGCAGGTCGCAAATCTCCCTGAACTTGCGCAGCAGGCATACCGGGTCGTCAGCAGTCTCTAGAGGTATCTGTACCTGATCATCGGGACCCAGGACCACTGGGTCGTAGGTGAAGGTTCTTGCTCTCCTCATGGCATCGGGGCCGGCAAGGTTGAGAAGTAGAGAGGCTTTAACCGCATCGGGCTCGTTCCGATGTGCGATGTTCATGTAGTGGCTGAAGTCCAACTCGAAGGTAGCCCAGCGCTCTGCGATGTCAGAATCAAAGATGAGGGGCGCGGGCTTTCGGCACGAGGATGCCATGGTCAGTGAAGGCAAAACGCAGAGAGAGAAATAAAACTCAGAAAAATAAATAAAACCCGGGAAACAGGAAACGCGAGTCTTTTCTGACTGACACCATGTAAATGAGTGATCAAACACACTTGTACTTTACACTAGTCTTTAATGAGAACACAGGGTTAAACACACATCAGCAGTCACTGTCTCCAGTCTGCTACTGTACCGCGCAGAGGGAGAAGAAGGCGTTATTATAATTGGTAACTAAGGCGTGGTTAGTGGTACTGAGGTAGCTATATTATTGGTTGCATGCATAAACCATCTACAATTGGGAACATGTTTCCTGCCTCTAGCGTGTCCAATCCCTTAATAATGTTATATGTTTCAATAAGATCCCCTTTATCCTTCTAAATTCCAGAGTTCACAAGCCCAGCTGCTGCATTCTATCAACATATGACAGTCCATGCCATCCTGGGAGTTAACCGTTGAACCTACGCTGCACTCCCTCAATAGCAAGAATGCCCTTCCTCAAATTTGGTGACCAAAACTGCACACAATACTCCAGGTGTAGTCTCAATCAATCAATCAATCAATCAATCAACCCTTATTGTCATCTTGCAAATCAACAGTTGTACAGTGCAAAATGAGCATCGCACATAAAACTTGAAACATTTCACACAAAATAAAAACAACAGGACAGTCGGATCGGGTAGTCGGCCAGGTGAATAGTTAAAAAGTGCAGGTAAAAACAGCAACATTAAAATACAAGTAAAACCAACAACATTAAAATACGTTAAAATGTCAGTGCAAAAAGCAGCAGAATCAGGTGGAGTGACTGGAGTTAGGTGGAGACCAGAATCAGGTGGAGTCTCTACTGCACCCGCTGCTCTAGATGTCAGCTGATTTATATCGGTGAGACCAAGCGTAGGTTGGGCGATCGTTTCGCTGAACACCTCCGCTCAGTCCGCAATAACCTACCTGAACTCCCGGTGGCTCACACTTCAACTCCCCCTCCCATTCCCAATCCGACCTCTCTGTCCTGGGTCTCCTCCATTGCCAGAGTGAGGAACAGCGGAAATTGGAGGAACAGCACCTCATATTCCGTCTGGGGACATTGCGTCCGTATGGCATTAACATTGAATTCTCCCAATTTTGCTAGCCCTTGCTGTCTCCTCCCCTTCCTTAACCCTCTAGCTGTCTCCTCCCACCCTCCCATCCGCCCGCCCTCGGGCTCCTCCTCCTCCTCCCCTTTTCCTTCTTTCTCCCCCCCCCCCCACCCCCCATCAGTCTGAAGAAGGGTTTCGGCCCGAAACGTCGCCTATTTCCTTCGCTCCGTAGATGCTGCTGCACCCGCTGAGTTTCCCCAGCAATTTTGTGTACCAGGTGGAGTGACTGTTTAGCAGCCTCACAGCCTGTGGAAGGAAGCTGGAATGTAATGTTAAAATTGTACAAGGCATTGGTGAGACCAAATCTGGAGTATGGTGTACAATTTTGGTCGCCCAATTATAGGAAGGATGTCAACAAAATAGAGAGAGTACAGAGGAGATTTACTAGAATGTTGCCTGGGTTTCAACAACTAAGTTACAGAGATAGGTTGAATAAGTTAGGTCTTTATTCTCTGGAGCGCAGAAGGTTAAGGGGGGACTTGATAGAGGTCTTTAAAATGATGAGAGGGATAGACAGAGTTGATGTGATCAAGCTTTTCCCTTTGAGAATAGGGAAGATTCAAACAAGAGGACAAGACTTCAGAATTAAGGGACAGAAGTTTAGGGGTAACATGAGGGGGAACTTCTTTACTCAGAGAGTGGTAGCGGTGTGGAATGAGCTTCCAGTGGAAGTGGTGGCGGCAGGTTCGTTGGTATCATTTAAGAATAAATTGGATAGGCATATGGATGAGAAGGGAATGGAGGGTTATGGTATGAGTGCAGGCAGGTGGGACTAAGGGAAAAAAATTGTTCGGCGCGGACTTGTAGGGCCGAGATGGCCTGTTTCCGTGCTGTAATTGTTATATGGTTATTATAAGCTGTTCAGCAGTCTGGTTGTCAGGGCTTTGATGCTACGGTATCTCTTGCCTGATGGCAGGAGATCCAGATGTGTGTGGAGGGGGTGCAGTCTGTCCTTTGCTATGCTCAGTGCTTTTTTTCAGGCAGCAGCTCTGCAACAGTTCTTGTACCGAGGGTAGGGAGACACCAATGATCTTCTCTGCTCCCCTCACTACCCTCTGCAGAGCCTTCCTGTCTGAGCAGTTACAGTTGGACTACCACGTGTTCATGCAGCACGTGAATACAGGCTCCACCGTGCCCCTGTAAAATGTCCTGAGGATGTTGGTGGGGAGTGAAGCCTGTTCGAGTTTCCTCAAGTAGTGCTGTCGCTGATGGGCCGTTTGACAATCCCAGTGTTGTTCCTGATCCAGGTGAGACTGTCTGTGATTTGCACTCCGAGGAACTTTATGTTCTCCACATCGTGATGCCACTAATGTTGAGGGGTGTGTGTTTGGGCTGCGACCTGAAGTCCTGAAGTCGACAATCATCTCCTTTGTTTTGTCGACGTTATTGGATATTATGAAGCACTCAGCAAAGATGATAGATGGACACTATTGTCTCAAACAAGAAGGTAGATAAAAAAGTCTCCCTAGCGCCCTGTACAACTGCAGAAGGACCTCTTTGCTCCTATATTCAACTCCTCTTGTTATGAAGGCCAACCTGCCATTAGCTTTCTTCACTGCCTGCTGTACCTGCATTCTTACTTTAAGGGGACGGAAAATTTGCTGTGACGACCCTACTCGGATGGGTTATCTATGGTCCCGTGCATAGAAACAATCAAAGCAGGGATCAGAATGGCTATCCTGTGGACAAATTATTTCATACTCCGCGGGATTAAAAAAACAAACTCAAAAAGAAATAAGTGCATTGGCTGACGAGATTAAAGAAATTGGTAAAAAATATTAAAAAGCTCCTAGTTTAGAGCTCTATAAGAATAGAGTTGAACTTCAATTGAGATATGATTTGTTATTAGTATCACCGATTGCGAACCAGTTACTTAAAACCAAAAGTCAATTTTATATACATGGCGAAAAATCTGGTAAATTACTCGCTAATCATTTGAAAGCGATGTCGGCCAAGCGTCAGATTACTAAAGTGAGTAAACGGGATGGTACACTAACTGTAGACCATGACGAAATTAATTAATTCTTTCAGGAATTTTATACCTCCCTATACCAATCAGAATTTCCTACTGATTCCAATATAATGCATGAATTTTTAAAGAAACTGAACTCACCAAATTTACCACATAATGAGTCTCTGTTGTTTCCTTCATAGATATGGCAGAATAAAAATTCCAGACTAAGTAAAAAATGCTTACAGAAATCAAAAAAAGATGGTGGTTTGGCATTGCCGAACCTTAGATTCTACTATTGGGCAGTCAATGTTCATTATCTAACATTTTGGCAAAAGATTTAGAAGATACCCAAGGCCCAGGATGGATAAATCTTGAACGTGATTCCTTACAAGGGCTATCATTGGCTTCTATTCTAGAGGCCTTGTTACCTTTTACAGTTATGAGATTGAATAAATATAGACTAACCCAATACGTTAAAAGACATACGTTTCGAATATGGTTTCAATTTCGTAGGTTTTTTGGACTAAATCATTTTATCTTATCGAGTCCTATCTTATCTAATTTTCTCTTCCAACTTTCTAGTACTGATCAAGCCTTTTTGTTATGGAAGAGGAAGGGATAAGTAGCTTTTCGTGATTTGTTTTTGGATGGTTGTTTTATGTCTTTCGAACAACTTTCCAATAAATATAATTTACCTAATTCACACTTTTTTAGATATTTACAAATTAGACGTTTTTTGAAGGCTACTCTATCCTTTTTTCCGCTACCACATCAAACCGAAATTTTTTTACATTTGAACCGTTATCAGAAAGGTTTATTAACAATTTATGAGTTGATTTTGAAATTACAAATGGATATATTAAGAATGACTAGGAAAGAGAAGTCCAAATGTCTCTATCTATAGAGAAATGGGAAAGGATTCTTCAATTAGTCAATACCTCTTCAATGTGTGCAAGACACGCTCTGATACAATTCAAGGTGGTTCACAGAGTTCATATGTCAAAAGATAAGTTATCTCGTTTTTATGGTCATATAAATCCTACCTGTGACAGATGTAACTCTGAAGTGGCCTCACTGACCCATTTGTTTTGGTCCAACCCACTTTTGGAAAAATATTCGAAAGAAATTTTTGATACTATTTTTGTAGTCTTAGGTATTGATTTACAACCTCATCCTATTACTGCAATTTTTGGGCTACCAATGTTAGATTCTATTCATTTGTCCCGCTCCGCCCATCGGCTGATTGCTTTTACCACATTAATTGCCAGATCTATTTTATTTAAATGGAAAGACTCCAACCCTCCGACCACACTCCATTGGTACTCTGAAACGATATCATGTTTAAATTTAGAAAAAATCAGGAGTGACATTGTTGAACCCTTGGTTAAATTTGATAAGACTTGGGGAAAATTTATTCAACACTTTCTTTTTTAATATATTTTTTTATTAAAGGTAATCAATTACAATGCTTCAAACAACTTTATATCAAATTAATTCAATTTGCATTAAGTAAAACACTAGTAATACTTATCTACTGTTTTTTTAGAAATAATGATAGAGAAAGAATAGAGAAAGAATAAATCATTAAGAGAGTGATTAAATAATAATTTGATTATATATAAGAAAGAAAAGAGAAACGAAAAAAAAAAAAAAAAAAAAAAAAAACATTTTTAGTAACCACAATATGTATTATTAATAACACTACTACAAGTGATAGTATCAATAAAGACATATATGTAATTCCAATATAAAAATGAATTATTCTCACCAAATCCCGCAGGGTGCACGTCGAGCTGTGTTGCCAAGAACAGCTACTTCTCTAAATACTGTATATATGGAGACCATATCTGTTCAAAAGAATTATACTTGTCCAATAGGACAAATCTAATTCTTTCCAGATGTAACGTCTCCATCATCTCTGTTGCCCACATTTTGGTTGTGGGGGATAATGTTCCCTTCCAAAATTTCAATATGATTTTTTTTCCAATTATTAAACAGTAATCAAAGAAATTTCTTTGATTTACTGTAAGTGATAGATGTAAATCCGGAATTCCAAATATTATTAGCTTTGGGTTAGGGTCCAATTTAACTTTGATGACTTCAGAAATAACTTTAAAGATTTCTGTCCAGTAATAATTCAATTTAGGACATATAACGAAACTATGTATTAAATTTGCCTCTGCTTTCTTGCACTTATCACAAATAGCGGAGAGATTCGGAAAAATACTATTTAATTTAGTTTTCGAATAATGTAACCTATATAATACTTTAAATTGTATCAGTATATGTCTGGCGTTTAATGAACACCGGTGTATTCGTTGTAGACTTTCTTCCCAGTTTTCTTTTGTTATAGCCAATCCCATTTCATTTTCCCACGCTTGACGATATACTTCCGTTATTGGATTCTCCTTATCCAAAATGATGTTATATATAGGCTATTAATTTTTCTGTATTTGGATATAAATTAAACAGTTCATCTAACAATCCTGCTTCTTTATTTTTATAATCTTGTGTATTGGATTTAATATAATCTCTAATTTGTAAATACCTAAACAAATGTTGTGGAGACAATCCATAAATATCTTGTAACTCCTGGAATAAAAGAAATTTTCCTTTTCTATACAGATGTTCTATCCTTGTAATTCCTAAATCATCCCATTGTTTAAACCCCCCATCTAATATAGCAGGTTTAAACGATGGATTATTCATAATTGGTAATCTAAATGAGAGATTATCCAAGTGTAGAGTCTTAACTATTTGTTTCCAAATACGTCTATTATTATATATTATTAGGTTGTCTTTATAATATTTTTTTTGTACTTCCGTTGGTGCAAAAATTATCGAACCTACATTGAAAGGTAGACAGTCCTCCTTTTCTATATTTAACCATGTCGGTTCATGATCCATATTTACCCACCAGAAATTCATATTCTTAATCTGAACAGCCCAAAAATAATATAAAAAGTTTGGAAGTGCTAATCCTCCATTTATCTTAGCTTTGCATAGATGTTTTTTATTTATTCTGTGATTTTTATAATCCCAAATAAAGCTATTGACAATATTATCAATTTTTTTAAAAAAAGTTTTCGGAAGAAAAAAAGGAATAGCCTGAAACAAATATAACAACTGCGGTAGAAATACCATCTTTATGGCACTTATTCTACCAATCATGGATATAGGCAGTGTTTTCCAATATAAAATATTTTTTCTAAGTTTATCTAATAGTTGAGGATAGTTGGATTTTATTAATGAGTTATGAGTTTTAGTTACGTTAATCCCTAAATATTTAAGTTTGTCTGTAACTACTTTTAATGGGTATTGTTGTAATGTATTAAGATTTATTCCTGTTATTGGCATAATCTCGCTTTTATCCCAATTAATCCTATACCCAGAAAATGCACCAAACTTAGTTATAATGTTTAGCAGGTTGGGAATACTAATTTCCGGTTTTGTAATATAAATCAAAACATCATCTGCATATAAAGAAATTTTATTAATTGTTGTATCAGTATTATAGCCATATATTTCAGGTTCAGATCTAATTTTTTCCGCCAATGGTTCTATCACCAATGCGAACAATAAGGGTGATAACGGACATCCCTGTCTGCATCCCCTAGAGAGTTTGAATTTGGCTGATAAAATTTGGTTAGTCAAAATTCTTGCCATAGGATTCGAGTATAAAATTCTTACCCATTTACAAAATCTATCCCCCAATTGAAACTTTTCCATTATATTAAATAAATACATCCATTCCACCTGATCAAACGCTTTTTCTGCATCTAGTGATATAACCGCTAGTTCCGTATCTCGTATTCTTTTTGAATATATAATATTAAACAAACGTCTGAGATTATGGGATGAGTAACGTTTTGGGATAAAACCTGTTTGATCATAATGTATTAATTTAGAGATCACTAAACTTAATCTCCTAGATAAGACCTTAGTTAATATTTTTTGGTCTGTATTTAAAAGGGCAATCGCTCTATATGATCCAGGATCTTCCAAATCCTTATCTACTTTAGGGATGAGTGTAATTGTGGATTCATTTAAAGATTCTGGTAATTTTCCTTGGTCATATGCATATCTATACATTATTTGTAATCTTGGGGAAATCAGATCTTGAAATTTTTTATAAAATTCTGCACTCAGGCCATCTGGGCCCGCTGCTTTTCCGTTCTTAAGCGAACTAATTGATTCTATAATATCTTTTACTGTTATTTCAGCATTTAACAATTCTCTACCTTCCTGATCTAAGCTATTGATTTGACATTCTTGTAAAAATATTTCCATACTATCTGTTTGTCCTGTTAGTTTTGACGAATAAAGATTTTTATAATATTGTAAAAATCTATCATTAATATCTTTTGGAGTAATTAATATATTTCCATACTCAGATCTAATTCCGTGTATCATCTTCTCATCTTCTAATTTTCTAAGCTGTCGTGCTAGTAATTTTTGTGGCTTATCTCCAAATTCAAAATACACTTGCTTAGTTTGTTGAAAAAGTTTAATCACTTGATTAGAATATATTTTATTTAATCTATATTTTACTGATGCAATTTTATTACTTAACTCTTTGGAAGGCTGTTTTATATTTTCATTATCTAGACGTTTTATCTCATTTTCTAAATTTTGTTCTATTTTTCGATTTTCTTTATTGAGATGTGCTTGTGCGGATATTATTGCGCCACGCATGAATGCCTTAAATGTGTCCCAAAATAGTGATGGAGAAGTTTCAGGATTATCATTAGTTTCAAAAAATAATTTAATCTGATCCATCACATATTTACAACAGTCATTGTCCTTTAATATCTGAGGGTTAAATCTCCAGGTAGTAGTTTTATTAGATATATCTTTTAATTTTATCTTAAATGTTAATGGCGCATGATCCGAGATGATAATATTATGATATTTTGCATCATACGTAAAAGGAAGTAATTTAGAATCTATTAAAAAATAATCTATCCTCGAATAGGTTCCATGTACGGGCGAGAAAAAAGAATATTCTCGTCCGGATGGGTTATCTAACCTCCAGATGTCTTTAATATTAGATGTATTGATAAAAGCATTTATGAGTTTACTTGATTTCGAGGCAGCTTTCCTTTTTGCGGATGATCTATCTAGATAATTATCTAAAGTACAATTTAAATCACCTCCAATTATTAAATTGTGTTGAGTGGATATAGGAATATTATTAAATATTTTCTTAAAAAATAATGGATTATCAAAATTAGGGGCATATATATTCATTAAAATTACCTTTTTTGAATATAATTCCCCTGTAATTATTACATATCTGCCTTCTTTATCCTCTATAATAGAACTTTGTATGAAAGGTATACCTTTGCGAATAATTATTGCAACTCCTCTAGATTTATGAATAAATGTAGAATGATACACCTTAGAAATCCATTTAGCTGTTAATCTATGTTGAGCATCTTTTTTAAGATGAGTCTCTTGAAGGAAAATGACATCTGTCTTCAATCTGTTCAACTGAGCTAATACCTTTCCCCTTTTAATTGGTTCATTAATTCCTTTTACATTCCAACTGCAGAAGGTTACTCCATCACCCCCAGTCTTCACCTTTATATCATGCATTTTACTATTAGGGCGGTTTTTTTTGGAGTAGCCTTCTTGACTCACCCAGCTCCCCGTTGCACCCGGACATCAATCCAATGAGAATTTCTTTCCACCTTAATCCACATCTATGTCTTCTTAAACTAAATACACAATATCCTTCACATCTACATTCAAATAATATATAATATAAGATCAATAAAAAACAAAAACAATAAGAAATATCAATAATAAAAAAAAAGTAAAGGGTGTTAATAGGGTGCTCAGAAAAAAAAGAAACTACACTTGTATAGTGTGTAGTATGTGAAGGTGAAAGCCACACTAACGTGGCCATTAATCTAAAGACTTCCGTTTTTTTAATTAAAAAAAGATGTTGATTATACCAGCTCCTATCTCAAATGCTATATATATTGGGGTGGGGTACTAACTTTATATACTTAGTACTTAGTAATTATTTCTATTATTCATATTACTATTTGCTAATTACTAATATCAATTGTATTTAATACTATAATATGTAATACTATTATCATGGAATAATTAAATATTTTCTAATAATTAATACAGAACTACTACTAAATGCCCATTATTCCACTTCCTTCTAAGTAAGTATTTCATAACCACAGGTCGATGATAAAAGTTCAGTCCTCTCCTTCTCCCTCGGGTTCTTCCTCCGCATCTTCTCTCTCTTCATCTTCTGGCTTCTGCTGTATGCCTCGGGCGAATTTCAATGCTTCAGCATGCTTAACGAAACGATATTCCTTGTCATCATAAGTTACTCTCAGTATTGCTGGGTACATCAAGCCATATCTCAGATTCTTAGTATTCTGTACATTCCTCAGGATACCTTTTGTTTCTTTAAATAGAGCTCTTTTCTTGGCCACTTCTGCTGGGAAGTCTCTAAAAATACTGATGTTGTCTCCCTCGTATTTCAGGTTTCTCTTTTTTATTATTATCTTCATCATTTCTTCGAAGACATGGTCAAAGGCCACTTTTACAATCATTTGTCTGGGCGATGAACCTATCCCAGGGGCCCGTCTTAGAGCCCTATGTGCACGGCTCAACAGGGGTTCATGATCCAAATTCAAAATATCCATTAAAAGTTTTGCAACAAATTTTCGAGGATCTTGACTCCCCTCACGACCTTCGCTCAGACCAACTATACGCAAATTTTTACGGCGTTGGCGTCCCTCCAGATCGATACATTTCTCGTTTGTTTTATGTAATAATTCTAAGAGGCGTTTGTTCTCGGCCCGGAGTTTTTCGGTCTCCTTAGTATTCACTTCAGCAATTTTAGTTAGCTCTTTAATTGCTTCGCCTTGTTGGTCTAGCGAAATTATAGTAGGATCTATCTTGTCATCCAGCTTTCTTTCCATCCCAGCAGCTATTTCCTTTACATCCTCAATTTGAGTTTGTAACTCGGCATTAGCCTTTTCCTTCCACTCATCCATCATACTTTTTACCGTCGTTATAACTTGTTTTATTAAGTCTTCTTTATCTTCTTTATTTTTCTCGTGAGACACCAGCATATCCGCTTTTAAACTTTTTATCTCCTCCATATACTCCTTCCTCTGCTTCTTTATCTCCTCCATATACTCCTTCCTCTGCTTCTTTATCTCACCTAGAATGGTAGTCTTAAGTTCCTCCATTTCAGCTTTCCTCTGTGAGACATCTTCTTGAGAAGCAGAAGCAGCAGCAGCTCCCGAGCTGAGGCCAGTTTCCCTTCTCGTAGCTTTTTTTCCAGCGGTGGGGGTGGGGGAGCGCTGGGTCATAATTTCTTCTTAAAATCGCGCGCCTGATGACGTCACGCACCTTTTAAACGCTGCCGGAGCCGTTCACAATCGATCTCCTGTGGTAAGTGCGTTTGTTTGACCCTTTTACCCCCGTTTTAAATTCAGTTTTTTTCGGAGCTGTAATGGCGCGATTCCACTCACATCGTGGCGCCAACCGGAAGTCTATTCAACACTTTCACACAACATAAATTGCTCCCTCTCCAACCGTTATAAAAACTATTTTACCTCTATATGGTGGAATGGACTTGTCGACAAACAGACTTAAATTGTTGAAATTCTCAACTCAGATTCTGTTTTGCTTCCTTTTTTTTTTTCTTTAGTTTAGGGGGGTTTTGTTTCTTCCTTTTTCCCTTTTTGTTTTTTTGTTTTTTTATCTTTGTTTTTTTTCCTACATATATAAGTTTTCTTTTAAACATTTAACTATATTTACATAGAGACCGGGAGATCTATATTCAATGTGTATTTTGACACTGGACTCATATTTAGGTTATACCTGTTATTAATGTAATCCTGATCCCTATGTTATGTTTATCATTATTCTTTTTACTTATTTTTTGTTTTGTTTTTGTTTTTTGGAAAAAGAAACTAATAAAAAGATTTTAAAAGAAAGAAAGAAAGAAAGAAATAAAGAAAGAAAGAAAGAAAGAAAGAAAGAAACATAAAGTACCAAGAAATGGACTTACCACGGTATTGGTACACGAACTACATTCTTCTCTCTTTGCTTCCTAACATACCCTTCAGATAATGGCAATCCATATTTGAAAAACCCGCCAAGAAACTTGCGCTGCGCATGCGCAGTACAGCAAAGGCAGAATTTCAGCTGCCTTCAGCTCCGCTTGAAATTGATGCCTTCAGGCAGCGCTGACGGAACGTGGGCTGCACAGACCTTCACATGTTACATGAAAGATCAATCTCTTAGATAGGCATAATTCTCCCATGCCATTACTATTTATATTTAATGATTACCATGTCATAATTTTAGTCAGGGTAGGCAGTGTCTACCTTGACTACCCTGATGGCACGTGCCTGCTTGGTGGCTGTTAAATAACTTAATTAATTGCATTTAATGTTGAATTTTCATGACTTTTTAAGCAGTCCCTGTGGATCGAGGATGACTTCTTCCATTTCAGTTTTGTGCATTCTGAGGTACTTAATGGGGCCAATGTGAAAACCATAGACTCTTACATACGTGAGCCAGAAAATTGCTGATGGGGCAGGTTCATAGATAATTTTGTGAGGCAATCACTTCTCAGTGCTTACATGGGGCTTCTGTACACTCTAGATGGTATTAATATTTCCAGGTCAGTGAAGATGTTGCATTGCTTGAAGGAAGCTTTAGACTCATTTTTGATTTTTTTTTCCTGCTTCCTGCTAATCCCCTCCCAAAACAAAGCTCAGATAGTGGTTCAGTTGCAGGGGTTTACTGTTGGGCATGCAAACAACATGGCCAGCCCAAGGTAGCTGGCTGAGTGTAACTCAAATCTCGGAGCTGGAAATGTTGCATTGCTGATATCAATTCATTAATCCTTCCATTCAATTTGAACGATTTTGCAGAGAATGTTGGAACTATTTGTCGAGGCCCCGATAGTGGTGTTTAAGAGGCTATTAGATAGGCAAATGGAAGTGAAGGGAATGGAGATATATTGATCATGTACAGGCACATGATCAATATATCTCCATCATGTATGGCACAAACATTGTGGGGAGAAGAGCCCTTTCCTGTGCTGTGCTGTTCTATGTTCTGTGCCTAGTGTTGGCTATGGTAGAGATGTCAGTAGTAATACATGAGGCTCACTGCTGTGAGCATAGCTGCGCTAGGCATTCCTCCTACGTAGAATATGGTCTAGTGAAGTGACTCGCTCATCAGAATATTCATCTTATTTTAGAGAAATTAATAGATGCAGACAGGAAATGAAAAGAATGTAAACCAATAGATAGGACTTTACTGGAAATGCCCTTGCTCTTCATTTAGTATTGCAGATTTTCATTTTGTTTAATTAAAGTCTTTCTTTAGTTTAGTTTATTACTTAGGCTCATTTATTAATGTCATGTGTCCAGAGGTACAATGAAAAACTCTTGTTTGTGTGCTATCCTGTCAAAGGAAAGACTATACACAAATACAATCAAGCTGTCCACAGATAAAGGACGAAAGGTACAACATTTAGTGCAAGATAGAACATCTGATAAAGTCGGATTAAAGGTAGTAGAAAAGTCTCTGAGGTAGATGGGAGGTTTCAATACGTTAACTGCATGTGAGCTACAAAGCCAATTAATTATTTTTTAATAAGGAACTTTGGATTGTTATCACCTTGCAAATTAATTATGAATTATAACTCTGCAATTATACCTTCATGTTTAATTTGGCAGTCATATGACCAGTTTCAAATATATATTTTGGATTTTTGTGAACTGATCTGTTAGTTGACAATTTTGTTTTAATTCCTGCATCTTTCTGAAAGCAATCGACGTTGTGAAGCAAAGTAAGAAGTATTCATTTAATGAGAATAAATCGCTATTCTCGTTAAACAAATATTACTTATGTAACAGATGCAGGAACTAAAACTAAATTGTAAACCAAGTTATCACAAATTACATAGAATAAAGTGACTTTATGTAGACAATAGACTACGTGACATTATGTATAAGGAGAAATGATTCTTTTCACCATTGCTATAGTTGCATGATTTAATTGTAAAATTTAGCTAGAATGGATTCAGTTTGTTTTTTTAATTTATTGAAAAACAAATATTTGATCTGTAGCATACCACATGGGCTTTTTTTAATTTATTGAAAAAAATATATCTGATCTGTAGCATACCACGTCAGTAAAGGTCACTTGACAGTGAAAAGAACTGCTCAACAAATGGCTCTTCCACATCCCAGTCTCACATTTCATGAGTTAAATATGGAGTGAGGAATGCAGGGCCCACAACTGTTGGGTCATGTGATTTGTTGCTTAAAAGAAAAGAGATACGATCCTCTGACAAGCTATTCTAAATTTAACTGTAGCCCATCAGTTTGCCTTTGAGTTAAGAGAGAAAGGCAGAAGAAAAGAGAGCTCTGAAGAGAGAAAGAAACGTAATTACTACTTGACCGAATAAGTGAGCCTTCTCTTTGTGGCGATGAACCTTGCAGTGGGATTCAAACCAATGCTCGGAGATGCACAGACAATGGACAGTTTGGAGAAACAACTTATTTGTCCTATTTGTCTGGAAATGTTCACAAAACCAGTAGTAATTTTACCATGCCAACACAACTTATGTAGAAAATGTGCCAATGATGTTTTCCAGGTAAGTATTTCATTTGTTACCATTAAGTGGCTTCAATATCATTATTAATTTGTGAGTCTTTCCAAAGGATTGAAGGATTAACTGCACCTGTTTTCATCATTCAATTATTCAGTGAAATAAGTGAACACTTTGGTCAAACAAAATGTGCCCCTCACAAGCAATATTACTGAGAAGACTGTTTCATGTCCTTTTTTAAGCGTGTTTTATGCATGAGGTTTGAAATGACCAGTGTTACATTGAGGGATCACAGGGAAGGAAAAGTGCCAAAGAAAACAAATGTCAGGTCGTTATATGCTATACGTTAAATGTCAGGTTGTGTTATATGTTATACGTTAAATGTCAGGAAGATATACCAATCAAGTCTAGAAGTCTGAAGAAGGGTCCTGACTCGAAACGTTACCTATCCGTTCTCCAGAGATGCTGCCTGACCAGCTGTTACGGTTGCACTGTGTGCCTTTTTTGTACACCAGCATCTGCATTTCCTTGTTTCTACAAGTCCAGATCAGCTTTTTTTTAATGGAAATATTCTTAAGGAAAGTGTGACTGGTGCTGAACTGAATTACTGATCAAGAAAAGATAGGCTGAAGAAAACAGCAAAAAGAGAAACATTGAGAAAGGAACTATGATCTGAGAATAACAGCTGAATAACTTGCTAAATTGTTTATTGGAATTGACTGACATATTCACTCGATATCTCATTCCCAGGCTTCCAATCCATTCTGGCAGTCGAGGGGTTCCACAACAGTGCCTTCAGGGGGTCGCTTTCGCTGCCCTTCTTGCCGACATGAGGTAGTGCTGGATCGCCATGGAGTTTACGGCCTGCAGAGAAATCTCCTGGTGGAAAATATCATTGACATCTACAAGCAAGAATCATCCAGGTTACGCAATGCACTTTATTTATAGAGGCAGTTCGGCAGAAAGTGAATATGCTCTAGTGAAAGTTTGCAATATTTACTGTACATTTATATGAAGCTCGCTTTATTTCGAGGTTGCTTTCTGTTTTATCATTTGACCTCTCAAGAACTGTACTGTATTTAGTCATTCTTTTATTTTAGTTAGTTCATAGTTATTCTTTCATCCATAGTTTTCTCAGCTGAGGTGGGGGGTGGGGTAAGTTAAAAAATATTTTAATCACCAGAACCATTCAAGAATTCAGTAAATCATAGACACAAGAAACTACAGATGCTAGAGTATTGAGCATAAAAATACTAAGTGTTTGGGTAACTCAACACCAATTTTAGGTAACTAACCAACAAACCCCACTCCTCTTTTCTCCTCCCTCTCTTCTCTGTGCCGCCACCCTCCCCCCCCCCCCCCTTCCCCCCGCGCCCCCACCGGATACGCACCGATTTCTCCCACTATCCCACCCCCCTATCCCCTTCTTGTCGTCCTCTTTTACTTAAACCCCTTCCTCTACATCAGTTCACAACACTTTTCTCCTTATCTCATAACCTTTTGTCTCCTTTTCATTTCTGGCCTTTGTCCACACATCTCAAATTAGATTTTGCCAGTCAAAACCCACCTCACCTGATTCCACGTATAACTTGGCTGGCTTTGTCCCGCCCAGACCTCTCTTCCAACTTTTACCCCCTGCTATAATCAGTCTGAAGAAGGGTCCAACCCAAAATGTTACTTATCCATGTTCTCCAGAGATGCTGCCTGACCCGTGGAGCAACTACAACACTTTCTAGAACAGAGGCGTCGGGAAAAGGGAGAGGCGGGCGTTCGTCTGGCAAAGCGGAGCTATACAAGGTTCAGATAAAAATGACTTTCGCTCCAAACTGGAGGATGAGGCAGATGTTTGGCAGCAATGGCAGGGCTGACATGCCATAACTTCCTGCAAGGTGAAATCAGGAGGCAGCTCAAGCCCAGGTGAGCTCAATGCGTTCTACCAAGCTTTGATAGGGAGAACACTGATGTGCCTTCCCAGGCCGCCATAGGCACATAGGAATTACAATCTCAGTCACAGAGGCCAACGTAAGAAGATCCATCAGGAGGGTGAACCCTCAATAAGCACCTGGACCTGATGTTATACCTGGTCGAGTTCCCAAAACCTGTGCATACAAAATGGCTGGAGTTTTTGCAGAAATCTTCAACCTCTCATTACTGAAGTATGACATTTCCACCTGCTTTAAAAGGGCATCACTAATACCGATAGTAAGGTGACGTGCCTCAATGACTACTGACAGTGGCACTAACGTCCATGATGATGAAGTGGATTGAGAGGTTGGTTATGGCACATATCAACTTCGTCCTCAACAGAATCTGGACCCGCTACAATTTGCCTACTGCCACGGCAGGTCAACAGAGGATGTAATCTCACAGGCTCTCCACTCTATATCAGATTGTTGTTCAGAGACTACAGCTCAGCGTTAACACCATCATCGAAGCTGGTTACCAAGCTCACAGAACTGGGATTCTGAGCATCCCTCTGCAAATGGATCCTTGACTTCCTCATTAACAGGCCACAATCTGTATGAATTGGCAGCAACATTTCCTCCTCAATAAACACGGGAGCATCTTAAGGCTGCATGCTCAGCCTCCGGCTCTACTTACTCTATACTCAAGACTGTATTCAGCTGTATTCAGCTTCATTCAGAACTCCAGCTTCAAGTTGTTGGGCGTGCATATCTCTGAAGATCTGTCCTAAACCCAGCACATTGATGCAATCATAAAGAAAGCCCAACAGTACCTCTACTTCCTCAGAAGTTTGAGAAGATTCAGTCTTTCAATGAATACTCTCTTGAACTTCAACAAGTATACAGTAGAGAGCGTATTGACTGGTTGCACCACGGCCTGGTTTGGCAACTTGAACGCCCAGAAACAAAGAAGATTCCAAAAATGCTGAACGAGGTCCAGTCCATCCCAGGTTCTGACCTCTCCGCTCTGGTAGGGATCGGCAAGAGTCACTGGCTCGGAAAAGCATTCAGCATCATCAGAGACCCACACCACCCTGGCCACGCTCTCATTTCATTTCTGCCATTGGGAAGAAGGTATAGGAGTCTGAAAATTATAATGTTCAGGAGCAGCTTCTTCTCTACAACCATCAGGCTATTGAACACTACAACCTCCAAATAGGCTCCGAACTACATAGATTTGGGGACATTATTTTAACTTTGCACTACTATTGTCACAGCATGGTTTTGGAACAGTGCCATCCAAGGCCGCAAGAAATTGCAGAGAGTTGTTGACCTTGCCTAAACCATCACTCACACCAACCTCCCTTCTGTTGACTCCATCTACAATCCTCGGCAAGGCCACCAGCACAATCAAGGACCAGTCTCACCTTGGTCACTCCCTCTTCTCCTCTCACCCATCAGGCAAGAGGTACAGAAATGTGAAAATGCATACATAGAAACATAGAAACATAGAAAATAGGTACAGGAGTAGGCCATTCGGCCCTTCGAGCCTGCACCGCCATTCAATATGATCATGGCTGATCATCCAACTCAGTATCCTGTACCTGCCTTCTCTCCATACCCCCTGATCCCTTTAGCCACAAGGGCCACATCTAACTCCCTCTTAAATATACCTACAGATTCTGAGATGGTTTCTTCCCAACTATTAGCAGGCAACTGAACCATGCTCTCACCAATAGAGAGCAGTCCTGACCTCTCATCTGTCACATTGGATACCTCCAAACTTTCTTCAATTGGATGTTACTGGACTTTATCTTGCACTAAACATTATACTCTTTATCCTGTATTTGTCCACTGTGGCGGCTTGATTGTAACCATGTATAGTGTTTTCGCTAACTGGAATGCATGCAACAAAAAGCTTTTCACTGTACCTCAGTACATGTGACAATACTATAATGAACTAAATTAAACAATCACATTCTATATTAACGTTATTTTGTGTGAAAAGGTAGTGCCAGGTTTTGTCACTACTCTCACCTTTTTGTTTTCAGTGATCTGTTATTTTATAAATCCTTCTCTGTTAGCAGAGCCAGAAATGCACCCTTTCACGTAGTTCAAGAACATTTGTTTCAAAACCCTCAGCTTCATTCAGTATTTTCCCTAATTTTGTTAAATTTTGTGATAGTTTAATTACTTGATCTCTCAGCTCTAATCATCACGTCAGCACCTGTCTTCAATTTCAACATCTTTATCAGTTCAATTACAATGACAAAAGCAGCCAAATAAAATTGGAGAAAAATACCAAATACCAAAACTGTTTGAACAAATGTCCAGATGTGTGGTGTTTAAATTCCCAGAAGTTAATTCTTAACATCTATACATAACTAAAACTCTGGTCTTGTGCTCTTCCGTTTTTCGCGATTTTCTATTTGCGCAAAAATGCTACGCGACAGCGCTACGATTTTTCACCAGCTCACTCGCCGTTCTCATGAGCTGCGAGTGCACCAAGTTTCGCTCCGATCGGTGGTCTATTGTAAAAGTTAGTAACGTTTAAAAATCTTAAAAACCGCGAGTGCGCAGATCTATCTCGTCTCCTGCCAGTCAGCGCCACGTGGATTGGTCTCTTCTCCTGTCACTCCGCGGGACGGTCCACCCCTTCCTGCGCCATTGCGTATTTACTGGAGCTGAGGATGGCCAGCGGAGGTCTCCAACCAGACACAATTTTCAGAGGGACCGGAAGCGGCAGATGTCGCCAAACGGAAAATGGAGTATCTGATCCCGGCGGAGGAGAGTGTCCAGTGCCCGCTGTGAGTCCCAAACGCACCGCCATCACAACGCCACGCAGCTCCAGCCCCTTCCACTCTGGTCCCCCTCACTGGCTCCTGCCCCTCCCCATCCCCCCTCCACCCTCTCCCCCATGGCTCTTCCCCTGTCTTTCCTCCGTGCCCTCCCCCGCCCACACACCGGCTCAGCCGTAGCTGCTAGTGCTTCCGGGCCGAGCCGAGGATCTACGCCGATGGCTGATGCTCCTCCGGGGCATACAAGAAGGGAGAGGAGCGGCAACCTCGAGATCCTGGGGAGGGAGAGTGGGGAGGAGAGAGAGGGGATAGAGGGAGAGGAGGGGTGTCAGGAGGGGAGATGTTATGGAGGGAGGGAGGGAATGACTGATGGTAGGGGAAATGAGAGGTGAGGAAGGAATTGGGGGAGGGTAGGAGGAGAGGGAAAAGAAGAGGGAAGAAGTGACGATGGAGAGTGGGGGACGAGTGGGAATAGAGGGAGAGGAGGGGGGAGTGGGGGAGGTAGGGAGTGGGGAATAGAGGGAGAGGTGGGCAGTGGGGGACGTGAGGAGGGATAGTGGGGGGATTAGGGGGAGGTGAAGAGTGAGGGATGGGAGGGTGAAAATGAGGGGGAGAGAGAGCTAGGGACGAGGGTTATTAATTTTAATAAACTAACTGAAAGGAGTTGTTAATGTTACCAGAGCAAATGTTTAAGGCATGGACCAAGTACTCCACCTTGACAAAACCTTTTTTTGTTTTGGTAAAGGAGCAGCAGGGAAGAAGCCAAGTTATCACTTTCCATCCCTAGAAGACCAGAGCTAGAAATCTGGCATTGTTAGGTGAATAGGGCTTGGAGTGATCGAGTATGAGTGGAGGTTTGAGTGAGGGGAGAGTAGGAAAGGATATGAGCTTTGAGGAAATAAGTGGTGTATTTACTGGGAGACGGAGGTGGATGGGTATGCGTTCGTGGAGGTGAGAAGGCACGTGTAGAGATGAGAGAGTATTTACTTTATGAGGTGAGGCAGCATCCTCTAGACGTAAAGATGGTAATCATCTGGAAAAATCAACAGGTTATTAATAAAATATCATGTTTTTTTTAGTGTTCTCTGATGTGATACTTTATTTTACTTTAATTTTAATATATTGTATTAATAATTTCCTTCAGACCTCTGCACACCAAGCCTGACCAGCAGTTAAAGTGTGAAGAGCATGAAGATGAAAATATTAATATTTACTGTCTAACGTGTGAGGTACCAACCTGCTCAATGTGCAAAGTCTTTGGAGCTCACAAAGATTGTGAAGTGGCACCTCTGCAAAATGTGTACAAGCGTCAAAAGGTACATTGATTATATATTGGAGTCCTTTAAGGAAAATCCTGGAAAATTATTTGTGTAGTGAAATGCGGCTCTGTCTCAAATAAAATTTTAATAAACCAACTGAAAGGAGTTGTTAATGTTACCAGAGTAAATGTTTAAGGTATGGACCAACTATGCTATTTTGGCTACCTGGAATAGGTCTGTCGTGGTCTGATACATGTTCCTATTTTTCACAGACTGAGCTTAGTGATGGAATAGCAATGCTGGTGGCAGGCAATGACAGAATCCAGGCAATTATTACTCAGCTGGAAGAAATCTGTAAAACCATTGAGGTAAGCAACCACATTTCAATATATTTGTGAGTTAACTCATAGAAACATGGAAAAATAGGTGCAGGAGTAGGCCATTCGGCGCCTTCGAGCCATCAATATGATCATGGCTGATCATCTAAAATCAGTACCCCATTCCTGCTTTTTCCCCATATCCCATGTTTCCTTTAGCCCCAAGAGCTAAATCTAGCTCTCCCTTGAAAACATCCAGTGAATTGGCCTCCACTGCCTACTGTAGCAGAGAATTCCATAGATTCACAACTCTCTGGGTGATAAAAAACAATTCTAATCTGTCCAAAATGACCTACCCCTTATTCTTAAACTATGACCCCTAGTTCTGGACTCCCCCAACCGGGAACATTTTTCCAGCATCCAGCCTGTCCTAGCCTTTAAGAATTTTATATGTTTCTATAAGAAACCCTCTCATCCTTCTAAATTCCAGTGAATACAAGCTCAGTCGACCCATTCTTTCATCATATGTCATTCCTGCCACCCCGGGAATTAACCTGGTGCACCTATGCTGAACTCCCTCAATCGCAATAATGTCCTTCCTCAAATTAGGAGGCCATGATTGTACACATTACTCCAGGTTCGGTCTCACCAGGAGCCCTGTACAACTGCAGTAGGACCTCCTTGCTCCTAAACTCAAATCCTCTCGCAGTGAAGGCCAACATGACATTAGCTTTCTTCACTGCCTGCTGTACCTGCATGCTTACTTTCATTGACTGATGTAGAAGCACACCCGGGTCTTGTTGCACCTCCACTTTTCCTAATCTGACACCATTCAGCTAATAATCTGTCTTCCTGTTCTTGCCACCAAAGTGGATAACCTCACATTTATCCACATTATATTGCATCTGCCATGCACCTGCCCACTCACCCAACCTTTCGAAGTCACCCTGCAACCTCATAGCATCCTCATCGCAGCTCGCACTGCCACCCAGCTTTGTGTCATCTGCAAATTTGGAGATGTCACATTTAATTCCCTTGTCTAAATCGTTAATATATATTGTAAATAACTGGGGTCCCAGCACCGAACCTTGCGGCACCCCACTAGTCACTGCCTGCCATTCTGAAAAAGACCTGTTAATTCATACTCTTTGCACTTGGAGAAAACCCACACTGTCACAGGGAGAATGTACGAATTCCATACTGACAACACCCGTAGTCAGGGTCAAACCTTGGTATCTGGTGCTGTAAAGTGGTAACTCTACCTGCTGCGCACCTGCCCCTTTAGACAATAGACAATAGGTGCAGGAGTAGGCCATTCGACCCTTTGAACCAGCACTGCCATTCAATGTGATCATGGCTGATCATCCACAATCAGTACGATCTTTGTTTGGAAGCAGACTCTTATTATCTCGATCTTCATCCAAAGATCAAACCTAACCATTTTATTAAATTAATTGTTAGATCAGGTTGCATACGTTTTGTAACTATCACAGTAAACATGAAATGGGTATATTCAACATTCAGCTCATCACCTTAAAGAGCAGATAAACTGACACCACCCTTAAGTCAAATTTATTCAGCTTCTGTCAATTTTTTCTCTTCTCTCATTCCTAACGTACAGATTTGTAGGTTGATTGGCTTGCTGTAAAATGTGAAATTGTCCCTAGTGTGTGTAGGATAGTGTTAACGTGTGAGAATCGCTGGTCGCAGCGGACTCGGTGGGCCGAAGGTCCTGTGTCCGCGCTGTATCTCTGAACTAAATTAAACTAAATCCAAATTAGTCTGTGCTTAAAGTAGGAATGCCATTGGTCAAAGATCAAGTTTTGAAAATCCCCTGTAATTCCTTTGGACTTTGAAATATCAGCTCAACCATTTTATTGTATGATAAGATCAATTAGATCTGTTTGTACTATTGGTCTACTTTTTACATAATATATTCAAAACAATATGAAACAGATTGACTCATAATGTTCAGAGAAGCTAATCTTTATCTACATCCTTTAATGATGGGAAGATTCACTGTACGCTTCTGCCGATATCACAAAGATCGTATCATGCAACATGCTGTCTGCCATTTCTAAACAGGTGCATCACCCAAGGTACTTGTTTACATTTGTCCTTTCGTTATTTCAATTGCCAAATATTGTGCCGTGAAATGGAATCTAAAGACAGGCTGAACGTTCCTTACCGTTTTCTTTTTAATTTGAAGATCTTATGGAGAAAATTACAGAGCTAGGACCTTATTAGCCGAAGGTTTGACCACCATGGGGTAAAAAAAATAAGAGATGGTCAGAAAGAGCATAACTGGAGAAGAGTTTTAGAACTACATCAGATTGCAAATGGAGATGTCAGACCACAGATAGCCAATGTAACTACACTTTTTAAGAAAGGAGGGAGAGAGAAAACAGGGAATTATAGACCAGTTAGCCTTACATCGGTAGTAGGGAAGTTGCCTTAGTCGATTATTAAAGATGTTATAACAGCGCATTTGGAAAGCAGTGACAGGATCGGTCAAAGTCAGCATGGATTTATGAAAGGGAAATTATGCTTAAATAATCTTCTGGAGTTTTTTGAAGATGTAACAAGTAGAATGGATAAGGAAGAGCCAGTGGATGTGGTGCATCTGGACTTTCAAAAATTGACACGGTTCCACACGAGAGATTACTGTGCAAAATTAGAGCTCATATTATTGGGGGTAAGGTATTGACATGGATAGAGAACTGGTTGGCTGTTCAAAAATATCAGCATGGGCTATTATGCAAGGTGGCTAATGACTGCTCAATCTATTCATTTAATATTCCAAAAAGGGAAATAAAACAACTAAGAAATTTGGTTCTTATTTAATGACCTAAGAATATTGTTATTTGAATCTTATGAGATATTCTTCCATTTTAGTATTTATAATAAAAGCTCCATTGCTATTTTGTTTCAAATATATTTAACAGGGGTTCAGTGTCTTTATAAAATAACAAAGGTCAGTATAAAATAAATAGGACAAGTCAAGCTCAAGAAGATACACCATACTGCATCAAATGACATAACAAACATCTTACATATCCAGACCTTCTATCGACCATCCAAAATAAAGGTTTGTGCAAGAGTTACTTTTACAATTCATTAAAAAACACATCTTCAACATGTGTAAAAGTATATGATGAGCTGAATTATATGTAACCCAACTGTTTAAAAAGGGAACAAGCCAAAAGAAAGTAAATTATAGGCCGCTTAGCCTGACTTCAGTAGTTGGTGAGATTCTAGAGTCCATTGTCAAAGATGAGGTTTTGGGGTACTTGGAACCACATGATCTGGCCTCTCTCCACTGGCTCCCAGTGCGGTTCAGAATCAATTTCAAGCTCCTCCTTTCTGTATACAAAGCCCTTAACGGGCTTGCCCCCACCTACATCCAAAATCTGCTAACCCACCATTCTACCTCCAGATGCCTCAGGTCGCTGGAGTCCAGGTATAAGTTCAGGGGCGCAGGACTATCCCGCAGTTCAGGTATAAGTTCAGGGGCGACCGCGCTTTTGCGGTTGCAGCACCTAGACTGTGGAACAGCATCCCTCTTCTCATCAGAACTGCCCCCTCCATCGACTCCTTTAAGTCTAGACTTAAAACTTATTTCTACTCACAAGCGTTTCTTGAGTTCATAGAAACATAGAAAATAGGTGCAGGAGTAGGCCATTCGGCCCTTCGAGCCTGCACCGCCATTCAATATGATCATGGCTGATCATCCAACTCAGTATCCTGTACCTGCCTTCTCTCCATACCCCCTGATCCCATTAGCCACAAGGGCCACATCTAACTCCCTCTTAAATATAGCCAATGAACTGGCCTCTGGTCCTCTGAGGGAGCGCTGTATGTATGTATTTATGTATGTATTGTTAGATCTATGTTCCACTGTATGTAGCACGTTAGTAACTGCACTGATGTAAAGCACTTTGGCCAACGAGAGTTGTTTTTAAATGTGCTATAGAATTAAAATTGATGACTTGACTTGATAAAATAGGTCGAAGTCAGCAAAGATCTTGCCTGGCATATCTGTTGGACTTCTTTGAGGATGTTCCAAGCAGGATAGCCAATATTGTTGGAATTTCACGTCAGATAAGAGTCAGGGTACTAGCATGGATAGAAGATTGACTGACTGGCAGAAGGCAAAGAATGGGAATATAGGGGGCCTTGTCTGGTGAGCAGCCAGTGACCAGCGGTGTTCCACAGGGGTTGCTCTTGGGTCCGGTACTTTTCACGATATGTGTTAATGATCTGGATGATGGAATTGATGGCTTTGTGGATAATATGAAGATAGGTGGTGGGGCATATAGTGTTGAGGAAGCAGGGTATCCGCAGAAGGACTTGGACAAGTTGCAAGAGTGGGCAAAAAAGTGGCAAATGGAATACAGCGTAGCAAAGTGCATGGTCATGCACCTTGGTCGAAGAAATAAGGGTGAAGACTATTTTATAAATGGGGCGAGAATTCAGAAATTGGAGGTGCAAAGGGACTTGGGAGTACTGGTGCAGGATTCCCAAAAGGTTAATTTGCAGGTTGAGTCGTTAGAAGGGTAGGCAAATGCAATGTTGGCATTCATTTTGAGGGGAGTAGAATATCATAAGGTCATAAGTGATAGGAGCAGAATTAGGCCATTCGGCCCATCAAGTCTACTGCGCCATTTAATCGTGACTCATCTATCTTTCCCTCTCAGCCCCATTCTACTGCCTTCTCCCCATAACCCCTGACACCCGTTCTAATCAAGAATCTATCCCTGCCTTAAAAATATCCATTGTTCAATGTACAAAAACAAACAAGATAATAGTATTGTGTGGCTGGTCATATGTGAAGAGGAAAATGTTCAATGTACATAGCAAGTCATAGATTAATACAGTGTGGAAACAGGCTCTTCGGCCCAACTCGTCCACACCAGCCAACAATGTCCCAGCTACCCTAGTCCCACCTGCGTGCGCTTGGTCCGTAACCCTCCAAACCTGTCTTATCCATGTACCTGTCCAACTGTTTCTTAAACGATGGGATAGTCCCAGCCTCAACTACCTCCTCTGGCAGAGTCAGCGGAGTCAGGAGATATGGGGAGAAGGCAGGAACGGGATACTGATTGTGGATGATCAGCCATGATCACATTGAATGGCGGTGCTAGCTCGAAGGGCCAAATGGAGAGGGGTAGATAGGGAGGGGGCTAGAGAGGGAGTGGGAGGACAACTTGTTCTATTTGATTGTGCACGCCAGGTTAATTGCATTCGTGGAAACACGTGAAGGTTGCAATCTCCCACCCCTGTCCCATTGTGATGTCATATGTAAATGAGATCCATTGCGATTGGACGTCTGTGAGATGGCACTGTGACATCATCAATGGAAAGTGCTGCAAGAGTCTCCCACTGAAAAGCAGTTCATTTTTTAAAATGAATGATTAAAACTTTAAAAACTTTGGAAATATAGTTTGGAATGTGACGGGAAGATGTTTATCCTGTCGAGGGGAAAAATGTGAGTAGCATGTGTGAAAATGGGAAGGCTGTGGCCAAGCCTTTTGGAAGAAGATACAAATTAAGGAGATTAAAAGAAAGCCAACCCTGCATACACATGGAAATTTAGAATGTTGAGAACAAAGGGACGAGTTTTAGTATAATGCTAGAACAAGGGAGACCCGTTGGGTCCCGTCCCCTCAACGAGCGGTTGCAGGGGGGCCTGCGGCTGCGCACACACACTAACCACCCCGCACACACAGGGGGGAGAGGGGTAAGGAGGGGGGGAGAGGGAGGAGGGGGGAGGTGGATGGGTGGGGGGATGGGAGGGGGTGGTGTAGGGGAAGCGGAGTGGGGGAGGAGGCTGGAGGGGTGGCAGAGGGGGGAAGGGATGGGGAGGTGGAGGGGAAAGGGGTGGGGTGGAGGGGGAGAGAGAGAGGAGGGGGCAGGGAGGGGGGAGAGGGAGGTAGTGGGGGAGGGGGTGCGAGGTGGAGGGGGGGAGCGAGGGGGAGGAAAGGGAGAGAGAGAGGAGGGGAGAGAGGTGGGAGAAAGGGTGGAGGGGGGGAGGGGGAGTGAGAGAGAGGAGAGGGAGAGGGGGAGTGAGAGAGGAGAGGGGGAGAGGGGGAGAGGGGGAGAGGGGGAGTGAGAGAGGAGGGGGAGAGGGGATGGGAGGGGGGATGGTGGGGGGGAGAGAGAGTAGAGGGGAGGGAGGGGGATAGAGAGGACGGGGGGTAGAGAGGAGGGGGGGAAAGAGGGAGGAGAGGGGAGGAGGTCGAGGGGGGGAGAAGAGGAGGAGGGGAGCCGGGCGAGCAAGCGGGCTGCGAAAAGCAGAGAGAGGCCGGGGAGAGAGAGAGCTCTAGAACAGGGCCCAACTCTGGTACAAAGCTCTCGTCTTCTCTCTGGAAACCCGAGTTGAGGCGTGAGCATACTGCGTGTTAGAAACATAGAAACATAGAAAGTAGGTGCGAGAGTAGACCACCAGGTCCGTCGAGCCCGCACCGCCATTCGCTCATGGCTGAACACTAAACAGACACACTTACCCACAAACAGTAGACACAAGACACAGAACACAAGACACTACCCTCCCCTTTATACCGCTATCACCCCTCTCCACCCCAAGAACCTCGTGATCTCCTGGGGGAGGCAAAAAACCGAATAAAAACCCAGGTCCAATTCGGGAAAAAAATCCGGGAAATTCCTCTCCGACCCCAATCCAGGCGATCGACACTTGTCCAGGAGATCACTCAGGTCTTACTATACTAACCATACCTAGGTCCATATCCCTGCCCTCTCCCCGTAGCCCCTTATCCCCTTGGCAGCTAAAAAACCATCTATTTTAGTCTTAAATATATTTAAAGTTTCTGCTTCCACTGCTCCCTGGGGCAGTGAATTCCATAAATTAACCACCCTCTGGGTGAAGAAGTTCTTCCTCATCTCAGTTTTAAAAGAGCCCCCCCTTATTCTGCAACTATGTCCCCTAGTTCTAGTTTCCCCGATCATTGGGAACATCCTCGGTGCATCCACCCGATCAAGGCCCCTCACGATCTTATATGTTTCAATGAGATCGCCTCTCATTCTTCTAAACTCCAAAGAGTAGAGTTCCAGCCTACTTAACCTTTCCTCATATGTCAATGCCCTCATTGCAGGAATTAATCTTGTAAACCTTCGCTGCACTGCCTCCAGGGCTAGTACATCCTTTCTTAAGTATGGACCCCAGAACTGTACACAGTATTCCAAATGTGGTCTCACTAATACTGTGTACAGCTGCAGCAAGACCTCCGTGTTTTTATACTCAATCCCCCTAGCAATAAAGGCCAAAACTCCATTGGCCTTCCTGATTGCTTGCTGCACCTGCATACTAACTTTTAGTGATTCATGTACTAATACCCCTAGATCCCTTTGCGTTGCATTACAACGCAGCTCCTCCTCATTTAGAAAATAACTTGCCCTATCATTTTTTTTCCCAAAGTGAATGACTTCACATTTATTAGTATTAAATTTCATCTGCCAAGTTGTTGCCCACTCACCTAGCTTATCTATATCCTTTTGCAGACTCTTCCTATCCTCCTCATCCCCTACTTTTCCTCCCATTTTTGTATCGTCCGCAAATTTTGATATATTACACTTGGTTCCCTCCTCCAAATCATTTATATAAATTGTGAACAACTGGGGTCCCAGCACCGACCCTTGCGGAACCCCGCTAGTTACCGGTTGCCATCCCGAGTATGAACCATTTATCCCCACTCTCTGCTTCCTATTTGTTAGCCAATCCTCTACCCATGCTAATATATTACCCCCAATCCCATAATTTTTTATTTTTAGCAATAGTCTCTTATGTGGCACCTTGTCAAAAGCCTTTTGGAAGTCCAAGTATACCACATCCACCGGTTCCCCTTTATCCACCCGGGTTGTTACTTCCTCAAAGAATTCGAGCAGATTCGTTAAACAGGACTTCCCCTTCACAAAACCATGCTGGTTCTGTCCGATGAAGTCATGTTTATCCAAGTGCCCCGTTAGTGTTTCTTTAATAATTGTCTCTAACATTTTACCCACCACCGATGTTAGACTAACCGGTCTATAGTTACCCGCCTTCTGTTTACTTCCTTTTTTAAATATAGGTGTTACATTGGCCATTTTCCAATCCACTGGGACCGTTCCTGCCTCCAGGGAGTTTTGGAAAATTATCACCAATGCATCCACAATCCCCACCGCTATCTCCCTCAAGACCCTTGGATGTAATCCATCAGGCCCAGGGGATTTATCCTCCTTCAGTCTCATTAATTTCCCTAATACCACCTCCTTGGTGATCTTAATAGTATTTAGCTCCTCCATTCCTACCGCCCCCTGTTTATCCAGCGTTGGAATATTTTTTGTGTCTTCTATGGTGAAGACTGATACAAAATACTCGTTTAATGCCTTTGCCATTTCCATGTTCCCCACCAACAACTCTCCAGTCTCACCCTCCAATGGACCAACGTTCACCTTAGCCACCCTTTTTCTTTTTATATAGCTATAAAAACTCTTACTATTAGTTTTTATGTTGTTCGCTAAATTCCTTTCATAGTCTATTTTCCCCGTCTTAATTAATCTCTTAGTTATTTTTTGCTGACCTTTAAATGCTTCCCAATCCTCTACCCTCCCACTATCTCTGGCTACCTTATATGCCCTTGCCTTCAGCCGAATACTATCCTTTATAGTTTTACTGAGCCATGGCTGACTGTTCTTACCCTTACCCCTTTTTTTCTTCATAGGAATAAATTTTTCTTGAAGGTTATACAGTATACCCTTAAACGTACACCACTGCTCATGTACCGTCTTATTCTTGAGTCTGCTATCCCAGTCAACTTTGATCAGCTCAGTCCTCATACCTTCATAATCCCCCTTATTTAGACTAAGCACCCTAGCCTGAGTTTCAACCTGCTCCCCTTCTATTTGAATATGGAATTCGACCATATTGTGGTCACTTGTTCCCAACGAGTCCCTAACTATGACATTTTTAATTAATCCTGCTTCATTACACAGGACCAGATCCAAGATTGCCTCCCCCCTTGTCGGTTCTGTGACATACTGTTCTAGGAACCCGTCTCTAATACATTCTATAAACTCTTCCTCTAGTCTACCCTGCCCAGTTTGGTTTGCCCAATTAATATGAAAATTGAAGTCCCCCA
Organism: Amblyraja radiata; assembly: GCF_010909765.2. NCBI lineage: Eukaryota > Metazoa > Chordata > Chondrichthyes > Rajiformes > Rajidae > Amblyraja > Amblyraja radiata. The sequence goes on from NC_045960.1 coordinate 63,792,310, forward strand.
TGATTACAGCAGTTCCCTTTTTACATGCGTCAACTATTTGCAGATTTATGTTCTGACTAACAGCGTCACAGCTATTTGGAGGTCTATAAATTACACCCACTAGTGTTTTTTTCCCCTTATTATTCTCTATCTGTACCCAAGCTGTTTCACTATCCTGATCCTTCAACGCAATATCCTTCCTCTCTATTGCCGTTATTCCCTCCCTTATTAAAAGGGCCACCCCTCCTCCCTTTCTTTCCTGTCTATCTTTCCTAATTGTCGAGTACCCCTCTATATTTAACTCCCAGTCCTGATCCCCTTGCAGCCATGTCTCCGTAATGGCCACGATATCATAACTATATATACTTAATTGGTCTTTGTTGCTCTTTGTGACAGCATCACTCGGGTGCTCCTCGGGTTATCTTGGGTTCTCTCGGAAAACCCGAGCTGAGGCATGAGTGTACTTCGTGTTCAGCGGCTGGAAAGTCTCGGAAGCACCTTCGGAAGCCGTCGGGATCTGCAGAACAGAGCCCGCTTGCTCGTTCTTTCTGCGTCTTTTGTAGAACCGGAGGTGGGAGATGGGGTGGGTGGTGACGTCACTCCTGGAAAACAGTGCCCAGCAGGCAGCGCGTTGAAAATTCTGTGCAGCTTGCCGCGAGGAGCAAAGGCGTTGTGACGCCATCCAGCTCGCTTCAGCACGTTAGGATTTTAAAAGATGTCAGATTGGTGAACAAAAACTCGGGAAATAATATATCAAATTTTCAGATGAGGGGATTTTTGAAATCATGAGGTAAATCTCTACCGGAATATATAAAAATGTCTCCGTTACCGCATCGGGTTTTCGAGGAGATGTGAATCAAAGAAAAAGTTCAAGCAAGCATCCCCACAAGTAAAACATCCAAGATCAGAGTTTTATAATCCCACGGTACATTCTAAAATGGACATGAAAGGTCCTACCCAAATGTAAGTCTTTTTCTTTCTAAACAATTTACTCAAAATTAAGGGGCGGCACTGTGTTGCAGCTGATAGAGCTGCTGCCTCACAGTGTCAGAGACTGCTCGTTCTTCCTGTAACAACGTGGATTTCCTTTGGCTGCTCTGGTTTCCTATCACATCCTAAAGACATACATATTAGTAGATGTTATTTTATAGTTAGTAATTTAATTGGCCTCTGTAATATTGCCGCTAGTGTATATAGAGTGGATGCGAATGTGGGATTATATAGAACATGTGAGAATGGGTGATTGATGGTCAGCATGGATTGAGTGGGCCAAACTAATCCAAAATTGAAATCTAAGATTTTAAGGTGTGAATGGCATTCAGTCCCTCTCTCTATCAATCTCAGATCGATCAATATTGGTAGGGAAAACCCTACCTAATTTTGTCCATGCAAAGAGCTCTTTAATATGCTTCTAAGATCCTGCTGTGTTTACATCGTCACTTGGAGATGCTTGAAAATGATAGGTTGCTTCCACTTATTGGGAGCATGGGTAAATTAACAAATGAGTCACCAGCCAGTGTATGAAATCATGAGAGGAATAGATCGGGTAGATGCAGAGTTTCTTGCCCAGAGTAGGGGATTCGTGGACCAGAGGATAGAGGTTTAAGGTGAAGCGGAAAAGATTTAATAGGAATCTGAGGGGTAACTTTTTCACACAAAAGGTGGTGGGTATCTGGAACAAGCTGCCAGAAGAGGTAGTTGAGGCAGGAACTATCCCAACATTTAATAAACAGTTAGACAGGTACATGGATAGGACAGGTTGGAGGGATATGGGCCAGACATGGGCAGGTGGGACTAGTGTGGCTAGGATATGTTGGCTGGTGTGGTCAAGTAGGGCCAAAGGGCCTCTTTCCATACTGTATCACTCTATGACTCTATCTAGTCTGTCAATACGGCAAATAGTAGAAGGTTTTGGCCTCCACTGCCCTCTGTGGCAGGGAATTCCATAAATTCGCAACTCTCTGGGTGAAAAAGTTTTTTCTCACCTCAGTCGTAAATGACCTCCCCTTTATTCTAAGACTGTGGGCCCTGGTTCTGGACTCGCCCAACATTGGGAACATTTTTCCTGCATCTAGCTCATAACGTGAACCTGGCCCAAATAGATGCATGAGAGGTCACACTGTGGATAGAAAATGTCGTTCTCTTTGGTGCTTATATAGTTTTCATGCAACTGCAGACCTCACAGAGGAATGACATCACAGTAGCAATTTTGCAAAAAGGCATCTGTGAGGCAACAAAGTTAACATCTTTAAAAGTCAAGGAAATCTCACATAAATGCATCATTTTCATCCAACAAAACCAGGCATATTTTGAATAAAATGAATATTTGCAGATCATACAGATTATTTCAGCCACTTCTTTCATGACTTCAATATGCCTGGAATTTCATAGTGTAATCATGAACTGGAAGAAATACAGTGCAGAAAAATATATTGTTATTTTTCAGTTGATAGTGCACAAGACATAAGCTGGGCTTGATATCTTCTCTGATTTTGTGGTACACCCACATACTCTCTCTATATATATACCCTCTCACTTTTCACTGTTTAAAAGAGAAGATAACCACAGCTTGCACATGTAATCAGTAGACTGAAGAATATTGCTTGTTTGAGAAACGGCATGTATTTTTAAATGTTGGCTAAAAATGTTGCTTTACATAAAATCCATTACATTGCCCATCACAACAGTGAAGCCTTCTGCACTGATATTGCAATCATGTTCTGTTAAAATGAGTAATGGAGTTAATGGTATCTATTTTTTTCAGAATGGATTCAGTTTGATAGGATAGTTTATAAATAAGCTTGGTGTGCCTTTCATTTATATGAAATATCAATCCACACTGAGGTTGTAGCCAACAGAAGATTGAGATTGTTGCTTTAACAGCCTGGTCAGCTTGTAGCATTTGAGCAGTGTAGTTCTCTGAATCTTGTAACAGAGCTCATGTGTTTGTTTATACATTATATACCCATTAATACTTTTAATTTCTCTGAAGAATGAGCTATGATAATCCACCATTGTAAAAATTCAACCTGTTTGATTTTGTTGATTGTCAATCAGCATAGCAACGGCCTAAACCTGAATTTCCATCTCATTCCGTCTCATTTTCATGCTAGAAACTTAATCAAGGTCAAATAGAATTGGGCATTGCTTGTTGGTGTTGTTTATATCACATGCAACAATTAAAAATAAATATGATATAATGCACATAGAGCAACACATGACTGTAACGTTCTCAGAAAAAACATAAACAACAAAAAGCAATAGGAGAATTGTGTCCAAAGGCCGTCCTGATCTGCGTATAACATTTTCCGTATATTATTGCTGGTATAATTATATATTGATTGATTGATTGATTATACCTTTAATAATCCTTTACAGGAAATTACAGTGCCACGACAGCTTCAAGACAGACATAACACCACACATTTCCTCAAATGGCTTCCATACTTAACAAGTTAAAATACAAGTTAAAATACAATTAATTAAAAAAAAGTGCAGTTATTTATGCGCATTATATAACCTTATAGCAGCTGGTAAACAGGACTTCCTATGTCTCTCAGTTTTGCACATTGGTGCAATCAGCCTCTGACTGAAGATGCTGCTCTTGATCACCTTCAGGGCATGGAGTGGGTGAGTGGGGTTGGTCATTATTGAACCCAGTTTGTTCAGAGTTCTGGCCTCTGCCACCTGCTGGACCGTTCGTTGCTCAGCCCCGACCACTGAGCCGGCCTTCCTGATTAGCTTGTCCAGTCTGTTTTTGTCCGCTATGCGGGCGCCATCTCCCCAACAGGCCACAGCAAAAAACAGAGCACTGGCCACCACTGAATAGTAGACACTGCACAGTAGGGGTTGGCAGATGTTAAATGACCTCAGCCTCCTTAAAAAATACAGTCGGCTTTGTCCCTTCCTGTACACCGCCTCCATATGACACTTCCAGTTCAGCTCACTGTCAAACTGCACCCCAAGGTACCTGTGGTTAGCGACCACCTCCACCTCAGTGCCCTTAATGGTGATTGGTGTTGCTTGAGTCCTCCTCCTCCCCCTCCTGAAGTCCACAACTATCTCCTTGGTCTTTTTGGTGTTAAGATGGAGGTTATTGTGTGCACTCCACTCCACAAAGTTACTTATTATGTCTCTATACTCCTCCTCATTGCCCCCTTTAATGAGGCCGACAACAGCTGTGTCATCCGAAAACTTCTGCAAAAAGCAGCTGTTGGTGTTATATTGGAGATCCGCTGTGTAGATGGTAAACAGGAACGGAGCCAGCACAGTTCCTTGTGGAGCCCCTGTGCTGCTCAAGATGGTGCCCGAGACACTGTTCTGTAGGCGCACGTACTGTGGTCTGAGGGAAAGGTAATCCAAACACCACAGTACCAGTGATGTATCCACTTTCATCTTCTCCATCTTCTCCCCTAGCAGTCGGGGCTGAATTGTGTTGAAGGCGCTTGAGAAGTCAAAAAATGTAATCCTTACAGATGCATCAGTAGTGTCCAAATGTGTGTACACCCTCTGCAGCATGTAAATGAGGGCATCATCGACACTGATGTTAGGCTGATATGCAAACTGTAAAGGATCCATTTGATTTGACACACTAGTCCTGATGTAGGAAAGGACAAGTCTCTCAAATGTCTTCATTATATGTGAAGTGAGCGCTACTGGTCTGTAGTTATTGTGGAGAGTGGGATGGGTCTTCTTTGGGACAGGTACCAGGCAAGATGTTTTCCACAGCCTTGGAACCCTCTGTAGACGCAAGCTCAGGTTGAACAGGTGTGTTAGAATACCACACAGCTCTGAAGAGCAAGTCTTCAGTAGCCTTGGGCTGGTGTCATCAGGCCCCACTGCTTTCCCTGGCTTCAGTCTGTCCAGCATCACCTTGACCTGAGCAGTATGAAGAGTCATGGGTGGGGCTGCCGGTGGAGTGGGAGGTGGAAAGAGGGGACTCCGTACAGGTGACATCTCAGGAGTGATGGAGAGAGGGATGGGAGGTGGAGAGGAAGCAGCAATGGTCAGCAGACCAGGTGGGGGAGGCTGGGGTGGTGTGGGGCAGTCAAATCTGTTGAAAAATCTGTTCAGATCATCAGCCAGACTCTGTTCACCATCAGGCAGTGTACCACCTTTCTGCTTCATGCCCGTGATCTTTCGCATTCCAGCCCATATCTGATCACGAGGGATGTGGTGATTCCCACTTGGTTTTGTTTTTGCCCGTTCGCCTATATTAAAGGGCGGCACAGTGGTAGAGTTGCTGCCTTACAGCGCTAGGGACCATGGTTCGATCCTAACAATGAGTGCTGTCTGTACGGAGTTTCTACATTCTCCCTGTGACTGCGTGAGTTCTTCCGGATGCACCGATATCCCCCCACATTCCAAAGACGTGCAAGTTTGTCGGCTAATTAGCTTCTGTAAAAATTGTCCCTAGTGTGTCGGATAGAATTGATGTATGGGTGATCGCTGGTCGGTGTGGACTCGATGGGCCAAAAGGCCTGTGTCCATGCTGTATCTCTAATAACTTAAAACTTGGCTTGTGTTTGGTGGCTTGTCTAATATCACGTACACGATCAAGAATCCAGGACTGGAACCAGAAACCTGATCTCCCATGTCACAAAACATTGGCAAAAATAGATTGTACCAACTTGTCTCTTGGTGTTTTGTTCACTCGTACCCGTTTCACATGAAATTCTTTGATCAAAAAATGACTGACCAATTGGTATGTTTGTTTATTATTGTCACCTATACTGAGATACAGTGAAAAATGTTATTTTGCATGCCACCCAATCAAATCATTCTATACGTGAGTACAATCATACACAACAGGTAGTTCAAAGAAAATAAATAACTAGACTTCACAATTTATTGCTACACCGTTTCAGTGTAAGTGCCGCAATGAGATAAGTTGGGAGATGGGGATATACCCTAAGCTGATGAGAGGTCTGTTCAGTAGAAGCTCTTTCTGAATTTGGTTGCATGTACTTTCAAATGTTTGTGTCTTTAGTCAGATGGGAGAGAGGAAAAGCGAGAATGATTGGGATGTAAGTAGTCTTTGATTATGTTGACTACTTGACTGAGGCAGCATGAACTGTGATGGACGGGGTTGCATCCACAACTCTCTGCAACTTTGTGCGGTCTTGGGCAGAGCAGTTGCCAAATGAAATTGTGATGCATCCTGATAGAATGGTCTCAGTGCAGTTTAGAAGTTGGTAAGAGTTGTTGGAGACTTTCCAAATGTCCTTAGTCTTCTGAGGAAGTGGAGGAGTTGGTGTGCTTTCTTGGTTGTAGTCTCAATGTGATTGGACTGGGACAAATTATTGGTGATATTTACGCCAAGGAATTTGAAGCTCTCGACTATCTCCACTTCAGCACCATAGATGGTGAGTTTGGCATATACGCCACCCTGATTCCTCAAGTCTAGCACCCTAGCTCCTTTGTCTTGCTGACATTGAGGGAGAGGTTGTTGTCTTCATACCATGTTATTCAACCTTCTATCTCTTTCCTGCCCTCCGTCTCATCATTGTTTGAGATTCGACCCACTAAGGTGGTGTTGTCTGCAAATTTGTAAATGCAGTTAGAGCAGACATCTGGGTCTAGGAGTTCGGAGAGACCTCGTGAAGTATCAAGTGAACATAACAAGAGTGGAGGTGTCTCATAGTTCTCTCGGTATCCATGAAGGATGTTATTATTACCTTCAAAAGAATACTGGGAAAACTCAATCCTTATAAGGGCTAGCTGTCAGCTCTGCTCCACGGCCACTGAATTCGCCCACAATCAGAACCAGAATGTATGAAATGTTAAACCCCACATCTTGTACAGCACTGACTACTTATATACAAGTCCAACATTTTGTGCCTCTACCCTTAGTTTATAAATAATTATATCTAATCACTTATCTCTCCCTTGGAGAGAAAAAATCCATGAAAATCTTTTCTATTTATTATCTGGGAGCCGAGATGCAGTGGCACAGCTTGTAGAACTTTTGCTTCACAGCTTGTAGAACTTTTGCTTCACAGCTCCAGCGACCCAGGTTTAATTTGCGTACTTATAGGCTTCAAGCGCTGTCAGTGTGCAGTTTGCAAATTCTTCCTGTATCCAAGTTGTTTCTTCTGGATATGCTCTGGTTTCCTCCTGCATTCCATTCACTTTCATTTTCATAGATTGAATTGCCCCTGGGTGAGTAGTAGATTGAATTGACACATGGGTGAGTAGTAGAATCTGGGGGAGTTGAGGGGAATGTGGGCGGAATAAAATGTAATTATTGTAAATGGGTGCTTGATGTTCAGCATGGAGTTGATGTGCTAAAAGGCTTATTTCTATGTTATGTAAATGTACCCTTATTCCTCATCTCTCAATTTCCTAATTCTGTATGCCTTAGACACTATTCTCTACCTATCATCCATGTCACAGACTGTTGGACTTTAAGTTTAACATCAGGGTGTTACAAATACTTTTGATATTTTACATGCCAGTTAGCGTCTCACTGTGGTGGAAATTTTAAAAACATTTTTGAATTTGACAAACAGGTGTTCAATAATAATGTAAAGTTTGGAAGTACACACATTACAATTTCATAATTCTGTGAAGGCAAATGAGTTGTGCTGATGTTAAAAATGTGATTTTATTAACAACCCTTAAGCAGAGTTAATAATCTTCAATCAAATTCCTCAATAGAAATTGAGAAGTGTTAAAAATAAAAGAGGAAAATAGAGATAATAATTGATTTGGGTAAATATGAAATGTGTTTACAGGATGCTGATGCTTAGGAGAAACAAGAAACGGATCCCCCAAACCCTCAGTCACAGTTGTAGTGATTTAATAAGAAAAGCGGTGAAACCATAACTGCATCACCAGGTGGATTAGCAGTTGTGATCCTGCAAGAATGCAGATCAATGATTTACATCTCAATTGGTTAAAGCACAAAATTGGACATAAAAACAGCCATTAATTTTTTTTTCATTTTCCTCAATCAAACTGCAACAACTTTCGGACATTATGAAAAATATATTCTTGGTTTGGTTTAGTACTGAGGAAAATTAAATATTTTCCCATGCTGCCGTTAAGACCATTATCTCTCTGAGCCAATTTATCTTTGAGGTTTAAACTGGACTTTCCCCCTCTGCAACTGGTTCTGTGCACTGCAGTCCCTGAACTCGTGCATCTTAACAGTGTTGCTGACTTAAATGTGAAAATGTGACACCCAAAAATAACTCTATTGTCAGTCTGTTCTTATGCTATTTATGGTACTTTAAATATTCTGAAATGCTCTAGAATCAATGGATAGGGAAACACTTGGGAGTCATTCTGAAAAGCATCTTGAGTTGGTTTCATCAAGCATTAAAGACAGCCAGAAGTTAGATGACTTTAAGGTAAGTATGGGTATCATATGGAGAACAGTTATAGAATCATTGAACATGGAAACAGACCCTTTGACCCAACTTGTAAAGATTTTGCTGGTTATTGGAATCCAGGGTATTAATTAATACCCTGGCCAACCGGGCGTTGAACCATCTTCCAAGATAATACGAATAGACATTGATTATTAAAAAAAGAACACGGGAGAGATGAAGAGATGAACAACTATGACAGTCATAGAACAGTGATGAAGGCTATAGTTCAAAAGCTGAATTACATGAGCAAGGCTGTGACAAATTTTGTAAAGGATCTAAGTTTAGTTTATAGCTACGTGTACCCAGGTACAGTGAAAAGCTTTCTTTGTTGCGTGCTATCCAGTCAGCGGAACGACTATACATGATTACAATCAAGTTGTATAATATTTAGTTCAAGATAAAGTCCCAAAAAAACAAATTAAAGCTAGTCCGAGGATCTCCAATGAGGTAGATGGTAGTGCAGGACTGCTCCCAACTTGCTGATAGGATGATTCAGTTGCCTGATAACAGCTGGGAAGAAACTGTGCCTGAATCTGGAGATATGCGTTTTCACACTTTTGCACCTTTTGCCTGATGGGAGATGGGAGAGAGGAAGTGACGGGTGAGACTCATCCTTGCTGGTGGCCTTGCTGAGGCAGCTTGAAGTGTGGATGGAGTCAATTTGAGGTCAGTTTGCATGATGGTTGGGGCTGTGTTCACAGTTCTCTGTAATTTTTTGCGGTCTTGGATGGAGTTGTTCCCAAACCATGCTATGATGCATCCTGATGAAATGCTTTCTACAGTGCACCTATTGAAGTTGGTGAGAGTTGTTGGGGACCTGCTGAACATCCTAAGCCTTCCAAGGAAGAAGTGGCGTTGGTGTGTTTTTTTGGTCATTGCTTTGATATGGTTAGTCCAGGACAAGTTGCTGGTGATATTTACTCCTAGGATCTTGAAGCTTTCAACCATCTCTACTTCGGCGCCATAGCGGGATATGTATACCGCTTCACTTCTAGAAGTTGATCATGGTACGAACCATGTCTGTTTGTATGACAATAAATGGTATTCTAATTCTTTGTCTTGCTGACATTGAGAGAAAGATTGTTGTCTTGACAACATGTTATGAGGTTCTCAATCTCCTTCCTGTACTCTGTCTCGTCATTATTTGATATCCGGCCCACAATGTTGGTGTTGCCCGTGAATTTGTAAATTGAGTTGGATTTGTACTTGGCCGCGCAGTCGTGGGTTTCTAAGGAGTAAAGAAGGGGGCTGAGAGAAGCCACGGTATGGATGTCATTTCAAAGTGATAAAATTCCTCATTGTGCAAGCCTAAAGCCATAGTAGTTAGTGTGATTTCTTCACAGAAGGGACGTTTTCAAATTAAAAAGCCCTAATAAGGAACTCTGGGCAGTAATGAAATGAGAACAATTATGATTTGGGTTTGTGTAATATGTACACTTTGTGAACCTAATATGAGAGACAAAAAGCAAAATAACGTCAGGCCAAAATGGTTAGCATACACATGAGCAATAACATGGCAGCAGATTGATCAGTCATGAGGATGGATATGTAACTAAATCAGTTCAGCCAGGTGACACCAATGAGGAGTACAATGAACTTAAAAACATATTCATGCAATGCATTGAAGCCTTTTGGGTTTAGTGAGTCACATCAGTCTGTAAATAGATCTAAAAAGTTGGTTGTCCAGTACATTAATAAACCAACACTGATGGCCAAGACTGACTCAGATAATCAAAGCAAGACAGGAAAGAGCCGTTCATGGTGGATCTTTCAAAACCAGAATTATTTAATTAAAAATTATGTAAAGATCTCAAATACCCAAATGTATGTAAGAAGTTACAAACTCATATTCTTATCAAGCCAGGTGAAGCAATTTGCTAAAATCTTTGACGTGTTTCATGGTTTGAAGAAACTAGTGGAGGCGGAGTTGAAGAAATGTAAAGAAAATGGGGTTCTAGTGATGATGAGCTGGTGTGACTGGGCAATATCAATTAAAATGAAACCTGAGGCAGACTTAACAAAGGATGATGTGCAAAGACCACACAAGGCAGAGCAGAAGGAGCCAGATCTTTTCATCAATGTCGATAAGGAGAGCCAACAATTTATACACATTTGGGTCTTATTCATCCACAAGACTACTTCATATCTCTGCAGATCTTTCAAGCTACTGTAGTGCGTGGGTCTCAAAAGGAGGCACGAAGTACAGTGTTTTGAGAGGCACCTTTTATTATGTTCCTCCCGGTTGTAGGGAAGTCCAAACGAGAGGAAGATGGCACCCAAACCCCTGCCTTTAAACCCTCTGGCTAAGGGCCGCCTCCGGACTGAACCACTCCTGTGCCGAGGGGTTCGACACTATGATGGCACGACCCTTGGGAGCCGCCACACTACCATAAATAAAATACTAGACTTTCGAACATTGTGCTTTTGAGATGTACAATTACCACAGGTATCAATTAAAAAAATTAAATATTAAGATTTAAAGCAGCTGCACAGACATAATATAAAACAAAAAATGTGCATATTAATAGAAAATAGCAGGTTATTATGGGCTAAAAGTAGATGCAAATGGATTGCAATCAAGAAGAACGTGGAAACAAGTGATAAGGACAAAACATTCAAGATGCAGAGCCAAGCCAACAAAGATATCACAGAATTGAGATCCATTTTCTCATGTGATGGCTTATCCAGAATTGGATGGTGCTCCTCTGTTTCATTCATGACCGTTTGAAAGCTTTATGGCACAGAAGGGTCATACACACTTTTATTTTGCCATATCATTCACCATGTGGTAAAAAACATTGAGAAGTATTTGTAGTGTTCAGTTTTAACAATGGGATACCAATTAGGTAACTTTTGCTAAATTATACAATGGTGTTTCCTGATGCCCTGCTGTTACACCGTCAACCTTAGTCCAGCCAAATCTTTGAGGGTGATGCAAGGGTAGCAATTATGATTCAAGCCAGGAGAAGGCATTTGAAACAAAGTGGAATTTGTGTGCTAACATCAAACAATCAAACTGATAGTCAGAAGTAGTTGAAGCATTTGTAAGAGAGAGGACGTATCCTGTGGAAGTAGAATCAGAAGCATAGACCTACTCATAATAATTGATTTAAGAGTGGTAGTAGAAAATGTCAAAAGGTTATGTGGTCATGAGTGTATACTGTAACTTGATCCAATAGAAAGTGTGGAGTATACAACACAAGATTTTACTGAATTGTGTCAGGTTAACATCTATCCTGTGTCAAGCAACAGTTAACTGCCAACCTTAGAACTTTTTTAAGAAGATCAGAGAGAAAACTTGTAAATAAATTAGATTTGTAAATAATGTAGTTTCTGAATCACTGTTTTCGAAAAGGGTCCAACAGTAATGTAAAGGGTGATATTTGTTTAATACATGTGTATATTGCGCAGAGTATTTGAAATGACGGAATACATTATTGAGCCATTTTCCATGCCTTTTAGTGTTGTAGAATCATACATCTCCGAAACTGGTCCTTCTGCCCAACTTGTCCTTCTGCCCAACTTGTCCATGCCGACCAAGATGGGCTCATCTTCGCTAGTCTCACCTGCCTGCATTGGGCCCACATCCCTCTAAACCTTAGAGAAACTAGGATCTGCAGATTGTTTAAGAAGGAACTGCAGATGCTGGAAAATTGAAGGTACACAAAAATGCTGGAGAAACTCAGCGGGTGCAGCAGCATCTATGGAGCGAAGGAAATAGGCAACGTTTCGGGCCGAAACCCTTCTTCAGACTGAAGATCTGCTTCAGACCCTTCTTCAGACTAGGATCTGCAGATGTTGGTTTACAAAAAGAGTAAAGTATACTTGATTTACTCAAGTGTACTTGAGTAAACTGATTTACTCCTACACAAAGTGTAGGAGTAAATCAGTGGTAACTAGTGGGCCAGGCAGTGCCTCTGAAGGGGGAAAGTCCCATTGGAGGAGGAAAGCATCTTTGGAGAAATGGAACAGGGGATGTTTCAGGTCGGAGCCTTCACCAGAGATGCTGCCTGACCTAGTGAGTTACTCCAGCACTGTGTCTTTTCCCCTCTAAATCTTTCTTACAGTTTCTATGTATGTCCAAATATTTTTTAGTGAGTCATTATGTTGTCAGTAATGTAGAGTTAGAGTGAAACCCTATACATATTTTTCACAAATAAAGGGAGATCTTGCTGTAGGTAATGTCTCCAATCCACTGGCTAACAACAAAACGAAATAGTTGATATAAAAGTTGATCTCAGTTTGTGAGGACTGACCTAGCTCTGATGTGACAAATCTCTGAAACACAAATTCAGATGGTTACTGGAATGCTCCCTTCAAATCAGAGCTTGGGAGAAACATTTACTGCAAAGCAAGCAAAACAAAATAGAAAACAATATCTTGATTCCAGTTGAAAGCAAGCACAGTCATGTAATTTAATGATCCCATTAAATAGTTAAAGGCCTGTCCCACTGCAGCGACCTAATTTGCGAGTTTAGAAGAGTTTGCTCTCAACAAAATAAGCATGCAGGTACAGCAGGCAGTGAAGAAAGCGAATAGCATGTTGGCCTTTATAACAAGAGGAATCGAATATAGGAGCAAAGAGGTCCGTCTGCAGTTGTACAGAGCCCTAGTGAGACCACACCTGGAGTATTGTGTGCAGTTTTGGTCCCCTAATTTGAGGAAGGACACTCTTGCTATTGAGGGAGTGCAGCATAGGTTTACAAGGTTAATTCACGGGATGGCTGGAATGTCATATGCTGAGAGAATGGAGCAGCTGGGCTTGTACATTCTGGAGTTTAGAAGGATGAGAGGGCATCTCATTGAAACATATAAGATTGTTAAGGGTTTGGACACGCTAGAGGCCGGAAACATGTTCCCGATGTTGGGAACCAGGGGCCACAGTTTAAGAATAAGGAGTAAGCCATTTAGAACGTAGACGAGGAAACACTTTTTCTCACAGAGAGTGATGGGTCTGTGGAATTCTTTGCCTCAGAGGGCGGTGGAGGCAGGTTCTCTGGATGCTTTCAAGAGAGAACTAGATAGGGCTCTTAAAAATAGCGGAATCAGGGGATATGGGGAGAAGGCAGGAACGGGGTACTGATTGGGGATGATCAATTTTCAGCATGCTGTAGCCGTAGGCAATCTCCTTTGCTGACCGGGCATTTTAATAGGCTCATTGGAATTTTCAGGACCTGGAAAACCGACCAGTAATGTTAAATGCCCGCTAAACGTTATTAAAAGTTGTCTGGCTTCTTAAATGTGTCTCCACTCCTTCACCCCTTCTCTCTCCCCCCCCCTTCTCTCCACCCCCCCCCCCCGTTCTCCCTCCTCCCCCCGTTCTCCCTCCCGCTCCACCCCCCTTCTCCTCCACCCCCCCTTCTCCCTCCACCCCCCCTTCTCCCTCCACCCCCCTTCTCCCTCCCCCCCCTTCTTCTCCTCCACCCCCCCTTCTCCCTCCACCCCCCTTCTCCCTCCACCCCCCTTCTCCTCTCCCCCCCCTTCCCTCCCCCCCCCCCTTCTCCCCCACCCCTTCTCCTCCACCCCCTTCTCCCCCCCCCCTTCTCCCTCCACCCCCCTTCTCCTCTCCCCCCTTCTCCCCCCCCTTCTCCCCCCACCCCCCCTCCTCCCTCCCCCCCCTCCTCCTCCACCCCCCTTCTCCCTCCACCCCCTTCTCCCTTCTCCCTCCACCCCCCTTCTCCCTCCACCCCCCTTCTCCCTCCACCCCCCTTCTCCCTCCACCCCCCTTCCCTCTCCACCCCCCTTCTCCCTCCACCCCCTTCCCTGTCCACGCCCCCTTCTCCTCCCTCCACCCCCTTCCCTGTCCACCCCCCTTCTCCCTCCACCCCCCTTCTCCCTCCCCCCTTCTTCTCTCCCCCCCCCCCTTCTCTCCCCAACCTTCTCCCCCCGTCTTCTCCCCCCCTTCTCCTCCACCCCCTCTTCTTTTCACCCCCCCCCTTCTCCCAGTCGCTGAAAAGTCCCGTCAGTGGGACAGGCCCTTCACATCTTGCCTGGAAAATATATTGAATTATCTCCATGTAAAACATGAACTCACAGGTGAAGCATGCCAACTGTCATGATGGTACCAGACAGACAATAGCCTTGTTAGAAGTGGATACAAGTAAATAAGTTATTTATTGACCATCTGAGCTATTTTTTGCTGTCTGATGTCAGCAGCAGATGCTGCTTCAACGTGTCCAGTTTTACAGCACAAAATTCAAGTCCACTCATGTATGACATGAGTTTCAATAAGCTTAGATTCCCGAACATTACTTAATACAGTTTTTGACAGAGAAGCTCTCAGCTGGAAAACATGCCAAAGGTGAGATAGCCACAAGGCCAAAGCAATTCAGTTTCTAGTGACACTTGGCTTTGTCCCATTAGAATTATACAAATCTGAAATAAGTTTTGTTTCAGTTGATTAACCATTGAAGTGGGAATTTTTAATTTATATGTGGCTTACATATAAGTGGCCCATAGTGGTCAAGTATCCGGATGTTCTTACTTTTGAAGGAAACGCTTACTACTGTGTTAGCTGCCATAGATTTGAGGCAGGATCAGGTCTGTAATCGAATGCAGCTCTCAGATCAACCATTAATTAAACCAATTTATAGGTTTTATTTTATTATTATTGAGCAAATACAGTAATTGTAGCATTTTAACAAGAGAAGGAATTAAGTTCCTAGTCCCTCCCATCTTCTCTGGCCTGTTTGAATTAAAATAGAATTAAAAGGCGACAACTGTATGATATAAGTAAATGGATGATATTTGCATAATACATGTGCAAAGCACGAGACAATGGAATAGACCAAGTAGACCCATTTTGCCATTACTGTATACTACAAAGATTCAAAACATGGTAAAGTAATTTTTCACCTTGTATTTGTAAACCAACAAATTAAAATTTTAAACATCATCGTCTACATTTGAATTTTATGGTCCATGATTTACATGGGAAATTAAAAAATAGGAACTACAGTAGGCCTTTGGGCCTTTATGCCTGCTCCTCCAGCAAGATCATACGCGTTAAGGCCCATTTACCATGATCCACAAATCCCCCGCTTTCTATTGTATCCAGGGCATATCTATCTCTGATATGAGTACAAGCTATACATGAGCCTCTGGGGCAGAGAATTCCACAAATTCACCAACCTGAGAGGATCAATTTATTTAATTTCTAAGTGACCTATCTCTTATTTTGAGACTGTGACTCCTGGTTCTACACGCATGTATTGTAATTGTACCTGTGTCTACCACTTCCTCTGGCAGCTTGCACTATATATCCACCAGCCTCTGTATGAAAAACATGCCCCTCAGATCTGCTTTAAATCTTTCCTCTCTCACCTTGATCCCACATCCTCTAGTTTTAGACTCAATTACTTTGGGGGCGAAAGGCTGGAACCATTCATCTTATGCCACATATGACCTTATAAACTTCTATAAGATTAGCCTTCGCCCTAATTCGGTACTAGGGAAATCAGTTCCAGTCTATCCTGTCTCACCTTGTAACTAACACCCTTCACTCCTGGCAATATCCTTGAGAATCTTTTACACATCCTCTCTTGCTTTCTTCCTATAGTATGGTGACCAAAACTAAATAAAATCCTCCAAATGTACTCACTACTTTAAACTGCTGGGACATGATGTGCCAGCTCTTGTACTCAATGTCTGATCCAATGACTGCATGCAAGCCATAAGCCCTTTTCACCACCATGTCTACCTGTGTCACCACTTTCAGGGAACTATATATTTGCACTCTAGGTCTCCCTCTTCCACAACATTCCCCATGGCTCTGTAATGCACTGTGTAAAATTTGCCCTGATTTAACTGAACTATATGCACTACTTCACACTTGTCTAAGTTAAATTCCATCAGTCATTCCTTTGTTTACTTTCCCAATTGATCAGTATCCCATTGCAATCTGGACAACCTTCTTCACTTTCCTCCACATCACCAATTCAATTCAATTCAACTTTAATGTCATTGCACAAATACAAGTATGGGTACAACGAAATGCAGTTTAGCGTCAGTCCGTAGTAATAGTGCAATATAGAAATAAAAATACAGAGTAAGCAAACAATGTGGACGGAGAGACTGGAGAAATCTATCGGCGGGACTCCGAGTTCAGCAGTGTGATAGTGTTGTTGTAGAAGCTGTTCCTCATCCTACTAGTACGAGACCTGAGGCTCCTGTACCGCCTCCCTGATGGGAGGAGGGCAAACAGTCCATGGTTGGGGTGGGAGGGGTCTTTGATGATCTTCCCGGCCCGTCTCAGACACCGTTTTCGATGGAGGGCATTTTGGTGTTATCCAAAGGTATCAAAGGTATTTTATTAGTCACATTCACATACACCTAGGTGTAGTGAAGTGAAATGCTTTTTGCCATTTTGCAGCACACAAAAAAAGAATACAGACATAACACCAATGAGAGTCTTAAACACATAGAACATCCCCCCACAATGGCTCCCACCATGAGGGAAGGCACAAAGTCCAGTCCCCAACCCCAGTTCACCCATAGTCGGGCCCATTGAGGCCTCCACAGTTGCCTCTACGGAGGCCCGATGTTCCTGGCCGTTCTCGCCGGGTGATGTTGCTCCGGCGTCGGGAGAGTCCTCCCAGCGGCCTGGGAACCCTGGAACGGCCGCTTCCGCACTGGAGGCCGCGGCTTCCGAAGCCGACAAGGCCGCGCCGGTTGGAGCTCCACAACTGGCGATCTCGTCGCGAGATCCCAGGCTCCCGGTGTAAAGTCAGCGCCGCCGCCCGCAGCTGGCCGCTCCTCAGACCCGCAGCTCCGCGATGTTGTTCCCGGCGGTCTCAGCTCACCGGAGCTCCAGCGCGGCGACCCAGGCAAGGCATCGCCCGCACCGCTATAGCGCTCCAGCGCTGTGCCGCCGCCGAAAGCCGTGGTTCTGGGCGGTCCCCGACAGGAAACGCCGCTCCAGGCCCGCTGGTAGGCCGCGAGGACGGGTCGAAGCTGCAGCCCGGAGAAAAGCCGCCTCTCCGACCAGGTAGGGACCCTGAAAGGTAGTTTCCCCCTAACCCCCCCACCCCCCCCCCCCCCCCCCCCCCCCACCCCCCACATAAAAAAAGTCTAGACCTCCAACAAAACACTTTAACTAACTTAAAATTAAAATAAAAGATGAAGAGACAGACAGCTGCTGGCTGGGCAGCCGTGCACAGGACAGCGCCCCCTTCCACAATATCCACAAACATAATTAATCATAGCACATAAGTTGTCAACCAGATCGTTAATATTAATGACAAATGACAAATAGCAGAGGGTCCTGCATTGTGTCCTACGGCACACCATTGGGTATAGATGTCCTATCTGAGAAACAATCCTCCACTATCACCTCCTCACTCCTTCCACCAAGCAGTTTTTTTAACTCCTTGAAGTTTGTATCATCTCTATTCACAATATCACACGATTACCACTTTGTTTTTGTAGTTCTGATGTATTGATGAACTTGTTTGCATTAGATTGCTGTGACAGCACTTTTAACATAATCTCAGGAATTAAGAAAATTAGATCTCATACAACATGTTATGACATACCGTGAGTGTTTGTCGTACATAACGTGCTTTGTGTCGTATTTGCATTTTATAATTTCCACGTAACATCTAAAGATGACCCCAAAGTCCGTTGCATATCATTGGAGGGGAAACTTAGATGATTAAAGATCCTTGCATGTCAGGATGTCCAAAAACACTTTGCAGATAGTGAATTCTTCTGAAGTATATTTCACTGCTGAAAGAAATAGAAATTACATTTTGAGCTCATGCTAGATCTCCAGACCATATTTGGTACTGGATGCGAGTCATTGTTCAGTTTGATAGATGATGAGCTTTTGATATATGTAATGAATGTCGGGTAGCACATATTCTGGGCTCGGTGGTTCCTGATCTCAAAGTTATATTCCGAAAAATGCATTATTAAAGATTATTAAATAGTTTATTTGTATATGGAAAATTTAGAATATTCAGTACATAAATCTAGTATAATATGCATGGCACATTATAAATAATATCAATCTTATCACCTGTCATAAAATAAAGTGTAGAGTTAGACAAAATGGTGAAGCACTTTTCCACTTGTCAAGCCGAAAAGCTTTATGAGAAGGTGATAATAACAGAGGCCATCAAGCTTGTTGTCCAAGATAGACACAAAAAGCTGGAAAAACTCAGCGGGACAGGCAGCATCTCTGGAGAGAAGGAATGGGTGACGTTTCGAGTCGAGACCCTTGTTCAGACTGGTTAGGGATAAGAGAAATGAGAGATATCGATGGTGATGTAGAGAGATAAAGAACAATTAATGAAAGATATGCAAAAAAGTAATGATTATAAAGGAAACAGGCCATTGTTAGCTTTGTAGGGTGAAAATGAGAAGCTCGTGCGACTTGGGTGGGGAAGGAATAGAGAGAGAGAGAGAGAGAGAGAGAGAGTGAGAGGGGGAATGCCAGGGTTACCTGGTGAGAGAAATCAATATTCATAACACTGCCCAAAGCTGCCCAAGCGAAATATGAGATGCTGTTGCTCCAATTTGCGTTTAGCCTCACTCTGACAATGGAGGAGACGGAGGACAGAAAGGTCTGTGTAGGAATGGGAAAGAGAATTATAGTGTCCAGCAACCGGGAGATCAGGCTGGTTCACGCGGGCTGAACGAAGTTGTTCTGCAAAGCAATCGCCCAGTCTGCGTTTGGTCTCGCCGATGTATAACAGTTCACATCTTGAACAACGGATACAGTAGATGAGGTTGGAGGAGGTGCAAGTGAACCTCTGCCTAACCTGAAAGGATTGTCGGGGTCACTGGACAGAGTCGAGGGAGGAGGTATAGCGACAGATGTTGCATCTACTGCAGTTGCAGGGGAAGGGGCGGTTTGGGTGGGAAAGGATAAGTTAACCAGGGAATTGTGGAGGGAATGGTCTCTGCGGACGGCGGAACGGGGTGGAGATGGGAAAATGTGGCCTAGTGCTGGGATCCTGTTGGAGGTGGCGGAAATGTTGGAGGATTATGTGTTGTATGAGACGGCTGATGGGCTAGAAGGTAAGGATTATGGGGACTCTGTCTCTGTTGCGACTAGGGGGAGGGGGAGCAAGGGCGGAGCTGTGGGGTACTGAGGAGACACGAGTGAGGGCCTCATCTATGATGGGAGAGGGGAACCCCCATTCCCTAAAAAATGAGGACATCTTGGATGTTCTAGTCTGGAACATACACGTAGATGCGGCATAGACGGAGGAATTGGGTGTAGGGGAAAGACTCTATCCCCTTCTCCCAATTCCTCCGTCTACACCGCTTCTCCCCCACCCAAGTCACTCTAGCTTCTCGTTTTCACGCTGCAAACAGCTAACAATGGCCTGTTTCCTTTATCATCGTTATTTGTTTTGCATGTCTTTCATTCATTGTCCTTATATCTCCACATCACAGACGATATCTCTTATCCCTATTTCCCTCATCCCTAACCAGTCTGAAGAAGGGTTCGACCCGAAATGTCAACCATTCCTTCTCTCCAGAGATGCTGCCTGTCAATTCAATTCAATTCAATTCAATTCAACTTTAATGTCATTGCACAAATACTGAGTATGGGTACAACGAAATGCAGTTTTGCGTCAGTCCGTAGTAGTGCAATATAGAAATAAAAAAAAATAAAAAAAAGAGGATACAGAATAATAAAAAATACAGAATAATTAAACAATGGGGACGGAGGGACCAGAGGAATCTATCGGCGGGACTCCGAGTTCAGCAATGCGACGGTATGATTGTAGAAGCTGTTCCTCATCCTACTGGTACGAGACCTGAGGCTCCTGTACCGCCTCCCTGATGGGAGGAGGGCAAACAGTCCATGGTTGGGGTGGGAGGGGTCTTTAATGATCTTCCCAGATCCTTTCAGACACCGTTTTCGGTGGAGGGCATCCATGGCAGGGAGCGGGGCACCGATGATGTGCTGTGCGGTTCTCACCACCCGTTGTAGCGCCTTCCTGTCCGCAACAGTGCAGCTGCTGTACCATACCGTGAAGCAGGCGGTCAGGATGCTCTCGATGGTACACCTGTAGAAGTTGGTCAGGATCTGGGGGGACAGGTGGGCTTTCTTGAGCCTCCTCAGGAAGTAAAGGCGCTGCTGTGCCTTTTTGATCAGCTTGGAGGTGTTGAGGGACCAGGACAAATCCTCCGAGATGTGTACCCCGAGGAATTTGTAGCTGGAGACGCGCTCCACCTCAGTCCCGTTTATGTGGATGGGGGTATGTCTGCCCCCTCTGACCTTCCTGAAGTCGACAATAAGTTCCTTCGTCTTCTTGGAGTTGAGGACGAGGTTATTATTGGCACACCAGGTTGTCAGGTGCTGGACCTCCTCTCGGTAGGCTGACTCATCATTGTCACTGATCAGTCCTACCACCGTGGTGTCGTCAGCAAACTTAATGATGGCGTTGGATCCGTACTTAGGGATGCAGTCGTGGGTGAAGAGGGAGTAGAGGAGAGGGCTGAGCACACAGCCCTGTGGCACGCCGGTGTTCAGTGTTATAGTGGTGGAGGTGAGGTTGTTGACCCTAACAGACTGAGGTCTGTTGGTGAGGAAATCCAGTGTCCAGTTGCAGAGGGAGGTGGAGATGCCAAGTCCGCTGAGTTTGGTGATCAAGCTGGCGGGGATGACAGTGTTGAAAGCGGAGCTGAAATCAATGAACAGCAACCTGATGTAGGAGTTGTTGTTGTCCAGGTGGGTCAGGGCAGAGTGTAGGGCCGCCGATATGGCGTCCTCTGTAGACCTGTTGGCCCGGTAGGCAAACTGATGGGGGTCCAGTGTGGGGGGGAGGCTGGCTTTGAGGTGAGCCAAGATCAGCCGCTCAAAGCACTTAGCAATGACAGGGGTGAGTGCCACTGGGCGGAAATCGTTGAGGCTCCCTGTGGCTGACTGTTTGGGCACTGGCACGATGGTTGATATCTTGAGGCAAGTGGGGACAACACCCTGGGCCAGTGAGTGATTGAAAATGTCGGTAAAGACTTGGGATAGTTGTCCAGCACATGCCCTAAGCACCCGGCCAGGGATGCCATCGGGGCCGGCAGCTTTGCGCTCATTCACCTTGCTCAGTGCATCTTGTACAGCAGAGGTGGAGAGACTGAGGGGTTGTTCATTTGGGGGTGGAGCAACTTTGATGGCTGGGGTTTTGTTATCTCGGTCAAAGCGAGCATAGAAATGGTTTAGCTCGTCAGGAAGGGTGGCGTTGTCTGGGGGAGGGGTGTTAACTTTCTGGTAATCGGCAAGGGATTTGATTCCTTGCCACATGCGCCTGGGGTCAGAGTTGTTATGGAAGTGCTCCTCAATCCGCCGTTTGTGATTGAGTTTGGCATTCCTAATTCCCATTTTCAGATTGGCCCTGGATGAGCTGTATCCCTCAGCGTCGCCAGATCTGTAAGCGGCATCGCGAGCTTTCAGTAGGAGTCTGACCTCCCTGCTCATCCACGGCTTCTGGTTAGGGAAGGTCTTTATTTCTTTGTGGGTAGTGACATTATCGGTGCAGAATTTTATATAGTCCATAACTGTTGAGGTGAATGAGTTGATGTCCACTTGTGAATTGAAGGTGGACTGGGTAGCAAACAGACTCCAGTCTGTCTGCTGAAACTGCTGCTGTAAAACAGTGACAGCCCCCTCAGGCCAGACCTTCACTGTCCTCGTGGTAGGTTTCACACGTCTGATCAGAGGTGTGTATTTGGGGAGCAGGAACAGAGAGAGGTGGTCAGACTGACCAAGGTGGGGGAGGGGGAGGGCTTTGTAGGCTTCAGTAATATTAGTGTAAACTAAGTCCAGAATATTGTTTCCTCTGGTTGGGCAGGAAACATGCTGATGGAACCTGGGGAGTACAGTTTTAAGGTCGGAGTGGTTGAAATCACCCGCAACAATAAATGCCCCCTCTGGGTGAGCAGATAGATGTTTGCTGATAGCAGCTTGCAGCTCTTCCATTGCTAGCCTGGCATTAGCGTCCGGGGGTACATAGACTGCGGTGATAACAGTCGATGAGAATTCTCTTGGCAAATAGAAGGGCCTGCACTTTAACATCAGGTATTCCAGGTCAGCAGAGCAGTGACTACCAATCCTAACGACGTCCGTACACCATGAGTTGTTCACATAGATGCATAGTCCGCCGCCCTTGGTCTTACCGGAGTCCTCCGCTGTTCTGTCGGCCCTGAAGACAGTGCGCCCCTCCAGCTCGATGGCGTTGTCCGGGATGTTGCCGTTGAGCCATGTTTCAGTAAAGACCATGGCGTTGCAGTCAGCGATCCGTCTGTGTGTGGTGATCCGCAGCCTTAGTTCATCGATTTTACTCACCAGGGACCGGACATTCGCGAGGAAAATGCTGGGCAGAGCTGGCTGGTGAGGATTTAATTTCAGCCTAGCTCGATGTCCTCCCCGCTTCCCACGTCTTTGTTTGCGGTCCCTGCGCCGCCTCCGGGCACTACCTGTCGGGGAAGCTGACCCGCTAGACCACGGTGTCTTGGCGATCTCCGGCGGCAGTTGAAAGTCGCTTCTGGGGCTCGTTACGCAGAGACGGCCGAGCTCTAATAGCTCCTGACGGCCGTATAGAGTCTTCGCTCGGGTGCTCCGGGCGAAAACTAAGGTAATGATTAACAGGAAAAAAACTAAATTACAAAAACTACGGAGACGCAGAGCCTCGCGTTGTGCACGCGACGCCATCTTGGATGTCCCGCTGAGTTACTCCAGATGTTTGTGTCTATCTTTGGTTTAAACCAGCGTCTGCAGTTCCATCTTACACAAGCTTGTTGCTCTGTTTGTTATATGGGAGCCAAAGCAGAGAACGGGTACAACATCAAACGTATGTAACATTCTGATCTTGCTGGATTCAAGTTGAACTTCTCAGCTAGGTCACCTGTTAGCAGCTGTAAAAAACAGTTAAGCAATTTATTAGTGACAATTTCAGGTTACGGTTATAGAATTTGAAATCCAATAACCATTGTACTTTTAAGAAAGTTATTGCTGAATAATCAAGTACAATAAATCTAAAATGAGTTTTGGAGAAAAAAAATAATTCTCAGATGATAATACTATCAAAATAAAACATTTCAAGAACACGATACTTTATTTTTAAATTTATGATCCAATTACCTTAAGGAAACGTTCCACTAATGCCTCTACTTTTTATGGGTAAACTAGGATGTATAATTTAAAAAAGTCTTTTTGTTTTTCCAGACATAAAGTGATACTTTGATGTGATTCTGTGTGTGCAAGCATAAGACTTTTTACAGCCTTGAATCCTTGTGCATTTTTATTATAGTAAAATACAGGAAAAACAATTATTAGATCAACAAATCTCACCACTTTCTGCTCGTCACGTGTTCCAAATGAGCACTGGCTGGTCACAACAAGTTTCACGGCCTTCTACCCATCAGGGACTCCTACTTGCGATGGCTGTAGTGGAGAACTTGTAGGTCCTGGTACTGATCCTGGTCCAAGGAAAGTCTACGGAGATCATTTGCAGCTTACATACTCAATAAGCCCATGCATCTTATTCCACAAATGACAGTCAATTATCTCTTTAAAATTAGGTATCCGCCTTTGTGATTGCTACAAGGGTCTCTTCTATCACTATTGAGATAATCTCAGGTGTTTCTGAGAAGAAAGGTCTGTCTTGACTTATGTCCTTGAGACTGTATGATCATAAGATCAGAAATCATGATCTGAGGTGTCATGATTTTCTCTTTCTTCCAAGTGAGGCCAATTATTTTCCTATTAGCACTTAATTGTTTTGCGAAGCCAAGCCTGCTTGCTCAGCATTAAGACAGTTGGCAGACAACTCCATTTTGTTGAAAAGCCTATTTTAATCCTTGCATTACTACAGTACACATTACAATGACGGCCCGGTGGCGCAGCAGTAGAGCTACTGCCTGACAGCACCAGAGACCCGGGTTTGATCCTGACTACAGGTACTGTCTCTATGGAGTTTGTACATTGTCCCCGTGACCTGCGTGAGTTTCTTCCAGGTGCTCCGGTTTCCTCCGACATTCCAAAAATGTACAGGTTTGGCGGCTAATAATTGGCTTCGGTAAACATTGTAAATTGTCCCTTGAGAGTGTAGAATAGTGTTAGTGTAAAACATGTATTCATTATGTGCAAGCCAGTTTGAGAAATGGGCTTTGGAAAAGCTGCTTCTGAGTTGCCCTTACACGACTATTTCTGGAAGGGTTGGGCATCTTGCTTGGGAAGGAAATGCAATGTAAGCATCAGGATAACTGGTGCATTGTTTTTATTTAAAACTTTATCTGCCCACAACAACATTTTTGACTACCAGTCTGTCCCAGCATGTCATAAACAGAATTTCATATTTTTGCAGGACAACAGCAGAAGACAAAAACAACTTCTTTGCGAAAAATTTGATGCTCTGTACGCTATTCTAGAAGAGAGGAAAAAAGAAATGCTTCAATCTATTACTCGTGATCAGGAGGAGAAAGTGCAATATGTCCGATCATTGATGAGGCAGCATGGAGATCACCTAGAGGGAGCCAGCAAACTGGTAGAAACTGCTTTGCAATCTATGGAGGAACCCCAGATGGCAGTGTTCCTGCAGGTCTGTCTGTCGTTTGCTTTATGTGTTTTCTAGAGGGTAAACTGTGTGGGAATATTTTACTGTGAGGAAATGTTATTTACAATGTAAATCATTCTATGCATTTCTTCTCTTCACAGAATACAAAACAACTGATTAAAAAGTAAGTAAATGAAAAAATAAATGCATTTGGAAACACAATTTTTGTGAAATCTCTGACCTTTTATGAAGAATCCTAATGCCCCTGTCCCACTTAGGAAACCTGAACGGAAACCTCTGGAGACTTTGCGCTCCACCCAAGGTTTCCGTGCGGTTCCCGGAGGTTTTTGTCATTCTCCTTACCTGCTTCCACTACCTGCAACCTCCGGCAACCACCTGCAACCTCCAGAAACCGCACGGAAATCTTGGGTGGGGCGCAAAGTCTCCAGAGGTTTCCTAAGTGGGACAGGGGCTTATGTGTTCTTCAGTCTTCGTCATCTATATTATCGCTCAGACTGCCCATTGCCACATCTATAACATTGCCTGACTTTACCCCAGTCTTGGGTTTCTGCTGAACTCCATTGTATGCTTTTGTTACATCCAGACTTTTCTCCCTCTCCCAGTTTATGTTTACACACCTGCAGTGCCTCTCTCTATGGATATTTGCCTCATATAGGCCGCTTTCACTTCTGTAGCCGGCTTTTATAGTTGAGAGTGGAAGAATGAGTCGCTGGTGTCTCAGCACATCACCAATAAGTGGTTCCTCATTGATACAAAATTAGGATCATTTTATGAAATAGTGAAATTATCTTTTATTTAATGTATTTTGCTAATAAATATGATTTCTGACTATGGTGATTATGTCTGAGCACACTCAATGTTTATTGTAGCATTCTAAAAAGGGGAAGCATAATGTACTTTACTGGAACTTCACTTCCCTTTGAACGTCACTCGTAATGTAAGGAAACATTTGCAAAGGTGAGGACACGGGCACGGTCCTGAAAGTAATCATGTCACTATATGTTGAATATGCTTAAATATTGCTTAACATACTCTTGCAAAAGTAATCATATTTAAATTCCTGTGTAAACCACTGCTGGCTCTGTCTTGATGTAATAAGCACAATTTAGTGTGCCAGCATAGCATATTCCAATATGTGTTTAGAAACTTTGCAATGTTGTGCCCAAGGGAGTATTTAAAATATCCATCATAATTAAATCCAATTACAGAATTCAAACAATTTTCTCCAAATCCACGAATCTTCAGATGGAAACTAATTTGTGAGTGATGTGAAAGAAAAGAAACTTCCTTATTTTAGGTGACAA